>NC_055999.1:10715875-11040651 GCF_018446385.1 Zingiber officinale | reverse complement strand
ATAGTAAGTACTACAATAACCATGCTACAATACCTTACTCCATAAAATAGATTGATCACTTGAGCAATCCATTCTCGGCTGTTATAGTAACTTTGCTTCAGTACTACTACAATATGCAAAGCTATAGTTCCGAAATCATTCTATAATTCTCCTGAACAATATATTATTCTGACGCTACAGTATTGCTATAATGCTCCGAGTAATTGAATCATGCCATCAACCACCGTAGCTACGATATAGCTACATGAGCTATAGAACTGCTATAGTACTCTGAGTGATGGAACTAAGTTCTCAATCAATGTTGTGCTATAGTAAAAAAAATATATTGCTACAGTATTAACCTATTTTCCCGAATAACACTGCTACAGTGTCATCACTACAATTGCTGCAGAAACTATTACAGTAAGATGGAGTTTTTCAGTAATGCAGTATGCTCTCCTGAGTAATCACATTTTCAGATGCTAGGATGATTTCTATAGTATCTCGTTGCTATGTGATGCTGCAATACCAATGCTTTTCCATTCTAGCTGAGGAAACCTTGATGCATAATGGCCTAACAATGTCAAGTATTACGTGAAGATTCCTTTTCAAGGGCTAGATAAAGAGGAACCAAGGTAAGGGAAAAGGGTCGATGGTTGTTTCTTCTCATGAGCGGAGGCTACTCTTCTCTAAACCCTAATTCTTTAGCATTGTTAATCTTTCTTTTGCTACTTTCTTCTTTTTTGTTGTTGATTTCTTCTTCTATTATGCTTGAATGGAGAACTGACTTGAGTGTTAGAGGGGTGGTGCCAGGGAGCCGACCCAAACTCTAATCTATGTTACATCTCATGATGTTTGGATCTTGGATTGACGGGAGACCATCAGAGCATCATCAGAGGTTTGGGAGAGTAGGAGCCTGAGCGATCAAAAAGCGACACCATAAATTTTTAAAACAACTTTCAATCATATATAACTGGACGGGGAAAAACTTCATCATATACATACCCCCTGTATCATTAAGTACAACCTATCGGACAAATTATCCTCTCCCTTTCCTTATGGGAGGAGTCACTAATATGAACTAGACAAACGCCCTTTATTATTGTAAACATTGTCTCTACCTACAATGTTATACTAGGGAGGTCGACACCAAGTACTTTCCTAGTAGTAGTCTCTACATTTCATTAGAAAATTAAATTCCTGGCGGGGAGCCTGTCAGAGAGGTAAGAGGTGATCAGTTGATGGTGAGAAAATGCTATGTAAATATAATCTGGATCGAATCGCATAAGGCTTATCAAATACAAGATAACGTAGTCCAAATTGTCCAGGAGACGCCGATATCCTAACCATAGGAAAATCATGAAATTGCATGGGTTCATTCTGATCGTCTAGACGGGGTCACTCGAGTGGCTACCTACCTCCCTTTAGAGCTCAAACAAGAACTAATTGTATGTCTCTCGCACAATTATGATATCTTTGTATGGTCGTTAAAGGATATCACAGGTGCCTCCCCAACTGTAATGGTTCACTAGCTAAACACACTGTTAGAAATTTAGCCCGTTTGACAAAAGAAATGAAATTCTTCGCCAGAGCAAGATCAAGATCAAGTGATTCAGGCAGAGATCAACAAATTATTGGAAGTCAGACATATATGGGAGGTTCAATTCCTTACTTAGCTCGCCAATGTGGTGCTAGTGTCCAAAGTAGGAGGCAAATGAAGAATTTGCACCAACTTTCAAGACTTCAATAAAGTATATACAAAAGACTGCTATCCGTTGCCCTGCATTAATCAACTGGTAGATTTTACTTTAGGTTGTGAACTCATATGTATGTTGGATGTATATCAAGATTATCATAATATTCTCTTGACTTTTGAAAATCAAGAAAAGGTTAGTTTCATAACCACTAATGGAACCTTTTGTTATACTATCATATCATTCAGTTTGAAGAATGCAAGGATAACCTATCAATGACTCATGGATCACATCTTTAACAATTAAATTAGGAGAAATATTGAGGTGTATGTTGATGACATTTTAATCAAGTTTGTCTGGTCTAGGACCTTAATCTTAGATATTGAGGAGACTTGTCATACGTTCAGACAATATGAACTTAAACTTAATCCTAATAAGTGTTCATTTGGGGTCAAAAGTGGTAAATTTCTTGTATACATAGTGACCGAATGAGGAACCAAGGTGAACCCCAAGAAGATCCAGGCGCTCCAGAACTTGCCTCCTCTCGTAATCTTAGGGAGGCACAATAATTGGTCGGACATATTATAACTCTTTTGTGATTCATCTCCCACTCAGTTGATCAGAGACTACTCTTTTTTAAGGTATTGAGGAAAGATTCCAAGTTCAAATGAGATGCAAAATGCGATGAAACTTTCACCGGATTGAATGAATATTTGTCCCGACTACCTTTACTTTCCAAACCGGTAGTGGGAGAAATATTATGAATAAAGTACCTCATGTGAGTTTTGATGTGATCAACCAAATTAAGTTAGACTCTATATTTTTGATACCTTGTGTCTAAGTGTGCAGGGACTTAGGCACACAAGAAGTTGAGCGGACAAGAAGGATTGCATGAGAAGCAAATCGATGGGTTTGGTGCATCTGAGGGAAGAGAAGAGTATAATTCTAATTTCAAGGTAGTTCACCCCCTCTTGTCGGCCGAACTGGGTCTAAAAATTGATATCAGGGCATGTACCGCTAAGAAGGGCTAACCGCCAACTGAAGAAACAAGACAATTACCGGATCTAGTATTCACCCAGCCAAGTTTGAAGGAGAATTTGTGCTTTGGAAGCACAAAATGGAGATATATTTTTAAACTAATTTTGATATATTTCTAACGTTAAAAAATGGTATTGTAGTACTTAAAGATCAATACGGAGTAGAGAAGGAAGAGTATCTTTAGAACAAGAAGGAGTAGACCGATTTCATAACCAACGGTAAAGTAGAATTTCATCTGCTTACTGCACTACTGACCCAAGAAGTCAATCGGACCAGAACCTATAACTCAGCAAAAGAATTTTGGGAGAATTTTCTGGAGTTGCACAAAGGTATCTCGGAAGTCAAGTTAGTGAGACGGGACCTTCTTCGAAATCAGCTAATAATCCTCTTAATGAACAAGGGAGAGAAGGTGGTTCAACTCCATGTGAAGATCAAAGAACTGATCTCCTAGCTCAACAACCTCTGAATTAGTAATGAATCGAGAGTCAATCTGGTACGTGCTCAATGTCTTTCTAAGAACACAAGAGTGGTCAACCTTAGTATATGCATACTATATTTCTAAGGACTTGGAGGTAAGTACCCCTAGAAGAATTATTCTCAATTTTTGAATTACATGAGTCTCGATGTACAGGAGTTACAAAAGAAATAGAGTCAAGTCAAAACCTAGCCTTGCAAGCTATGAAGGACAAACCGGATTCTGACACATCACTCGAAGAAGACGAAGTAGCTTTTATGGTAAAGAAATTTTAAAAAAAAAATTAAGTCTAATAACTTTGGTAAGAAACAGGCAACAAAATTTCTTCAAGGCAAAAGGAAAATCCGATGCTACAACTGCAATGAAGAATGTCACATAAAATACAACTGCCCAAAATTGAAGAATAATTTAAAAGAGGAGGATAAAGGGCCAAATTAAATCAAACACAAAAACCTCAGAGTAACGTGATACGAGTCATCATCTAAGTTCGAGCTGGCTAAAAATAATGTTAAAATTTTTTGATGCTTTAAAATAATTTTTGAATTATTTTTGATATTTAATTTTTAGAAATTCGGATATTTAAAAAATAATTCTTTAAAAATTTTATAAAACTTGCTAACTATTTCAATCCCTCTTAGATTTTTTTTAAAGATTTTTTTTATATATGCACCCCTATTTTTAATGTGATAAAAGGTAGAGAAATTAAGAAGTAAGTTTAGGGGGGGGTATAGATTTATTTTATTTTATTGCCAAATTATTATGCTTACTTACAATAAACACTCATTTTATTATTTGTTATTACTCTAGCTTAAGTTAGGTTGATGTACATAAAAAAGAGGGAGATTATAAGTACCCAGGGTGAGTTTTGATGTGATCAACCAGGTTAAGTTAGATTTTTGATTTTTTGATGCCTTGTATTTAAGTGTGCAGAGACTTAATAACACAAGAAATCAAGCTAAAGACGTGGTGGATGAGAAGAATGACATGGAAAATGAGTCGACCTGCTCGACGTATTCGAGGGACGATAAGCTATAGAAGTGTACACTGGTGGAGCGAGAAGGATGCGTGTGACGCTTTCGAGGGACGAAAAGTCAGAGCATAAGAATGCTCGAGGAGAGAAGGCTGGAGTTGGGTTCGAGTGAGCTCAACTTTGGATGGTCGAAGAATCACCCAAGAGATTGGAGTAGCAGTAAGATAAAGTCAACTCTATGTTGACTTTGTCCAGTCACCTGGACCAAGTCCAAGCGCTTGGACTCTAAGCGCTCGGACCAAGTCCGGGCACCCAGACTAGCCTATACTGAATAGGTTCCTCTCTTTAAGACATTGTTGTGGATAACTGTTGGAGTCCACATCAGCAACACTCCAGGCACTCGGACCGGTCCAGGGGCCCAGATGAGAATAAAATTTTATCTTGAAACCATTGAAGAGCCATTGCGAAGAAGATAGAATGCATAGCTAGGGCTGCCAGATCCACTCCAGCCGCCCAGAGATGCCACGTTAGCCAACAGATATTTTTGACCAGCAAGCTATAAATAGAGCTCCGGTTCTATTCATTTCAACACAACGCTTTTATATGAATTCTTGATTTTGTTTTAATTTCTAATCTATTAATCGCTGTACGGGACTTCTTCACCTTCGATCTTGATCAAAGAAGGAGTTTTGATATTGCGATTCACTTGTCTTGAATTAGCAATCTCCTCGGTTGCAAAATAAGTAAATTCAGTAGTCTCGTTTATTCTTTTATGCAATTTATTTCTATTTATTAACAAGTGTGTCTTAGTTAAAGTTGAAAGAACGAGAAGGGTATAATTCTAATTTTATGGCAATTCACTCATCTCTTGCCGACCGTATCGGGACCATCAATGGGTATATCTATTAGCATCCAAAGGAGTAGTCACCATAGTCCTACTTTGACATGAAGAGGATATACAACACTCCATCTATTTTCTAGGCCACTTGTTGAAGAATGTCGAAAGTAGATACACTAGTCTAGAGAAATTAGCTCTTGGATTGGCGACTTAAGTCGTCTGCCGACTAAGGCCATATTTTTTTTGCTCACCTAATCATAATCCTCACCATTAGTACTCTAGGATGAGTGTTAACAAATCTCAAAGCTAAGCCTCTATGAGTTTGATCAAGTGGACCACTGAGTTGAGCAAATACGATATCCAATATCAGCCGCAGACATCCATTAAAGCATAAGCCTTAGTGGATTTTCTAACAAAAGTTCCTGACCAGGAAGTAGACGGGACTTGAAAAATTTATATGAATGATTCCTTCACTTGGCAAGGTAGCATGGTTGGGATATTATTAATCTCTCCTAGAGAAGATGTGCTCCAACTTTCTATCTGGCTCGATTTTCAGGCGTCTAATAATGAAGTCGAGTATGAAACCTTACTCACAGAACTTCAAGCAACAAAATAAGTTGGGGCCTCCCGAATGATCATCTATTCAAATTTTCAGTTGGTTGCTTGGCAGCTAGAAGAAAGTTTTGAGATTAGAAGTAATCGATTGCAGTGATTACTTCATACATTTTTCAAAAATTAAAGGGTTATTTTCAAGAAGTCACTTTGCAGAAGATTCCTTGAGCAGATAATCAAAAAGAGGATGAGTTGGCCAAACTAGCAAACACACTAGCAGGTTGGTGAATAGATGACAGCATGTCTCAAACTATACTAGTTTCCACAGTCGAACAAGTTTCAAGTTCGGATGAGTCTATCGATTAGAGAACACCCATCATTGCTTATCTCAAGCAAGAAATTTTACCTACCGATCCCTGACTGCTTAAGAGAAGGGCTCCTCGTTTCACTTTAATTGGTGACATATTGTATCGGTTATCCTTCTCTCGGCCCCTCAAGTGTTTTAATCTGGTTGATGCTGATTATGTAATGAGAGAAGTTCATCTACATTGGATGGAGGACACTCGCTTGAAAGATATTACTAGTTGAGAATTTTTAGCTGACAATGTAAGTCGATATTGGCTAATTCATCACAACCTGCATTCATTGTCAAAGGCATCAGAATCTCTCTCACTATCTTACAGAGTTCTTGAAGGCCTCCACTATATCAACCCCTTTTGATTAGTGGGGCATGAATATTATAGGCCCTTCTTGGTTGGGCCTCAATAGAAGAAATTCTTCCTGGTTGCTATTGATTACTTTTCTAAATGGGTCAAGGCTGAAGCACTAGCCCAAATAATTGAAGAGTAGTCAAAAAGTTTTTTGGAAGAGTATCATTTTCTGATATGGCATACCACACAAATTTATCTCTGACAATGGCAAGCAATTTTATGACCATCGACTAAAAGAGTGGTGTGAAGGATAAAGAATCCAGTAAACCTTTACTTCAATAGTCTACTCATAAAGTAATGAGCAAACTTAGGTGGTCAATCGAGAAATAGTTCATGGACTCAAAATCAAATTGGACCATATTAAAGAAAGTTAGGTGGACAAGTTATCAAACATTCTATGAGCTTACTGAACCATGTCTCAGGAAAGCATAGGAATGACTCATTTCCATCTTGTCTATGGAGGAGAGGCGATCGTCCCAATAAAAATTGGAGAAAAATTGATTTGAAGGAACACTTATGGATAGGAAAATTCTGAAGAATGACTCCTAGATCTCGACCTGGTCACTAAGATTTGAGAGCGGGTAGTTACTCGACTCAAGGCGTATCAGCAATGAATGTGTATCAAGTATAATAAATAGGTTATTCCTTATACTTTCCAAGTTGGAGACTTAGTCTGAAAGAAGGCTAAACTGGTTGAGGACATGAGCAAATTGGAGCCACCATGGGGAGAACCATTCTGAGTAATTAGCAAAAAGAGCTCAGGATCTTACTATCTAAAAGACAAGAATGGTAAGAAGCTTGATCGACTATAAAACACTAACTACTTGAAACCTTACTTTTTAAAAAAAATAATTTTGATATCCTTAAGATTATTTTTCCCAAGTTTATCTATAATTTGTATTTCCCTTATCGAATAAATGATTATTTATCTTTTAGACTCAGGTTTTATCCAAACTCTCTCAACTCAGATATAATCAGAGTTGAGATTATCTAGGCTGCGGTAATAGACTCCCCTTCATACAATGGTTGCGTAAGTATCGTATTACCTTATATTTTGAAAGCCTAAATTTCCTCGACTTGGACATAGTCGGCGTTTATATCCTCTAGGCTGTGGTAGTGAACTCCCCTTCGTACAAGGACCAAATGAGTACTATATCGCCTTATTCTTTTCAATAACTAAACTCCCCCGACTCAGATATAGTTGGGGTCAAGATCATCCATATTAAGGTAGCGAACTCCCTTCACAAGGGTCAAGCAAATATCGTATCACCTTATCCTTTTTAGGGTCTAAACTCCTCCGATTCAGACATAGTTAGGGTCGAGATCCTCCAGGTTGTGGTGGCAGACTACTCTTCGTATAACACACTGTTTGGGAGGAGGTGAGGGAAAGGGAGGGAAGGGTATACAGGGAGAAAGGAAACTAGAAACCTTGTTTGGGAGGAAGTGAGCTACGGAAAGGAAAAGTAAGAAAGGATAAACTTTAACCTTCCGTACCCATGAAATGAAAGAATTTCTTACACCCTGATTTGGGGTGTAAGGAATGGTAAAGGGAACTAAAAAAATTTGTGTTCCAATTTTATTCCTATTTTATTATATTAATTCCAAAAACTATTATTTTATATATTATTAGCGTCTCGACAAAAAACACTTGCATCGCCCAACTCTTGCACTCTACCAACGTCGACGCCAATGCTGACACTGATGTTGATGTCGACGCCGACGCTAAAGCTGGTCCTTACAGTATCTCTTCTGGGTATGTCAAATGTAAAATGTTATTAGATGTAAGTCTACTTTGACAAACAATTTCTACTTATCTCAACCATAACCAATGTATCTTATGTTTAGAGGGGGTTGGACGACCTTCTTGGTACTATTTTGTTAATCTACAAAATTATCAAAACTTCATTTTGAATGTTCTATGATTGGAAGACTTTAACAAATGAGCTACAATTGCTTGAACGTGTAAGTCTTAACCAATAAATGCATGCACGATACACTAAGTTCTTGAACGTGTAAGTTTTTAATAAAAGTGAGAGTAATTTTATAACTTTATATATTTAAACTTCATTACCTTCAGTTTCCTCCCAAACACGGTAACACGCGTTACATTAATGAACCTTCCATCCCTCCTAAATAAGGAGAATATAAATACTTTCCTTCTCCTTCGTTCCCCTCCCTTTCTCTTCCGTTAATGAACCTTCGCTCACCCCATCCAAACAGAGGGTAAGGGATGAGCGAGTACCATATCGTCTTATCCATTTTAAGGCCCAAACTCCCCCAAACAGACATAATCAGGGTTGAGATCATCCATGCTACGGTAGTAGACTCTCCTTCGTACAAGGGTCGAGTGAGTACTGTATCACTTTATCATTTTCAGAGCCCAAACTCCCCCGACTTGAATATAGTTGGGATCGAGATCCTTTAGACTACGGTAGCGGACTCCTCTTTGTACAAGGGTCAAGAAAATACTGTATTGCGCCTTATCATTTTCAAGGCTCAAACTCCTTCGACTTAGGCATAGTCGGGGTCAAGATCCTCAAGACTACGGTAACGGACTCCACATAGTAGTGGATACCAAGTCCTCTCCCCTATGATGGTAGTGGAAAGCAACATAAATTTCCTAAACTTTCATCACATTCGCAAGAAAGTATTACAGAGGGTGAATCCTACATAAGTACATCTCAAAAATCAATGGCATCTTTATCAGGGATGCTCTTGGTGATCTTGAGTAAATCGATAACTGGGAGGGGGAGTCATCAAGAAACTTTCCATTCTCCACCAGCTGCTTGAGGGTATCATCAATTCCATGATGCACCATTCGGACAAAATGAGTACTGACTATATCATATAACTCCTTTGATCATAAGAATTCTTTTTCTTGGTGGCCCAACACTCGTCATCTCCTACCTAATGCTCTTTAAGCTCTAACACCTGGTCCTACAATTAGTCCTTCTGGCCTTAAACATCGCTACAGAGACTTATAGTTCTGCTAGAGAGGCCTTTTGGCCATCACCTCAGATCGGGCATCCTTGGTTGCGATGAGAGCAACCTTTAAATTGCATCACTGAGCTTCTGCTAGGGCCCTGGCTGACTCAGCCTTCTCTCAAGTGGCTCCTAGCTCCACCTTCAGAAGCCCGAGCTCCTTTTGGATGGCCTCTAAATCTTCCTGGACAATCTCCTCCTTAGTTGTGGTGGCCTCCAATTCCGTTTGATTAGTTGTTGTAGTAGCTATCAACGTATCTATCTCCACCTCTAGCTAGCTCACATGTGTTGGTCTTGGTACTAATGGCTAGAGAGGGGGTGGAATCAATTTTTCGCTTTCTATCTTATCAAAGACAAACACAAGTTAACTAAACAATAAATAATTAAAGACAAAACAAAATAAGAAAAAGTCACAGAACTTTTACTTGGTTACAACTAGGGAGGTTGTTAATCCAGGACAAGAATCATATCATTAGTAGTTCTCCTTCGATGAAGGTGGAGTAGCCTCTTACAGACGATAATAGCGTATCATTACAAAGCAAAATTAACAAGATGGAAGTACAGAGTTCATAAACAAGTATTGTGTTGAATAAATAGGATCAGGGCTCTATTTCTAGTCCACTATTCGAAATAGCCATTTTGATAACGTGGCACTCTCGAGCTCCTAGACCTGATCCGGGCGCCCCCAGCGGTGCAAGTCTATCTGCTTCATTACGGCTTGGGGATAAAGATTTATCCTTGCTCGGGTGCCTGGACTTGGTCCGGGTGCTTGGAGTGTTGCTGATGTGGACCCAAGACCTATCCACACTACAACGGCTTGGTGAGGCACCCTGATCGATACCAGGTGTCTAGGCGCCTGAACCCTATCTGGACGCCTGGAGTCAGGGCGCTCAAACTTTGTCTAGGCTCTTGGACAAGTCAACTTTGTGTTGACTTGTTCAACTTTTGCTGTGGTCACTTTGGGTAATTTTTCCAGCCATCCAGAGTTGAATTCTCCTGAACCTAACTCTAGTTTTCTCTCATCGAGCAGTCTTCCACTCCGGCTTCTTATCCCTCGAAAGCGTTGTGCGCATCCTTCTCGCTCCATCAACATATTCTTTCACAGCTTCATGTCCCTCAGATGAGCTAAGTCCATCGACTTGCTTCTCGTGTCATCCTTTTCGTCCGCTATGTTTTCTGCTGGACTTTTTGTGTTCCTAAGTCCCTGCACACTTAGACAAAAGACATAAAAAATATAGAGTCTAACTTAACCAGGTTGATCACATCAAAACTTATCAGGAATACTTATAATCTCTCACTTTTTGATGTACATCAACCCAAGTTAAGTTAAGGTAATAACACACAATAAATTAAGTAAACATAAAATATTACAATTAAATACAAGTAAAATATTGTAATCAATTAACTCCCCTTAACCCCCTAAACTTTTTTCCCCCTTTGACCATATCAAAAAATTAGGAGTAATTGAGAGAAAATCTGAGAATTATTATAAGGGTTCATTAAATAGTGACCAAGTTTAAGAAAATTTTCAATAATAATTTTTAAAATTTTTGAATTTCTAACAATTAAAAACTAGATTTGTCAAAAACAATTTAGAAATTATTTTAAAGTGTCAAAAAATTTTAAATTTTTTTTATAAAAAATAAACAAAATAATTTGAGAACATGATAAACATTTCAAGTATAGAATAATTTTTTATATCAATTGTAGAAAATGTTCTAAACAAATAAAATTATTTTTAAAAATGAAATTTTAAAAATAATTTTTTATGTCTAAAAATCTGATTGATTTTTCTAAAAATTCAAAATACAACGGTAATCTCTCTAAAAATCAATATTTTTAAAATTAATCTCCAAAGATATTTTATAATTTAAATTATATTTTTTAATAAAAATTCATAAAAATTTAAACAATCGTTGAAAAATCTCAAAAAATTTTATACTAACATAATATTCATTTTTTTAATACAAGAAAAAATTTCAACAAAAAATTTGAACAGAAAGTATACTAACTAATTAATTTTGTAAACAAAATTAAAGCACATTAAAATTAAAAAATGCATAAAAATTTATTTAAACTAAGTATGATTTAGGTACCCAAAATAAATTTTTACCTATTGGATTAAAAATATATTTTCTTGTCACTTTTTTTATTTAATCCTTGTGAAATCTAAAGTACCAAGTTAGACCTCCTTTATAATTTTAAAAATTATTTTGTGGAGAAATAAGATTTGGACATGCATAATTTTTCAAGAATTCTATTTATTATTTTAATTTAACATTTTTTTTTAAAATTTTATCAAACTCTTCTAATGGGCATGCTTTAGCTAAAATAGTTTTAAATTCAATATTTTCTTTTTTCAATTTAACATACTTAGATCATAACTTACAAAAAGATCTAAACATTGATTTAATATGTAAGAATAACTAATCAGGAGGTAAAAGACATATCTCATTTACCATGTTTGTGTTGAAGCTTGATTCTCTCCCCCTTCATTATTGCAGTCTTTTGAAGTAGCTCCCCCTTCATCGATGCTTTTAATACTCATTTTAGATGAGCTTGCTTAATCTTCAGCTTCTTGATGACTTGCCATAAGTGCAAGTTCGGTATAAACTTCAATCTTTGATTCAGATTATGACGATTCATCCCACGTCGTCTTAAGGTTCTTGTGCTTTATTCATGTTGGCCTTTTGTTCTTGTCTTTCTCCTTCAATTTTGGACAGTTAACTTTGATGTGCCCTTTTTCATCACAGTTGTATCCTTTGATCTTTCTTTTGCCAATTGGATTTTTCTTGGCCTGTAACTTATTAAACTTATTAGATCTAAAAAATGTTTTGAACTTGCTTACCATATATTTTTTTGATCTGAGTAGAGTGAGGAGTCTAATTCTTGCTCATCTTCTTAGCTCTGAAAGCTAGGTTTTGAGTTGACTCCTCTTTATTTCTTTGCCCTGCATATTGAGTTTCGTGTAATTCTAAAGTTGAAAACATACTTTCTAAGGTACTTACCTCAAAATCCTTAGAAATGTAGAGCGAATCTACTATGGATGTCCAACCCGGGGTTCTTGGGAAGGCATTGAGGGCGTATCGGAAAGAGTCCTGATTTGTTACCATCTCTCCGACGTTGGTGATTCTAGTGACGAATCTACTATTGATGTCCAACCCAGGGTTCTTGGGAAGGCATTGAGGGCGTATCAAAAGGAGTCCCGATTTGTAACCATTTCTCTGAGGTTGTTGATTCCCGTGATTAGTTCTTTGAGTCTGGCATGTAGCTAAGCAACCATTTCCCCTTCTTTAAGTCAGAGGTTGCTGAGTTGGTTCCGGAGTAGATCTCTTCTTGCTAGCTTTGCCTCCAAGGTTCCTTCGTACAACTCCAAGAACTTCTCCGAGAGCTCTTTGGTCAACTCGTAGGCTCAAATCCTGTTAACTTCTTGGGGTGATAAAATACTGAGTAAATGAAACTCTGCTTTGTTGTTGGCCACGAAGTCTGTTTGCTCCTTCTTGGTCCAATAGTATACTTCCTTGTCAGCTCCATGATGATCTATGGGTGCTACAAAACCATACTTGATAGCTAATAAAATATCAAAGTTAGTTTTAAAAAAATACCTCCATTTTTTTTCCCAGTTGGTGAAGTCCCCTTCGACCTTTGGTGAATGAATGCTCGCTCTGGTCATTTGTGCTTTAGATGATGATTAGTCTTTCTGAAGTGTCCTTGCTCTGATGCCACTTATTGATCCATGTATGACCAGCTAGAGGGGTAGTGGTGAATAGCCTGCAAGTTAGATTAGACAATTCTTTTGCTTTCTATCTTAGCAAAGGCAAACACAAGTTAATTTAACAACAAATAATTAAATATAAACAAATAAGAAAGAGGCATGAAACTTTTACTTGGTTACAGCTGGGGAGGTTATTAATCCAAGATAAAACTCACTAGTAGTTCTCCTTTAATGAAGGCAGAGTAGCCTCTTATAGATGATGATAGTGCATAATTATAAAGCAGAATTAACAAGATGAAAGTAAAAAGTTCGTAAACAAGTGTTGTGTTGAATGAAGAGGATCAGAGCTCTATTTATAGCACACTGGTTGAAATAGCTATTTTGATGACGTGACACTCCCAGACACTTGGACTCGATCTAGGCGCCCCCAGCGATGTAAGTCTATCTACTTCACAACGGCTTGGGGATAAAGTTTTATCCTTGCCTGGGCACTTGGACTTGGTTTAGGAGCTTGGAATGTCGCTGACATGGATCCAATACCTATCCACACTGCAACTTCTCTGTGAGCCACCTTGATCGGTACTAGAGTGGTCCGGACCCCCAAACAAGTAAACTTTGTGTTGACTTGCCCGACTTTAGCTCCGGCCGCTTTGGGTGATTTCTTTGGCCATCCAGAGTTGAATTCACTTGAATCCAACTTTGGCCTTCTCTCTTCGAATAGTCTTCCACTCTAGCTTCTCATCCCTCGGAAGCGTTGCGTCCATCCTTCTCGCTCCACCAGCGTACTGTTGCTGCAGTTGGCACTAACGATCAAACTCAGGTTTTGATAAATGACAAGTGAGTTAAGTTAGGTGTTGTTGTGATCTAAGTGCTTTATTAAGTGTATAGGAGTTGACGGGTCTAGAGGACCTGACACTAGGCTGAAACCCAACTTGGTCCATAGGACTGAATAGCTGGTGTGAAGTCTAGATAGGTCGACGGGCTGACCTGATATTTGACAGAAAGTTCGGTTAGATCCGTGGGACTTGATAATCGGTAGAAGTCTAGTTGGGTCTACGGACCTGACAACTGGCATGAAGACCTAGTGTGAGTTCCATATTTTGCATAATATTGATTATAAATATCATATAAATAAATTCTAACATTAAATATAATATTAACTGGATCAGGGGAAGAAGAATCTTTAATTGGAATTAAAGCATCATAATATAAAGTTAACATTTATTGTAAAACTTCTAATTTAAATCTAGGATCTAAAGCGAATGCAATTAAATAAATTTCAGGAATTAAATAAAAATATTTTTCCCATTTAGTTTTCATAGCTAAGATGCAAGGAGATAAAGATTCATTATTAATATGTTCATTTAAAACTAATACTATATTAGAAAAATTTTCTAAAATTAATTGAGCAGTGGGATAATAAACACCAGAAAGTTGTTCGGTTGCACATTAAATACTTTTAAAATTTCACAAATACTACTACAAATATTCCATTGTTGTGAAAATAAATATATATTAGTATTAGTATTTTGTGCAAAAAATGAACATAATAATTCTTTATATTGAAATGAATCTTGTAATAATTGGTATGTTGAATTCCAACGTGTTGGTATATCACGTGGAAATTTTTTAGGTCTCATTCCATTAATTTTACAAAATCTACCCCATTGTTTCATTATAGATGGATGAGACCATAAACAAGAAATTGCAATTCTAATTGGTTTAATATAACTTTCTAAAATTTTTAAACCATCTTGAACACATAAATTTAAAACATGGTGATATGGGTTAGGTTTTGTGGGTCTTCAGATGAGGAAAGAAAAGGAAAAAAGAGTCAAAGGAGGAAAGCCAATAACGACCGATGCACACTCCAGAGCAAAGATAACCTAATATCGGCCAATACATGCCTGCCGAATGAAGGTAGGTCAATATTGGTCGATACACGCCTGTCGAACGAAGGTAGGCCAATATCGGTCGATATATGCCTATCGAACGAAGGTAGGCCAATATCGGTCGATACATGCCTATCGAACGTAGGTAGGCCAATATCGGTCGCTCCTTGCCTGCCGAATGAAGGTAGGTCAATATCGGTCGCTACATGCCTGACCGAATGAAGGTAGGTCAATATCGGTCGCTACATGCTTGCCAAACGAAGGTAGGCCAATATCAGTCGATACATGTCTGCCGAACGAAGGTAGGCCAATATCGGTCGATACGTGCCTATCGAACGAAGGTAGGCCAATATCGGTCGCTACATGCTTGCCGAACGAAGGTAGGCCAATATCGGTCGATACATGTCTGCCGAACGAAGGTAGGCCAATATCGGTCGCTACATGCCTGCCGAATGAAGGTAGGTCAATATCGGTCGCTACATGCTTGCCGAACGAAGGTAGGCCAATATCGGTCAATACATGTCTGCCGAACGAAGGTAGGCCAATATCGGTCGATACGTGCCTATCGAACGAAGGTAGGCCAATATCGGTCGATACATGTCTGCCGAACGAAGGTAGGCCAATATCGGTCGATACATGCTGTCTGTATAAAGGTAAGTTAATAACGACCGATACGTATGCCAAAGCAAAGATAGCCCAAAATCGGTCGATACATGTCTGCCGAACGAAGGTATGCCCATATCGGTCAAAACATGTCTGCCGAACGAAGGTGAGCCCATATCGGTCAATACATGCTTGCCGTATCAGGGTAAGTTAATAACGACTGATACATACTCCAGAGCAAAAGTAGACTAATATCGGCCAAAAGGATTAACGAATGCCTTAGAAACATGTTGAATAAAATATTATTACAAATAGAAGTCACATGAAGAAGAATCATACATGAATATATCGAATAAAATAATTTATGATGGAGAGTATATATTTTTTGGCGGGAAATATGCTTTCAGATTGTCTTGCAGGCGCTAAACGACAAAGAAGGTACATCTGGGGTACAGAAAAGATTCCTTAAAAATCATCTTCCTCAAGTACGCAGCTGATGTCATAACGAACTCTAACAAACCGGGGTCCACTTCATGACTACGGAGGTTATATGAAGTGGTATAAAAGGGGGAATCCTCTCCGTTGGCTAGGTAAGTTCACATCTCTAATTCTGGGGCTACCGTTCATCTTCTTTCTTCTTCTTTCCTCGGCGTCAAGAGAGATCCCTAACTTGAGCGTCGGAGGGCCTAGCCAGGGATTCCCACCCCGGTCTTAGGTCACTGACGATAGTGTTGATTGGTCTCTTGTGCGCAGGGAGCCTCGGGATCTTGAAGGTTTGGTTTTCTCCTATTTGGACGGGGATTTCTTCCTACTTATCAGATTTCCTTCGGTGACTCGGGTTTTCTTCCGATCCGCTTTGGGTTTCTCGGGTCGAGGTTTCACCGTCATTATTCTTCGTCATTACAGTAGGTCTCCTTTTCCCGGATCTCCTTCACGGTCGGCTTCTCAGATAGGATCAAATTTGGCGCCGTCTGTGGGAAACTTCGCCTGAATCTGAGACTACGTGATGGAAGAGGCTGGGAAGTCGAACCTACTTACTATCAGTTGCGAAGATTTGGATCTCCTCATTAATTCTCATGTTTAGAAAGCCCTACAACAACAGCAGCAACAATTGCAAGCTCATACTGGGGCCACTTTGCCGACGGCTCATCATCCGGCGATATCAACTACTGAGCATCGGAAAGGAAAGGAGATGGAAGAAGAAGAACCTTTGTATTTTCCTCCAGCTACTGTTTCTCCAACCAGGCGTCCACGAGCTTTCCTTCTCACTCCCTTGGATCCAGGGGGTAAGAGGCCTGTGTTCCAAGAGTCCTCTGGTGAGGCGCCGGATAGATAGAAGCGTAAGATTAAAATGATAACCAGTGATAGTTCACCTGAAAAGGTCATCTCCCCATTTTCACAAAGTGTATTAGATGACCCACTTCCCAAGCGATATCAGAATCTGCAAATTGGAGAATATACTGGAACCACAGATCCGGAAGATCATTTGTTAAAAATTGAGAATGTAGCATTGTTGCAACAATTCTCCGATGGGGTGAAGTGTCGGATGTTTCTCACTACTCTTGGGGGAGCAGTGCAACACTGGTTCAAGAGATTGCCTGAAAAGTCTATTCGAAAGTTTAAAGATTTCAAGAAAGTCTTTCTACATCATTTCTCCAGCAATAAAAGGTATCATAAGACCCCGTGGAGCCTATTCTCAATTAAACAGACGTCTAAAGAATCCATCCGGGCATATATTAAAAGGTTCAATCAGGTAGTTATAGATGTACCTAATGCTACTACTGAAATATTAGTAAGTGCTTTCTCTCAGGGTCTAAATGATAATGATTTCTTTAAAGATCTGGTAAGAAATCCTCCTGTTAATTTTGATTCCCTGATTGAACGTGCCACTGAGTTCATTAATGTAGAAGAAGCCCAAGCTGCTCGTAGGAAAGAAGGTGTCCCCTCTTCTCCTACTCATGTGAAGGAGAAGGCTCCGACCCCGGTACCCCCACCAAGAGGACCTAGAACTACTCATCCACAATCGGCAACCAGATTATCGTCCACAAGCTGTACAACATGTAGAGATGCAACCGGAGGCACCGAGGAGATGGTGTACTTATCATAAAACTAGCAGTCATCACTCTGATGACTGTTTCGTTTTGAGAAATAGAAGAGTCAATAAAGAGCGCTATCAGAAACAGAACTATTACCGGCAACAATACCCCAGGCAGCAAAGTCCACTCAAACCGGAATATCACCCGGATGGAACCCGGCAAGAAGCAATGGCGGTCCCAGCTGGTACCAGCCAAGTATCAGATAAAGCACCTTCCGAAGCCACAATGACACGTCAGGAAGAGAACAGAAACAATGCTGCTCGGGGCAATATTAACATGATTACGGGAGGACCCACTGATAGGGATTCCAACAGAGCCAGAAAAGCACATGCCCGAAGATTGGAGATTCATGCAGTAGGATGCAGCATGGAACGAGTAGCCGGTCCTGAAATAAGCTTCGGGCCTAAGGATCTTGAGGGGGTAGAGATACCTCATGATGACGCATTAATCATCAAAGCTGTGATAGCTAACTACGCCATCGCCCGTACCTTCATAGACACTGGCAGCTCAGTCAACATTATATTCAAAAAGGCTTTTGATCAGCTACAAGTTGACCCCAGTGAACTTCAACCGATTGCAACTCCTCTATATGGATTCACAGGCAATGAAGTGCAACCTTTGGGTCAAATAAAATTGGCCATTTCTCTGGGAGAGGAACCCCTAATGAGAACCAGTAGATCCTACTTTATGGTAGTAGATGCTCCATCTTCTTATAATGTGATATTGGGTCGGCCCGCCCTGAATGAGTTCAGGGCGGTCGTTTCTACTTTCTGTCAGAAGATTAAGTTTTCCGTGGAGAATCAAGTCGGAGAAGTACGGGGTGATCAAAAGACAGCCTGAAAATGTTACGTAGAAATCATTCAGACTGAGGCCAACACCGCTCGGAAGATTCAAAGAATGGAAGTTAATGCCATTCGTGAAAAGCAGCCTGTCCTGGTTTATGAGGAAAAGGAAGAAGTTCAAATTCAGACTGGGCGTCCAGAAGCTACCACCTACGTTGCAGCTGATCTCGATCCTGATCTTAAAGCTGAGTTGGTGCAATGTTTGAAGAAGAATAATGATGTATTTGCTTGGACTCCCAAAGAAGTTTCGGGCATTTCTCCTGCTGTCATGGAACATTCCTTGCATGTCTTTCCGAATGCCCGCCCCGTCATGCAAAGGAAGAGGAGTTTCAGTATGGAGCAAAATCAGATTATCAAGGAAGAAATAACCAAGCTTATGGAGGTCGGATACATTAGGGAAGTGCAATTCCCAAGTTGGTTGGCTAATGTGGTGTTAGTCTCTAAACCTGGGAATAAATGGCGAGTGTGCATTGACTTTCGAGATCTCAACAAAGCTTGCCCGAAGGATTACTATCCCTTACCCAGGATTGATCAACTAGTTGATTCTACTGCCGGATGCGAATATATTTCCATGCTGGATGCATATCAAGGTTATCATCAAGTCCCCTTGTCCAAAGAGGATCAAGAAAAGGTTAGTTTTATAACATCTGAAGGCACTTATTGTTATAATGTTATGCCCTTTGGACTAAAGAATGCAGGAGCAACCTATCAAAGGCTTATGAATAAGGTTTTTCAGAAGCAGATTGGTAGGAATATGGAAGTATATGTTGATGACATCTTAATTAAGTCTCTTCAAGCTGCTGATCTATACAGGGATATAGAGGAGACTTGCAAGACATTAAGACAGTATGAGCTCAAGTTGAACCCAAGCAAATGCTTGTTCGGCGCAAAGGGAGGAAAATTCCTGGGATATATGGTGTCCGAACGGGGGATAGAGGCCAACCCGAGCAAGGTCAAGGCATTGCAGAGCATGGAGCCACCCCACAACCTGAGAGAAGCTCAAAGATTGACAGGCCGAATCACAGCCTTGTCTAGATTTATTTCCAGATCAGCCGATCGCAGTTTTCATTTCTTTAAAATACTCAGAAAGACTACTAAGTTTCAATGGAATGAAGAATGCGATAAGGCTTTTCAGGAGTTGAAAGATTATTTAGCTACCCTCCCTGTGTTGGCTAAACCTATGGCAGGAGAGACTTTGTGGGTGTATTTGTCGGCTAATGAAAACGCCGTAGGCTCTGTATTAGTCAGACAGGAAGGAAAAGAGCAACAACCTGTATATTTTTCTAGTCATTTATTAAAAGGAGCGGAGTATAGATACACTACACTAGAAAAACTGGCTTATGCTCTGATATTGACTGCTCGGAGGTTGCGCCCATATTTCTTAGCACATGAGATTATTGTCTTAACCAATAGCACTCTCGGACGGGTATTGCTCAACCCAGAAGCATCAGGACGGTTAGTCAAATGGACGATCGAGCTTGGGGAATATGACATCCAATATCAACCCCGCTCGGCCATCAAGGCACAAGCTCTAGCAGATTTCATCATAGAGGTTCAAGGCCCAGAAGAAGAAGATACCTGGAAAATTTATGTGGATGGCTCTGCAACTAGACAAGGCAGTGGGATTGATATTCTTCTTATATCCCCAAAAGAAGACATACTTCAACTCTCCATTAGATTAAATTACAAAGCCACCAACAATGAGGCTGAATATGAAGCTCTCATAGCTGGCTTACAAGCTGCTCGGCATGTAGGAGCAGTTCGAGTCCTTATATATTCTTATTCTCAGCTAGCAGCTCAACAATTATCAGGTAATTTTGAAATCAATAATGACAGGCTTAAGTTATATGCAGAGGCATTCGATAAGTTGAAGTCTCAATTTCAAGATGTGAGCATACAAAAAATTCCTCGATCAGAGAATCAAGTGGCAGATGAATTAGCTAAGCTAGCCTCTGCTGTAGTACCATGGAGTCTTGATCGACCAGTGGAACAGACCCTGTTAATTTCTTGTATTGAAAGACAGACTGATATAGAAATTCAAGGTGACTGGCGAGCTCAAATTATATTATATTTACAGCAAGGTCTTCTTTCGAGAAATATAGAACAAGCCAGGGTATTTAAGAAACGAGTTGCTCAATATACTATGGTGGGGGAGCCATTATATAAAAGGGCTTTTTCCAGACCTTTGCTCAAGTGTGTAGGCACAGAAGACACACAATTTATTTTATAGGAGGTGCATCAAGGCTCTTGTGGTAGTCATATAGGAGGAAGATCTTTGGCTCGTAAAATCCTCCTAGCGGGATATTTCTGGCCTACTCTACATGAAGATGCCGCTAAATTGGTAAGAACTTGTATTTCTTGTCAAAAGCATCAGAATATATTACATCACCCTACCCAGTTATTAAGAACCTCTATAGTCTCGTGTCCCTTCGATCAATGGGGTATGGACATAGTGGGTCCATTTCCTATGGCCGCTGCACAGAGGAGGTTCTTGCTGGTGGCTGTGGATTATTTCTCTAAATGGGTGGAAGCAGAACCATTTGCTAGAATTACAGAAGACGCGGTCATTAAATTCTTATGGAAAAATATAATCTGTAGGTTTGGCATTCCTCATAAGTTGGTCTCTGATAATGGAAGGCAGTTTCAAGGTGATAGAATCCTAGACTAATGTCGGAGTTATGGGATTACCCAGGTCTTCACCTCTGTAGCTTACCCGCAGAGCAATGGTCAAGCAGAAGTAACTAATAGGGAGATTATTAGAGGACTAAAAACTAAGCTAGATCATGTTGAAGGTAGCTGGGTAGACGAGTTACCCAGTGTTCTCTGGGCATATCGTACTACGCCTCGTGAAGCTACAGGAATCACTCCTTTCCAACTAGTCTATAGAGGAGAAGCAGTAATCCCCATTGAGGTAGGAGTAGAGTCTGATAGAAGACAATTGTATGATGAAGATAATAGAGGCCGACGACTTATGGAGCTGGACTTAATTGAGGAAATAAGGGATAAAGCTGCTACTCGTCTTATATCATATCGACAAAGGATGAGACATAATTATAACAAAAGGGTCATCCCCATATTCTTCCATGTAGGGGATTTGGTATGGAAACGAGTTAAGCCTGTGGGAGATGTCAGCAAGTTGGCACCACAATGGGGAGGGTCTTATAAAGTGATAGAAAAGCTCGCGTCAGGCTCATACTATCTCCAAGATGCCGAAGGAAGAATGTTGGAACGCCCTTAGAGCGCTAATCATTTGCAACCCTATCGAGCCTGATTTGATCATATTACTTTAAATATGTTCACAGTTATTGGAATTCCCAGGCAAGTTGAGATACTTACAGTCTATGTACTTTGTTTCTTTGATGAAAGTCAAGCAAGATAAATATTGACACAGGAAATAAATATGGTTCATACAAATTGATAAATATCAGGAGAAGCCTCCTTTCTATTTTTCAAGTAGTAAAATAAGGGGAAATCATAAAGGCCTATTCAGCTCCCCTCAAGGAATTACAGGCCAACACGAGATTAGCCCAAGTATTATACTTTCGTACAAAGAAAAGTCGATTGAGAAAATCCTATGAAGTAACCCGGTCGGGCATTCATAGGACGACTCGGAGACTATAAAGCAAAGTCGATCGAGAAAATCCTATGAAGTAACCCGGTCAGGTTTTCATAGGAAGACTCGGAGACTATAAACCAAAGTCGATCGAGAAAATCCTATGAAGTAACCCGGTCAGGTTTTCATAGGAAGACTCGAAGACTATAAACCAAAGTCGATCGAGAAAATCCTATGAAGTAACCCGGTCAGGTTTTCATAGGAAGACTCGGAGACTATAAACCAAAGTCGATCGAGAAAATCTTATGAAGTAACCCGGTCAGGTTTTCATAGGAAGACTCGAAGACTATAAATCAAAGTCGATCGGGAAGATTCTATGAAGTAACCCGGCAGGCCTTCATAGGAAAAACCGGGGACTATAAACTGAGATAGATCAAAGTCGATCGAGAAAATCCTATGAAGTAACCCGGTCGGGCATTCATAGGACGACTCGGAGACTATAAACCAAAGTCGATCGGGAAGATTCTATGAAGTAACCCGGCAGACCTTCATAGGAAAAACCGGGGACTATAAACTGAGACAGATCAAAGTCGATCGAGAAAATCCTATGAAGTAACCCGGTCAGGTTTTCATAGGAAGATTCGGAGACTATAAACCAAAGTCGATTGGGAAGATTCTATGAAGTAACCCGGCAGACCTTCATAGGAAAAACCGGAGACTATAAACTGAGACAAAGCAAAGTCGATCGAGAAAATCCTATGAAGTAACCCGGTCAGGTTTTCATAGGAAGACTAGAAGACTATAAACCAAAGTCGATCGGGAAGATTCTATGAAGTAACCCGGCAGACCTTCATAGGAAAAACCGGGGACTATAAACTGAGACAGATCAAAGTCGATCGAGAAAATCCTATGAAGTAACCCGGTCAGGTTTTCATAGGAAGACTCGGAGACTATAAACCAAAGTCGATCGGGAAGATTCTATGAAGTAACCCGGCAGGCCTTCATAGGAAAAACCGGAGACTATAAACTGAGACAAAGCAAAGTCGATCGAGAAAATCCTATGAAGTAACCCGGTCAGGTTTTCATAGGAAGACTCGGAGACTATAAACCAAAGTCAATTGGGAAGATTCTATGAAGTAATCCGGTCGGGCTTTCATAGGAAGACTCGGAGACTATAAACCAAAGTCGATCGGGAAGATTCTATGAAATACATCAGGCAAGATTTCACTGATGAAATCAGAGATTTCGAACTAACGCAATGTATAATTAATCAGGGAATCTCTGGACTTCGAAGCCTAATTAAGCAGGAATTGAGAAGGGATTCTATATGGGAGCTCAGATATATGAAAGTCTTTATTCAAAATCCGGTTGGGATATTATACTTAATCTGAAGATCAATAATACAATTCCGGATCCAGTCTCAACTGAGATCATTCATCCTCGGGGAGATACAAAGCATACCGGATGTTACTTAAGGAATAATCCATCAAGATAAGGTTTAATCCTGAAAGATGAACAAGGGATTTTTCCAATAAAGTTTATACTTAGCAATCAAAAGCATGTCAGGAAGGGGTATTCTTGAACTAGCATAAAGGAAAAGCAAGTAAGTGTTAAAGTTTTTCTTACACCTTGCAAGTACTTAATTACTTAGTATCAAATGCACTTTTTCCACTGTCAGTTCTTACTTTACAAGTTTTTATGAATAATTTCCTTAGACATTAGGAAAAGTGCCTTTCAAATCTGAAGGTAGTTCTTTATTAAGCCTTCGGCGATTTATGAAAGATAGGGGAGGTTCTTTGGGTAGATATCCACCCTCTTTTAACTGTCGTAGAACTCCCGATACGGAATGATTTAGCGCACCCACTATCCTGCGAACAAATTCCCGGGCAAATGCCGGGGACTGTAAGTAAACTTGCCGCCATTCTTCCCACCGACCCTTTTCCTGCTCCTTATAATTCTGGAAATCAGCTTGCAGCTTTGTGTTTTGTTCTTTTAAAGCATCTTTCTCTGATCTTAGCTGTTCCAATTCCTTCTGGAGCAGTGATAATTCGTTATCTTGAGCTTTCCTCAGCTCTTGTTCTTGTAGAATAGTGAAATCATGAGAAGCCAGGTCCTGAGCTTGGTCAGAAAGACAGGCATTATGAAGCTTCTCTACTTTCTCTAAGATAAGAATTTTCTGAGAAGCATCTAGGAGAGCTTTCTCTTTTAGAGCGATCTCCAAACGAAGACCGGAATGCAGTCGATCCACCTGTAATTCTAAGGTTTTTCTAGCCAGCTCTTTGTCTTTTAATAGTTGCTGGCATTCTTCCAACTCTTGTTTTAGGATCCCCAACTGTTGATCCTGCAAGGCCACCTTCTCCTGCAATTGAGTCGGGTCGCTAGCGGAAGAAAGAGACGCGACCCTCAATGTTTCCAATTGAGCTTTCAATTTAGTGTTCTCATGATCTTTAGCTGTGAGTAATTGATCGATATGCAGACTTGTGGCTAGAAACTAAATGAAAGGATAATGTCAGTTAGGGATAAAGTTACAAAGCTAATAAATACATAACTGGGAATACTTACAGCCACTGCCTGACGACTATGGCGATCCGCTCGATGTGGGAGACTAAGGCCTCGTAATTGTTCATAACCTTGCGACCAAGATTCAGCCAATAAACCTTGCAATTGCAGAGTGCCATAGCCAAGAGGACTAGAAGGCTGTCCCAATTGAGAAGGTAAGCCCGCAGCCACTTTAAATAAAGGAGGGGGATGAGAGGAAGCCGGATATGGAGAAGAAGAGGAGGCAATCTGAGGAAAAGGGATAGTAAAAGCAGGAGGAACAGAGTGGGAGCTAGAGGGAACAGAAGGTAGTAGCGCAGGAGGGGTTGTTACAATTGTGGAAACACTAGCGGTTGAAGGGCTGACAATGGGAGAAGATCTCCGGCAAGGTGTTCGTTTCGCTCGAGGCCTATAAGCCAAGGGAGGCAAGGCCAATGCCAAGGATGTAGAAGGCACGGGAGGGATAGTGGCCATCTTAGAAGTAGGAGCAGGAGAAGCTGAAACAGTAGAAGAAGAAGAGATAAGCAGACCAGGCCTCATCATTCGAAGAGCACGATTGGAGATGATATTGGTGGGAGTCATTGGTGTTTTACCTCTTTCAAAAGAAATAGGCGCCGGAACAAGAGGAGTTTGTACAAAGGTACCAAAAAAATCACCAAAGGGAGAATCCTTGGTAAGATTTGGCTTTTTAACTAAAGTGACAAAAGGCTCTTCTTCTTCCTCTTCCATAAGTGCGACACCCTCTGCTTGTTGTTCTTCTTCAGAAAGCAAGCCCAAGGTAGAGGGATTGGGATCAGATTGGCGAGCCAGTAACCATTGTTCTCCAAGATTATTGATAAAGGACTTGGTCATAGCAGAATTCCTGTACATAAGAGCCGGAAGAATAGCGTCGGCTGAAAAACAGAGTATAAACATCATGGTTATAGAGATATACTAACCAGCAAAGGCGAAGTAAAATAATTATACTCACCAAAGGAACTATCCAAAGGAGTATTAATGTTGTCTATCCCAAAGGGAAACATTAAGCCCTCTTCAATTAGATGCGGTAAACTGAATTTCGCTCCCCGCAGTTTAGGCAAGGCAGAGGCCACAGAAGGATCATTGAGAAGACCTTGAGTGTCAGGAAGCGAGGGCAGATCATGTATCCATTGAATAGGAAAAGGAGGGGGAGAAGGTAGACGTATATAGAAAATTTTTTTATACCATTCACCTTGAGGGGGAATACGATTAAATAGAATAGCTTTGGGACGAGATTGAAACTTAAAAATACCAACATCTACCCGACGAGGGATAAAGAAATGATGGAAAAGACGAGGAGACAGTGGGAAATCTAACAGTTTGGATACTCCAATGAAGCCCACTAGAATGGAAAAGGATTGAGGGACGAACTGGTTTAACGGGATAGCAAAATAACGGCTAACCTCACAAAAAAAGGGGTGAAGAGGAAATCTGAAACCTTGCAGAACTTGGTCCCTAAAGATGGAGATACAGTCTAAGGGAGGAAGGTGAGGACCCTCATGGGGAGCAGGGCGGACAATGTAAGAGGGAAAACCATAGGTTGCCTGTAAGTCCACTTCTTCTGTATCTGTGAGGTCGGAAGAGCAAGAGAGGAACCATGCCGGAGAAGAAACCGCCATGAATAGAGAAGGTCGAAAGAAGAGGAATTGAGAAGCGAAAAGATGGGCGGAGGGAAGCAGAATAAGATTCCGTAAACCCTTGTCCCTTTTCTAGTCCTATGCTAAAACCTCTAAACATAAGATATGAAAGGGAAATAAAAGGTGCTCAGAATGTCAAGCGTCATAAAAGGTAATAATATCATAGAATAAAGGAAAAGAGATGAAGTCAAATAAACTACCTCGGAAAAAACGTAAAATTTCCCTAGGAATAATTTTTGAAGAAATTTGATGAGACAAAAATAAAAAATAATAGGTTTAAAGCACGGGTCAAGCCTCGAATATTGATTAATGAAAACAACCTGGTTAAATTGAACCATCTTAATAAATCAACCGATAATTGGGAGTATCTTCGAAATATCGAACGATGCCTACCAATGCTTGTACCTAAATCGACCGGGTCAGTAAGGAATGAGGATAATTGGGGGTATCTCCGAAATATCGGACGATACTTACCAATGTTTATACATATATCGACCGGGTCATCGAAGAAAGGGTCATAGGGAAAAATTGGACACTCACAAGCTAAGTAACATTTAGTACACGTACATGAAACTAACAAATTTTCCAAAAATTTGAATAAGATCAGCAATCAAAAGAGACTATTCAGATTCACGTAAGTTTGTAAAACCTTAATTCCCCTTCTCTACAACCACCGGAGAATGAGTTAGAACTAGTTTGGGGTACAAATCAGGAGGTCTTTCTTCAATGAGTCTGCGACGGTTCAGGAAATTGAGAGGAGGAACACACCTAAGTAGCCCTCCTCTTCCTATTGTCGAATCGCTCCTTTGGCCCCTGCCGTAAAAGCAGACAAGATGGATCTCACAATCGGCCGGTTGAACTCAGTAGACTCGATCATGGCGGTGGCTCGTTCCTTATAACGAACGTCCTCGCCCCCTTTGTAGACTACCAGCGCCATCTGAGAGGTTTTTAATTCATCTGTTCTGGCAGAAGCCTCGGCTTTAGCCGAATCAAGGGAGGTGGTCAAAGAAGCTACCTCCTCCTCTTTCAGCTGTAAAGCTTTAAGTTTCCCAGCCAATTCTGCTTCATAATTCTCTTTTAGTTCGCCAAGTTTTGAGGTTAGCTCTTGATTGAGGTCTGCAACCAATTTGAATCGGGCTTCAAGGTTCTCAATTTGAATTTCAAATTGCTTCTTGGCGGTAGCAGAAAACTCGGCAGAAGATAATTCAATAACCTGCTGTCGCAACCCCTTGTTCTCTGATTTCAATTTCTCGTTCTCAGTGTACAGATTATGCAATAGTCGGGAGAAACCCATGTTTTCTAGCCACCGCTGAGAGCATATTCAAAACCGTAAGACGATACTCCATAAACAGAAAGCAGAAGTATGTAAACATACCTTATTCTCTTTATTAGAAAAACGGTCAATCGCTTCAGGAATGGAAAGCCCCTCAAAGAGGGGACGCACCTCATCCCAAGAACTAGCGAAAGAACCCCCCAATAATATGGGGAGAATAGGAATGGTAGAAGAGCCAGTTGAGAAGGAAGAAGTAGGGACAGATGGTGGAGCAAAAACCAAGTAAGAAGAAGGCGAAGAGGGTAGAGATCCTGAAGTCGGAATAGATAAAGGAAAAGTAAAAGAAACGTCACCAGAAGTACTAGTTTTATGAAAAGGAGAGGTAGGGAAATTCAAGGAAGGATAAACTTCTGCTAATGTGAGCTCATCGGAAAGAAGATTAGTTGAGGCAAAATCTTCTGAACAAAGCTCATTAGCAGAAAGGATTAGCCTCCTTTTTGGAGGAGGAGCCCTGGTCAATTTGCGTCCTGGACGCTTGCCCGCAGAAATCTCAGTTAGGGGTTTATCAGAGCTACCAAGGGATGCAAGCTCGATAAGAGGAACCGAGGCAGAGGGGGAGACAGTAACAGCTGCAGGAGACGTAATAGCGGGAGTAGAATCAGGGAGGATCTGCGCAGCAGGATCCCTAGAAGAACCTCCTGGAGTCTCATGAAGCCCAGAAGAGCTAGGTATTTCGGCTGAGATAGCCGACTCTTCAGTTGACAGTGGAGGGGCGATAGCGGCCAGAAATTCAGCCTCCTTGGCACGAAGCAATTCTTCTTCCACGCGTATTTCTTCGTCAATCAAAGCATCATAAAAACTCTCCACTGTATAGGATAGAGAAATAATTTAGGCAGTTATAAACAAAAAGAAAGGAACCAGACGTTACCTAAGGAAATGTGAGTATTGGGTCTGACTGGGCTTAAACCAAACAGGTATAGCAGCTCGACCTTAACCATTTCGGGATCGAAAGCCGGTGACCTAATAACTTCTCACAATAAATAGGAAAAGTAGGAAGGAGATGAAACTCTCTAACATCGGGTAAGGGAGGCAAGAAAGACTTCCAAGCATGAGACCAAGGGATAGGTCCCGGAAACTTTAAAAAGAAAAAACGAGATTTCCAAGCTTTGAGAGATGATGACATATCTCCAAAAAGGACCATTTTAGTTCTCGATTGGAATAAGAAGACACCAGGTTCTGAAAGCTTAGGGTATGAAAACATGAAGAAATTTTGAGGAGTAGGCGGAATATCTCGTAGACGAAACAACATATAAGCGCCGCATAGATAACGAAAGGCATTTGGAGCAAATTGTTGCAAAGGAATATCAAAATATCGACTTATTTCAATTAAGAAAGGAGGAATGGGGAACCTTAAGCCCCCTATCAACTGATCCCTGAAAAAAGTCACGCAGTTATCAGGAGGATGATGAGGTCGATCAGTCGGTGCTGGGAGTATGATTTTATATTCCTTAGGAATTTCATATTGACGACGGATGGATAATCTAGCATTCTTGTCAAAGATAGAAGACATATGGACATACCAAGGAGCAATTGCTTCTTCAGCCATGGACAAAGGTATGAGCTAGAGCAATAATGGATTACTTACTGAAGACAAGAAAGGGGATCGTCGTGGAACGGCGAGCACGAGGACTGGTTGAAGATAGCAACAGGAAGAGAGCTCTAGAGAAGGAAAAAGGAAGGACGAGGTTTAAAGAGGAGACGAAAGGTTTAGGGTTGGAAAAACGCAAGACGGTCGTCAGATTAGGACGTTGGTAGCTCAGCAGACGCTGAGGATCGCAATAGAAAGGCAAAAGGCCTATGTGACGTGGTGATCAGAAAAGGCATGTGTCATGTCATCATAAAAAAAAAAAAAGGGTATTTATATCAGACGTGACGAATCGGATCGCGAGGGGATTGGTAATGCTTCGAACATTCTCTCACCTGAGGGAAAGCCAATCACCGATTAGAAAATTTTGAAAGAAGACGTGATCAGTCGGGCCTAATAAAATAGAAAGGACAGAACTTTTTGACCATACCCAGGCTAAAGACAAGAATATTTTAAGAGTAAAAGGTTTAGAAGAGTGATAAATGTTAAGCTATCCGTGCAGAATATGACTTGGTATTTATTGAAAATATTTTTATTAACGAGGGCAATTGTGGTTATGTTAGATAAATATTGTGGTTATAATATCAAACTATACTAATAGTTAAGATAACCTTAGCTATGATAAATGATACATAGAATACATGAAGAAATGATGAACACAATACCACATTGTAAATGATAGAGGGATTCAATAAAAGCCTTTGATTAGATACAAAATTTTGTCTTTACACTTAGAATCTGATCAAATACATAGCGTCACATTTCCTCAGGAACAGCAGACCTCAAATAGATAACAAATATTACAAGCATAAGCTCTTAGGGTACTCAGAAAATTTTAGTCCCACTGGATTCAAACTTACCATGGAGCAGAGAGGGAAATAGCCCACTTCGTCCGAGCTTGTCAAGACGCATAAGAGGCAATATTTTGCCCGGGACGAAGAAAGCAACAAAAGCCAAAGAGCTCAAGGGCAATGAAAGAGGGGACATTGATTCATTCCATAATGGAAAAGTAGATAAAGAAACCACTTCCCCTCTCAAGCCATATGAGCTCAGCAAGTGGAGCAACCAATTTTAGCCCAAGGGTAACATGTGTTGTGCCCTTCACACAACACCCCTGGGTCATTTGGCTGCCCCTCTATAAGTAGGAAAAATTTCTCTGAAGTTTCTTGGGACCTTCAGAGCACCTACATCTTTGGATACAAGATATGAACCGCGAAACTTCATATCTTAAGACGATCCCTTGAACCCCTGAAGTAGCCAGAGCAAAAATCCCAATAAACTCATATATAGATCTCACCTTGTCCAACAAAAATTGCTTCCAAAAAGGAGGATCTACGACCATGGCCTTAGCAACAAAAACTGGCAGGAAGGAAAAAGAACTGAGAGGGGTTATGGGTGAAGAGAAGGTTGTAGCCCTATTTAAAGGAGAAAAAGGCTTACAGTATGTCCACACTTAATCTATTAAGATAGTGGTACACAAAATCTGTGAGGTCATTTCAAAATCTGGAGCAAAGTCACGGGTAGGAAAAAACAAGATCATACTTATGCCTAGTCAGTCGTCTACACCTCCTTCGACTAGACTTGAAGGGAAGGCTAGTGATATGAGTTAGGTTTTGTGGGTCTTCAGATGAGGAAAGAAAAGGAAAAAAGAGTCAAAGGAGGAAAGCCAATAACGACCGATGCACACTCCAGAGCAAAGATAACCTAATATCGGCCAATACATGCCTGCCGAATGAAGGTAGGTCAATATTGGTCGATACACGTCTGTCGAACGAAGGTAGGCCAATATCGGTCGATACATGCCTATCGAACGAAGGTAGGCCAATATCGGTCGATACATGCCTATCGAACGAAGGTAGGCCAATATCGGTCGATACATGCCTATCGAACGTAGGTAGGCTAATATCGGTCGCTACATGCCTGCCGAATGAAGGTAGGTCAATATCGGTCGCTACATGCCTGACCGAATGAAGGTAGGTCAATATCGGTCGCTACATGCTTGCCGAACGAAGGTAGGCCAATATCGGTCGATACATGTCTGCCGAACGAAGGTAGGCCAATATCGGTCGATACATGCCTATCGAACGAAGGTAGGCCAATATCGGTCGCTTCATGCTTGCCGAACGAAGGTAGGCCAATATCGGTCGATACATATCTGCCGAACGAAGGTAGGCCAATATCGGTCGCTACATGCCTGCCGAATGAAGGTAGGTCAATATCGGTCGCTACATGCTTGCCGAACGAAGGTAGGCCAATATCGGTCGATACATGTCTGCCGAACGAAGGTAGGCCAATATCGGTAGATATGTGCCTATCGAACGAAGGTAGGCCAATATCGGTCGATACATGTCTGCCGAACGAAGGTAGGCCAATATCGGTCGATACATGCTGTCTGTATAAAGGTAAGTTAATAACGACCGATACGTATGTCAAAGCAAAGATAGCCCAAAATCGGTCGATACATGTCTGCCGAACGAAGGTATGCCCATATCGGTCAAAACATGTCTGCCGAACGAAGGTGAGCCCATATCAGTCAATACATGCTTGCCGTATCAGGGTAAGTTAATAACGACTGATACATACTCCAGAGCAAAAGTAGACTAATATCGGCCAAAAGGATTAACGAATGCCTTAGAAACATGTTGAATAAAATATTATTACAAATAGAAGTCACATGAAGAAGAATCATACATGAATATATCGAATAAAATAATTTATGATGGAGAGTATATATTTTTTGGCGGGAAATATGCTTTCGGATTGTCTTGCAGGCGCTAAACGACAAAGAAGGTACATCTGGGGTACAGAAAAGATTCCTTAAAAATCATCTTCCTCAAGTACGCAGCTGATGTCATAACGAACTCTAACAAACCGGGGTCCACTTCATGACTACGGAGGTTATATGAAGTGGTATAAAAGGGGGAATCCTCTCCGTTGGCTAGGTAAGTTCACATCTCTAATTCTGGGGCTACCGTTCATCTTCTTTCTTCTTCTTTCCTCGGCGTCAAGAGAGATCCCTAACTTGAGCGTCGGAGGGCCTAGCCAGGGATTCCCACCCCGGTCTTAGGTCACTGACGATAGTGTTGATTGGTCTCTTGTCCGCAGGGAGCCTCGGGATCTTGAAGGTTCGGTTTTCTCCTATTTGGACGGGGATTTCTTCCTACTTATCAGATTTCCTTCGGTGACTCGGGTTTTCTTCCGATCCGCTTTGGGTTTCTCGGGTCGAGGTTTCACCATCATTATTCTTCGTCATTACAGTGGGTCTCCTTTTCCCGGATCTCCTTCATGGTCGGCTTCTCAGACAGGATCACATGGCATACACAACGAATATGAAAAAATAAACCGAAAATAATAGGTTGACAAACAAATTTAAGATCATCTATACAAGCGGTATTGGAACTAGCATTATCTAATGATATTGAAAATATTTTATGAGTTAAACCATATTCTTCTAAAATTAAACATAATAATTGTGCCATATTATGAGCATTATGTGATTCATCAAAAACTCTATAAGCTAATAATCTTTTTTGGAGGTTCCAAGAGTTATCGATCCAATGGCAAGTCACACCCATATACGAATGTGTTTGCCAATGATCACTCCAAATATCGGAACATAAAGAAACTTTATTTTCTAATTTACTAAATTCATCAATTAAATTCTTTTTTCCTTGTTTTACTAATTTTTTAATTGTACGAGTAAGTGTAGTCCTAGGAACATGTTTAGCACATGGATTAAGAGATTCTTTACAAAAATCTTCAAATGTGCATTTAGATCCAAAACTAAAAGAAAGATGTTCTACGAAAATAAATTTAGCTAATGATTCTCTTAATTTATTATCCGAATATAAAAATAAACCGGAATCGGTACTACCACTAGTTGAAGAAAATCTTGATAATTGTGTTTGAGAACGGTCGAGTCTATATTCCGTCGGGTGCTTCGTTTCTACATGTCGTTTCAACGACCCATAACTGCCGCTAGCTTGGAATTTGTAGGAAGTATTGCAGTGCTTACATTTTGCACGCATTTCTCCCGATAGAAGATTGACCTTCTCAAAATGTTTAGTGAAAATAGAAGACTTTAGAGGAGGAAGTTATTGCATTGGTACTTCCTTGTGTTTCGGGTGTCGGATTCGGAAGATGCTCGATCTCATCATCGGTGGATTGAATATTGGGGTCCTCCTCCCCCAGATTCATTATTTGCTTTCCCTTCCGAGCTCGAGATGATTCACCTCCGCAGCCTCCTTCCATTGTAATTGAAAATTGAAAACGAAAGCGTGTAGAGATTAGAGAATACGAAAATGAGATTAAGAATAGAGAAGATGTGTGTGAAAAATGATGAAATGAGCTCTCTATTTATAGAGTTTTGACAGTAACGAACACTAAATCATAGCCATTGATCAAAAAATGGTCAAATAATCCTAACCGTTGAAAAAAAATACCCAAAAAACCCTCCCAACGGCTACGAACCGCCGGTTAACCGGCGGTTCCAATGGCTATGAACCGCTAGTTAACCGGCGGTTCAAGCCGTTTAAGGGAAAAAAAAATTTGCGGCTGAACCGCCGGTTAAACTCGCCAGTTAACCGGCGGTTCACTGGTTTTACAGCGAATGAACCAGAACCGACCCGACAACTTGCCGATCTGGTTCCGGTTCTAACCGGCGAACCGGGTCAACGGGCAACCAGCCTGTTGACCCGGTTACGGGCCCGGCCCAGACCCGGCCTGGGGTCGGGTCTAGCCCAGACCCCTCCGAGGCGCCTGGAGCTGTCCGGGGCGCCCGGACCCCTCTGGGCGCCCGGAACCCTTTTGGACGCCCGGAGTTAACTTTTTCATCGGATTGAGTTTTGACTCGATCTGAACGTTGGGGGATAAAGTTTATCCCCCCCCCCCAGGGCACCCAGACCCTTCGGGGTGCCCCGACCAAGGCTATAAATATAGCCTTGGTCCAGAATCTTTTCAACAACTCAAGCAATTCATTCTTTCCACACTTGTACGCTTTCTCTGTAGTTAAGCTTCTATTTTCTACACTTCATCGTTGTAAGAGGCTTCTCCGCCTGAAGGAGATACTAGTGCTAATTCTTCCTTGGATTAACAACCTCCCCGGTTGTAACTAAGTAAATCTCTGTGTGCCTCTTCTTTTCTTTTAATTTACTGCTTATTTATTTTATATGCAAGTGTTAGTTTGAGAAAAGTCGAGAAGGGTTTGCGTTTTGTTTTTGTAGGCTATTCAACCCCCCTTCTAGCCGGTCGTTGACGATCCTACAAGTGGTATCAGAGCCAAGGCGCTTCAGGAGGACTAACCATCAATCGAAGCAGAGATAATGGTCGGACCAAGCATCTACCCACCGAAATTCGAAGGGGATTTCGCTACCTGGAAAAAGCGAATGCAGGTATTCTTTACAACTGATTTTGAATTAATTTTAATAATGAAATTTGGCTTTTTAGCTCCAGAGTTCAAAGAAAAATATCAATGGACGAAAAAGGAGCAGGCCGACTACGTGACGAACGGCAAAACAGAGTACCATCTGCTAAGCGTTCTTCCGCCATAAGAAGTCAACCGGATCGAGAACTACGACTCAGCAAAGGAACTTTGGGAGAAGTTCCTTGAGCTGCACGAAGGAATGTCCGAAGCCAAGCTCGCTAGACAGAATCTACTTCGCAATCAGCTCACCAGCCTGCGACTTGGGGAATACGAGACAGTTGTGCATCTACACTCGAGAATCAAAGAGATCATCACCGGACTGTCGAATTTCGGAGAAAAGGTAAGTAACCGAGATTCGCTAAGGTACGCTTTAAATTCTTTTCCGAGAAATTCAAAATGGGCATCACTAGTAGATGTCTTTTACATTTCAAAAGATTTAGAAAAAATTACACTAGAATAATTTTTCTCGACATTTGAAGTGCATGAATCAAGATGTGCAGGTACGAAGGAGCCCAAGAACAACGTCGCCCTCAAAGCATCGTGAGACAAACCTTAGTCAGAATCTTCTCTCAACGATGAGGAAATGGTAATGATGGTAAGACGGTTTAAAAAGCTTTGTAAATCTAGAATTACTAACCATCCGCAAGGCAGAAAGAAAATGATCATCCGCTGCTACCACTGCGATGAAGAAGGGCACGTCAAGGACAACTGCCCCAAGCTGAGGAACAAGGATAAGGATAAAGGTAAGAAGCCTGCCCAAAAGCGCAAGGTCCTAAAGGCGATGTGGGATGATACGTCGTCCGAATCGGAAGTCGAGGCGTTCTCCGGACTCGCATTAATGGCGAGTCATCAAGACGATGACTGCGATTCGAGCTCTTCCGAGATGAGCATTGAGAGCATCGATGAAGGGGGAGCTATGTCGGAAGAAAGCAGCAGTTCAGGGGGAGACACGGACAACGAGATCGACAAGGTAAGTGAGGTACGATCTCTTCCTCCCGATAAACTTTTTAAGTTTGTTAAGTTGCTAACTAAAGACTATTGCAAGCTAGAAAAAGAAATTAAGAATTTAAAAATAATATTAGCTAAATCTTGCCCCTTAGAAGAATTAGATAAAGTTAAATTAGAAAATGAGAAATTGAAATCAGAAAATGAAAATCTTAAAATTCAAGTAGATAACTTGTAAAATAGTGCATGCCTATCTAATACAAAATTTAGAAAGTTTAATAATTTTAATTGGTATTATAGATATCACCAGGGACAAATTAAGAATATTTCAAGAAAATATTTCCCTAAGAAAGTTTTTATTAATCCAGTAAGCTGGAACCTATATTGGGTTCATAAATCTTGCTTAGCCTAAATTTTAATCGAAATTAGCGCTTTCAGCGAGAAAATTAAACAGTAAATTTCTTTATGAGGCTTTGCCTAAGGAAGTGGTTGTTGCTCCAATAACCAAGAAGGCCTAGTGCCTCACCACGACCTGGAAGCCAAAATACTGAAATTAAATGTTTAATTAACTTTCTGATAAAACATTAAAATTAGAATTTAATAATTCTTTAAAAAGTTTTTTTTCATTTAAAAAAAGAATCAAAATTTTTGTTTACTGAGAAATTTTTTGCATAAAACCTTTACATAAAAGTTAAAAGCTTTTTTGAAATTTTTGCTTAAAATCTTTACTTAGAAAAATTTTCAAAAAAAAATTTTAAGTCATAATTTTTTTCTTACTTAAGAGCTATACTAAGAATTTATTTTTTTTTTGGAAAATTTTCTTACTTAAAAACCTTACTTAAATTTTTTAAGTTAGAATTTTTTTTTGAAAATTATTTTTTTTGCAAATTCTCTAACTTAGAGTTTATTCAACTTAGAAATTTTTTAAGAAAGTTAGAAATAATTTTGTACCCTTAGATTTTTTTCGAAACCCTATTTTTTTTATGTGATCAAAGGGGGAGAAGGAAAAAAATAAGTCTAGGGGGAGTTAGACCAAAAATTTAATTTTTCTATCTTTTTGCACTTAATTGCAAAATTAGTTAGTTTAATTTTTATGTCTCTGTTACCCTAGCTTAACTTCGGTTGCTCACATCAAAAAGGGGAAGATTGTTGGAACCTCAAGGTTGTTTTGGTATGATAAACAAGTTAAGTTAGGTCCTGTGTGTTTTTAACCTTGTGTCTAAGTGTGCAGGAGCTTAGGAGCATAGGTAGTCGAGCGGAAGATGCAACTAGCGAGAAGGACGACATGCAGTGCATCCAAGGGAAGAGACGCTGCGGAAGAGTACACCGGCAGACGAGAAGGAAGCGTGCCGTGGTTCCGAGGGACGAGAAGTCGGAGCGGAAGACTGCTCGAGGAGCAAGAGACGCAACTAGCGAGAAGGTCGTCATGGGGTGCGATCGAGGGACGAAGACTGCGGATGAGTACGCTGGCAGATGAGAAGAAAGCACCCGGCGATTCCGAGGGACGAGAAGCCGAAGCGGAAGCCTGCTCGAGAAGACCGGAAGTTGGGTTCGGATGAGCCCTATTCCGGATGGCAGGGATCACCCAAGCGAGTGGAAGACTCGGTCTGAGGTGAACGGAGCCGAAGCAGAAGACCTGGACTGAAAAAAGTCAATGGGGTTGACTTTTCCCTCCAGGGCGGTCGTAGCTGTCCGGGGCACCCAGAACCCTTCCGGGCGCCCGGAGTTGACTTTTTCACTGGATCGAGTTTTGACTCGATCTGAATGTTGGGGGATAAAGTTTATCCCCCAGGATACCCAGACCCTTCGGGGTGCCCCGACCAAGGTTATAAATATAGCCTTAGTCCAGAAGCTTTTCAACAACTCAAGCAATTCATTCTTTCTACACTTGTACGCTTTCTCTGTAGTTAAGCTTCTATTTTCTGCGCTTCATCATTGTAAGAGGCTTCTCCGCCTGAAGGAGATACTAGTGCTAATTTTTCTTAGATTAACAACCTCCCCGGTTGTAACCAAGTAAATCTCTGTGTGCCTCTTCTTTTCTTTTAATTTACTGCTTATTTATTTTATATGCAAGTGTTAGTTTGAGAAAAGTCGAGAAGGGTTTGCGTTTTGTTTTTGCAGGCTATTCAAACCCCCTTCAAGCCGGTCGTCGACGATCCTACAAGTGGTATCAGAGTCAAGACGCTTCAGGAGGACTAACCATCAATCGAAGCAAAGATAATGGTCGGACCAAGCATCTACCCACCGAAATTCGAAGGAGATTTCGCAACCTGGAAAAAGCAAATGTAGGTATTCTTTACAACTGATTTTGAATTAATTTTAATAATGGAATTTGGCTTTGTAGCTCCAGAGGGCAAAGAAAAATATCAATGGATGAAAAAGGAGCAGGCCGACTACGTGGCGAATGGCAAAGCAGAGTACCATCTGCTAAGCGTTCTTCCGCCACAAGAAGTCAACCGGATTAGGAACTACGACTCGACAAAGGAACTTTGGGAGAAGTTCCTTGAGCTGCACGAAGGAACGCCCGAAGTTAAGCTCGCTAGACGGGATCTACTTCGCAATCAGCTCACCAACCTGCGACTTGGGAAAGATGAGACAGTTGTGCATCTGCACTCGAGAATCAAAGAGATCATCACCGGACTGTCGAATCTCGGAGAAACAGTAAGTAACTGAGATTCACTAAGGTACACTTTAAATTCTTTTCCGAGAAATTCAAAATGGGCATCACTAGTAGATGCCTTTTACATTTCGAAAGATTTAGAAAAAATTACACTAGAAGAATTTTTCTCGACATTTGAAGTGCACGAATCAAGATGTGCAGGTACAAAGGAGCCCAAGAACAACGTCACCCTCAAAGCATTCAGAGAGACAAACCTTAGTCAGAATCTTCTCTCAACGATGAGGAAATGGTAATGATGGTAAGACGGTTTAAAAAGCTTTGTAAATATAGAATTACTAACCATCCACAAGGCAGAAATAAAATGATCATCCGCTGCTACCACTGCGACGAAGAAGGGCACGTCAAGGACAACTGCCCCAACCTAAGGAACAAGGACAAGGATAAAGGTAAGAAGTCTGCCCAAAAGCACAAGGTCCTAAAGGCGACGTGGGACGATATGTCGCCTGAATCAGAAGTCGAGGCGTTCTCCGAACTCGCATTAATGGCGAGTCATCAAGACGACGACTACGATTCAAGCTCTTTCGAGATGAGCATTGAGAGCATCGATGAAGGGGGAGCTACGTCGGAAGAAAGCAGCAATTCAGGGGGAGACACGGACAACGAGATCGACAAGGTAAGTGAGGTACGATCTCTTCCTCTTGATAAACTTTTTAAGTTTGTTAAGTTGCTAACTAAAGACTGCTGCAAGTTAGAAAAAGAAATTAAGAATTTAAAAATAATATTAGCTAAATCTTGCCCCTTAGAAAAATTAGATAAAGTTAAATTATAAAATGAGAAATTGAAATCAGAAAATGAAAATCTGAAAATTCAAGTAGATAACTTGAAAATAGTGCATGTCTATCTAATACAAATTTTAGAAAGTTTAATAATTTAAATTGATATTATAGATATCACCAGGGATAAATTAGGAATATTTTAAGAAAATATGTCCCTAAGAAATTTTTTATTAATCCAGTAGGTTGGAACCTATATTGGGTTCCTAAATCTTGCTTAGCCTAAATTTTAATTGAAATTAGCGCTTTCAGCGAGAAAATTAAACAGTAAATTTCTTTTTGAGGCTTTGTCTAAGGAAGTGGTTGTTGCTCCAATAACCAAGAAGGCCTAGTGCCTCGCCACGACCTGGAAGCCAAAATACTGAAATTAAATGTTTAATAAACTTTCTGATAAAGCATTAAAATTATTATTTAATAATGCATTAAGAAGTTTTTTTTTCATTTAAAAAATAATTCAAAATTTTTTTTTACTGAGATTTTTTTTTTTGCATAAAATCTTTACATAAAAGTTAAAAGTATTTCTGAAATTTTTGCTTAAAATCTTTACTTAGAAAAATTTTCAAAAATTTTTTTTATGTCAGAATTTTTTTCTTACTTAAGAGCTTTACTAAGAATTTTTTTTTTTTGGAAAATTTTCTTACTAAAAATCCTTACTTAAATTTTTTAAGTTAGAATTTTTTTTTCAAAATTATTATTTTTTTTGCAAATTCTCTAACTTAGAGTTTATTCAACTTATAATTTTTTTAAAGAAAGTTAGAAAATTTTTTTTACCCTTACATTTTTTTCGGAACCTCAATTTTTATATGTGATCGAAGGGGGAGAAGGAAAAATATAAGTCTAGGGGGAGGTAGACAAAAAATATAATTTTTCTATCTTTTTGCATTTAATTGCAAAATTATTTAGTTTAATTTTTATGTCTATGTTACCCTAGCTTAACTTGGGTTGCTCACATCAAAAAGGGGGAGATTGTTGGAACCCCAAGGTTGTTTCGGTGTGATCAACAAGTTAAGTTAGGTCCTGTGTATTTTTAAGTTTGTGTCTAAGTGTGCAAGAGCTTAGGAGCACAGGTAGTCGAGCGGAAGACGTAGCTAGCGAGAAGGACGACACACAGTGCATTTGAGGGAAGAGACGCTGCGGAAGAGTACACCGGCGGACGAGAAGGAAGCGTGCCGTGATTCCGAGGGACGAGAAGCTGGACCGGAAGACTGCTCGAGGAGCAAGAGATGCAGCTAGTGAGAAGGTAAGCACGGGGTGTGACTGAGGGACGAAGACTGTGGATGAGTACGCTGGCGAACGAGAAGGAAGCACGCGACGATTCCGAGGGACGAGAAGCCGGAGCGGAAGCCTGCTCGAGAAGATCGGAAGTTTGGTTCGGATTAGCCATATTTCGGATGACAGAGATCACCCAAGCGAGCGGAAGACTCGGTCTGAGGCGAACGGAGCCGGAGCAAAAGACCCGGACTGGAAAAAGTCAACGGGGTTGACTTTTCCCTTCGGGGCGCTCGGAACCCTTCCGGGTGCCTGAAGTTGACTTTTTCACTGGATTAAGTTTTGACTCGATCTAAACGTTGGGCGATAAAGTTTATCCCCCCAGGGCACTCAGACCCTTCGGGGCGTCCCGACCAAGGCTATAAATATAGCCTTGGTCCAGAAGCTTTTCAACAACTCAAGCAATTCATTCTTTCCACACTTGTACGCTTTCTCTGTAGTTAAGCTTCTATTTTCTACACTTCATCGTTGTAAGAGGCTTCTCCGCCTGAAGGAGATACTAGTGCTAATTCTTCCTTGGATTAACTACCTCCCCGGTTGTAACTAAGTAAATCTCTGTGTGCCTCTTCTTTTCTTTTAATTTACTGCTTATTTATTTTATATGCAAGTGTTAGTTTGAGAAAAGTCGAGAAGGGTTTGCGTTTTGTTTTTGTAGGCTATTCAACCCCCCTTCTAGCCGGTCGACGACATTCCTATACCTATGTCCTTACACATTTAGACACAAGGTATCAAAAATGCATAATCTAATATACCGGTTAACTATATCAAAACTTACCCGGGGTACTTACAACATGGTGTGCCAAGCTAATCCTTTTTGTCGTCATCTTTGGTATCCCCCTCTTCAGTCACGTGATCATCGCTTGGTCAAAACTAGGGTCAACTTGTTGTCACTTCAGGCAATCGATTTTCGATTGCCCAAGGGTCATTTCCTCCAGAGTCTCAATAAGAACTCCTGAGAAGGTCGCGGTTAACTAGTTCTCCAATTCAGCTATACAAGCCTCCAGATCTCATCATCCCTACCGGATCTCAAGATATCACTAGCCAAATATCATTAGTTTGGAAATATGCTTTGTCCCATTTAATAAATGTTCCTCTGCTAAAGATCAGATGGGCATGTCCCTGGACGCTTCTTTGGTGTTCCTCCATTTGAGGGCTGCTTGACCATAGAGGGTAAGATCCAACCTATACTCTTCTTGAACTGGTTGTTGGGATAGCTCCACTATGACTGGGACACCCTCTTTACCCAGCAAATCCTCCTGACAACCCACATAGCTTGGCTCCACGGGAACACGTGAAGGGCATGCCCTTATGCAAGAAGTTCCTGATTCGGTGTGGGGCAGGAAAGTTGGGGTCCTAGGAGACAGTGGGGTGTTCACTAAGGGAAGAGGGGCCATGACTAGATGGCTCTCCGACTTGGCTGATGTGCCTGGTAGTTGAACTGGCAAACAAATCATTAGACCTGGGGATCTGGTTGGGACTCATGTAGGGGCAGATGAGCCCGAGTGACTATTTGAGGGTCCAAGCGAGTGACACCTTTTCCTTGAAATTCTAAGGGGGGTCTTCGACTTTGTAGATAAAGTCAGACTCGATGCACTTGATAAATGAACTAGAGACCTTGACTCCCATGTCAGGCTTGGTGCTCTCTCCATCGATTAAGGAACCACCTTTGTTGGGGCTATAGCCGAAGGTACTCATTCCTTAGGTGCCTCCTCGGAAAGATCAATGATGATTACTCTGTGCACCTCCAATTCTGTCATTGTAAGTTTCATCACCTTGTTCAGCGATGCCCTTATCATTGTGTCAGCTACAAAAAAATAATATGCCTTAAGTTAGATATCGAAATTTGTGATGATGAGAATTCTTACCAAACAAAGCATTGACGGGAGACACTCAGTCTTTTTGGCCGCGGATCATATCATATTAATGTGATGCACTCAGAGACATATTGGTGCATTCTAGGCTCAAGAATCGAGACAGATGATGCAAGTGGCTTGCTTAAAAGGAGTAGCTACATTTAAAGATATAATAACCGAGGTGTGCTGACATTTAATGCATAATCTTTTTAGAAATATGCAATGTATCCGCTACATGTCTTAAGCAGTTAGACTCTTGTCTCTTGCTTAAAGGCAATTGGAATTATTCTGATTACATAATAGTCCATTCAGTAAGACTCTTATCTCCTTATTTTTTTGTATCCGACACAATGATAAGGGCATCGCTGAACAAGGTGATGAAACTTACTATGACGGAATTGAAGGTGATGAGACTTATGATCCAAAGAGTTATTAGTGGATGTTATGTGGATAAGAGAAGTTGGTGATGTAAGTACCCTGTGGTAGTTTTGATGTGATCAACTAAGTTAAGTTAGGTCCTGTTATATTTTGATGTCCAGTGTCTGAGTGTGCAGGAACTTAGGAACACATGAGATTGAGTGAAAGATGCAGCTAGTGAGAAGGATGACATGGCAGAGAGTCGACGGGCTCAGTGCGTCCAAGGGACGAGGTACTGCGAAAGAGTACGCTAGCGGATAAGAAGGAAATGCCCGCATTTTCGAGGGATGAGAAGCAGGAGTGGAAGGTTGCTTGAGAAGGTCGAAAAATGGGTTTGGGTGAGCCCTATCCCGGATGGATGAAATCACCCAAGCGAGCAGAACCAGAATGGAAGACCCAAATAAAAAGTCAACTTTAGGTTGACTAAAGTTCAGGTTCCCGGACCGACTTGGTCCAGCTGAGGCGCCTTGGCAACGAGCCCCTGTGCGAAAGCAGTCCAGGCGCCAGAAACCCTTCCAAGCACCCAGACCAGAGATTTTATCCAGATCCGTTGTGACGTGATCCGCATCCAAGCGCCTGGAACCCTTCCAAGCACCTTGATTAGGGCTATAAATACAACCTTGATCCCAATAGCTAAAAACAACACTTGTAAATGTTTTACTTTCAGTTTAATTTTGTAATTGAGTGCTTTCACTGTTGTATGAGGCTTCTCCACCCGGAGGAGACTTTAGTGGGCTTTCAAATGTCTTGGATTAGTAATCTTCTTATTGCAAACCAAGTAAAATCTTTGTGCCTCTTTCTCTTGTTAATTTGCTTGTTATTTCCTTTTTTGTACAAGTTTTTATGTTGATAAAGCTATAAGTTGAGAAAGGTGTTCGTCTTTTGATTTTAGGTTATTCACCCCCTCTAGCTGGCCGCAAGGGACCAACAAGTGGTATTAGAGTCCAACTGCTTTAAGAGGACTAACTGTCGATCGAAGCACATGAGATGGCTGGACCAAGTATCTATCCACCAAAATTTGAGAGGGAATTCGTGAATTGGAAAAAGAAGATGGAGGTATTTTTTAAAATAGATTTTAAATTATTGATTATTATGAAATATGATTTTGCAGCACCAAAGATAAAGAAGAATATCAGTGGAGGAAAAAGGAGCAAGTCGACTTTATGGCAAATGACAAGGCGGAGTTCCATCTATTGAGCATTTTACTGCCACAAGAAGTCAACCAGATCGGAGCCTACGAGTCAGCCAGGGAGCTTTGGGAGAAATTCCAAGAACTACACAAAGGGACCTCAAAGGAAAAACTCACGAGATGAGACCTGCTCCGGAACCAAATTAGCAACCTCTGGTTAGAAGAAGGCGAAACCGTCACACACCTCCACTCAAGGATCAAGGAACTCATCATTGGACTCACGAATCTCAAAGAAAAGGTAATCAATTGAGATTCACTAAGGTACACGCTTAACGCATTTCTTAGAACTCTCGAATGGTCAACCTTAGTAGATGCATAGTATATCTCTAAGGATTTAGAAGTAAGTACATTAGAAGAATTATTTTCTACACTTGAAGTGCATGAAACTAGATGTGGAGATCTGAAGAAGCAGCCCAAGCATAACATTACTTTCGAACTAGAGTCTGAAACATCCCTTGACGACAATGAAGTAGCATTCATGGTAAGAAAGTTCAAAAGTTCTTTAAAACTAATAACTTCAGTCAAGTGCAGGATAAAAGAAGGAAAAGAAAGGTAAGATGCTACCACTGCAATGAAGAAGGGAACGTAAAAGACAACTATCTAAAATTGAAGAGCAAGGACAAAGACAAGAGCAAGGATAAAAGATCAACCCAGAAAAGGCACAAGAACCTAAAGACAACATAGGACGAAACTTCATCAAAATCTGAAATCGAAGTCTACGCCGGACTTGCACTGATGGCATGTCACTAAGAAGAATAAAATGAAACAAACTCTTCCAAAATGAGCATCGAAAGTATCGATGAAGGGGGAGTAACGTCAGAGGAAAGCAGCTCTACAAGGGGAGCATCAGAAATCGATAAGATAAATTAGGTACGATCTCTACCTCCTGACCAGTTATTTAAGTTTATAAAAATATTGTCAAAAAATTCCTGTAAATTAGAAATTAAAAATAGAAATTTTAAAGAAGAAAATGAGGAACTAAAACTAACCTTAGCAACATCTTGTTGATTAGAAGACTTCAAAAAAATAAAAATAGAAAATGAAAATTTAAAAGAACAAATACAAAATTTGAAAATTTTTGCATGTTCAAATTTTTGTGCTTCAAATTTTAGGATCTATAAAAGACTAAACTAATACTTACGATATCATCAGAGCCAAGTTAGAAAAAATGTCATAAAAATATATCCCTAGAAATTTTTTAATTAATCCAATTGGAAGAAACTTACATTGGATTCTGAAATCATACCTAAATTAAATTTTTATGCCTGCTATACTTTTAATTGATTAAATTTTTGTTGCTTGCTTAGAATTATTAAATAAATTATTTTTCATAAGTTCTATTAGAAATTAATTTGATCCAAATTTTTCTGAGAAAGAATATTTCACTACTCATATACAGAAAAATTTCAAAATTTTTTACTGTTGTATTATTTTTTTTATGATTTTTTTTTTCAAAAATTATATTTTTCAATTTAAAATTATTTCATAGGGTTATTCTTACAAATTTTATTTTTTTTGTGAAACTTTATCATGTTCTTTATCTAGGAAAATATTTTTAAATTTTTTTTGACCATTGATAAATTTTCTATGAATTATTTATCCAAATATAAACTTTTAATATTAAAAATTCTCAAAAAATATTTTTTTTTTAAAAAAAAATCTCTACAAAGTTACTTGCTATAATACATATTCAGAATTTTTTTTCAAGATTTTTTTGAGCTAAAAAAATATTTTAAGATTTTTTTTAAATACATCTTTGGGTAGAAAATATTTTATTTCTACTTAAATTAATTTGATAATTTAGTGAAATTTTTTTATAGCCTTAATTATATATGTTTTACCACTAAAAAATAGTTATCTTTTTCAAAGTTATTTTTTTCCAAGAATAATTTATAAATTATAAAAATCTATATTTTTGAACTTTAAACTTAATGATTTTTTTGGGGATGATAATCACCTTATTTTTAAACCTTAGACTTAGTTTTAATTTTATTTCAAGTTATTTTCATGGCATACCCCATTTTTAATATGATCAAAGGGGAAGATTTTGTATAGGGGGAGGGTACATTTTTTTGAAAATCATGTACTTGTATTTTTTTTTGTTAATTGATTTTTATTTACCTTAACTTAACTTGGGGTTGCTCACATCAAAAAGGAAAAGATTGTAAGTACCCCGTGGTAGTTTTGATGTGATCAACCAAGTCAAGTTGGTCCTGTTATGTTTTGATGCCCTGTGTTTGAGCGTGCAAGAACTTAGGAGCACAGGAGGTCGAGCGAAAGGCACAACTAGTGAGAAGGATGGCATGGGAGAGAGTCGACGGGCTCGGTGCATTCGAGGGACGAGACGCTGCTGAAAAGATGGCGGACGAGAAGGAAGCGTGCGATGTTTCTAAGGGACGAGAAGTCAGAGCGGAAGGTTACTCGAGATGGCTAGAAAATGGGTTCGGGTGAGCCCTATTCTAGATAGCTGAAACCACCCAAGTGAGCGAAGTCAGAGTGGAAGACCCGGACAAAAAGTCAACTTCAGGTTGACTGAAGTCAGGGCGCCCGGACCGGCTTGGTCCAGCCGAGGTGCCTTGGCAACACCCCCTTGTGTGAAAGCGGTCTGGGCACCCGGAACCCTTCCAGGAGTCCGGACCAGATATTTTATCCAGATCCGTTGTGACATGGATAAAGTTTTATCCACATCCAGGCGCCTAGAACCCTTCCAGGTGTCTTGATCAGGGCTATAAATACATCACTGATCCCAATAGCTAAAAACATATTAACGATAGAATTCATGCACTTTATTAATGGTAATATGTGGTATATAAATATCATTACAAGTGAAAAATAGAAAAAACATAAAATAGGAAAACATATAAAATACTAAAAAAATATATTAGTATTTCCTAATAATAATTATTCTCTAATAATTAGGAAACAAATAAGTATTTATTAATAATAGTTATTTCCTAATATGTCGCAAAAGGCGATTCGCTCGCCCCCAGCGCCCCCGTCAACCCGTCCCTAGGCCAACACGGGGGAGGTAAATCACGGGCGGCTACTAACCATTAGTGCAAATGGACAAGACATGGGGGAGGTTATGCTCGGTCACGCCGAGTTTCGATCCCAAGACCTCATGTGGCAACACCCCATGTCTTAACCATCGCACCGCCCCGAGGGGACTAGTTATTTCCTAATATGCCCCTTAAGATGATGTCCCAGAAATGACACCAATCTTGCTGCAAATAGAAAATAGTCGAGGTCGAGAAAGCTACTTGGTAAGTGCATCAGCCAACTGATCCTCAGCAAGAATATGAGTAACTCGTAGTTCAGAGGCCTGTACTAGATCATGAATAAAGTGATAGTCAATATCCAGATGCTTCATATGAGAGTGAAAAACAGGATTAACTGAAAGATAGGTGGCACCCAAATTATCAGTGAAAAGCACAGTAGACGTGGTAACCGGAAGAAGTAGATCTGTCAAAAGTGACTTAATCCATTGGATCTCAGACGCCACAGGGGCAATGACACGATATTCAGCCTCAATCGAAGAGCGTACAACTATGTGCTATTTGGTAGATTTCTAGAAAGCCGGATTAGTACCGAGAAAAATAATAAATGCACCCATAAAACATTGATCATCTAGATCTCCTGCCCAGTCCACATCGGAGAAACCATGAAAAGTAAGATGTGTTTTCGCAAGAAGACGAATGTCAAGATCCCTAGTACCATTGAGATACCGTAGTAGACGCTTTATATCGCCCCAATACGTCTATGAAGGAGCATGCATTAACTGTGAGAGCTTGTTGATAGCAAAGGAAATATCAGGATAAGTCATACAGAGATGTTGCAAGCTCCCAACCACTTGTCAGAACTTAGTCACATCAAAAAATGAAGACCCATAATGTAAAGTAAGACAAGAGCCAGCAGCAATAGGAATGGAGACCAGCTTGGAGTCAAGCATGTTGTGTTTCGAGAGAAGATTAATGACATACTTACTGAGACAAGAGAAGACTATTTGAGGTTGGGTGAACCTTAACACAGCAGAAGATGGAAAGAGTCCCAAGATTCTTAATCGTAAATTTTGCATGAAGTTTACATACTATGAGGCCAACAGAAGAAGTATCACTCCTTGTGATGATTAGATCATCAACATATATAAGGAAATAGATGAAAGTACCATCCCGAAAATAAACAAATAAGGAGGTGTCAGCCTGAGATGCGACAAAGACAAGAGAGACTAAGAAAGCACGAAGCTCTAAATACCAGGCGCATGGAGCCTGCTTTAGGTCATAAAGCTCCTTATGCAAACGACAAATATGATCTGGAAACTCAACATCGCATACCCGAGGGTTGCGCTATATAAACCTCCTCTTCAAGGCAACCATTAAGAAATGCATTGTAAACATCAAGTTGGTGAAGACATCACCCCCGATTCACAGCCAGACTAAGAATAATGTGCATTGTTACTGGATTAATAATAGAGCTAAATGTATCACGAAAGTCAACACTAGGACGCTGATGAAAACGCTTGGTAGCAAGGAGAGCCTTATACCAATCAATTGAGCCGTAAAAATTACACTTAATGTGAAACACCCACCTATTACCCACAAGATTTTGGTCTGGCGAAGGTGAGACAAGAGTCCAAGTCTGATTATGGAGAAGAGCATCATACTCTTTGTGCATGGCCTATACCCAATTCAGGTCTTTGAGTGCTTGCGTGATAGAAGCGGGTTCACAGGGTTGTGGAAGACTAGTATGAAAAAGATACTTTAGAATGGGTTTGTAGATGACATTTTTGGAGCGAGTTTGCATGGGATGTTGGTTTTGAGAAGTGAGAGGGGGATAAAGAGTCGGTGGGCTAGAGGGTCGGTCGTCACCAAGCAGCATGGATGACCCGACAACAAGAGGCGGTGATGGCAGCAGTGATGACAATAGTGAAGAAGTCGATTGCGGGCAGCTACGACTAGTGGCAGGTTGCGGCACAGGTGCCGGAGGGTCCCACAAGAGGATTGGCGCGACAGAGAGCTCAGAGTCAATGTTTATTACTGTGGAATCCAAGGAGGAGGTGATGGCAAATGAAAAAATATGCTCCACAAATTTAACATGACGAGATACAAAAACTCTTTTGAGAGTGACATCATAGCTTAGGAAGGTACTCTGGGTGAGAGAATAGCTAAGAAAGATATAAGAAAGTTGACTTGAGATCAAGCTTATGGTGAGAGTAGGGGCGTAGCCACGGAAAGCATAGACACTCGAAAACTCGAAGCTTAGAAAGATCAGGAACGGTGGTGAATAATTTTTCAAAAGAGGATATGTGGGAAAGACCGACCTTAGGCATGTGGTTAATTAAATAGACTGTCGTAGTAAAAGTATAAGACCAGAAAGTGAGTGGAATAGACGCTCTATGCAATAAAGTGAGACCAGTTTTGATAATATGAAGATGACAATGTTCAGAGTGTCCATTGTGTTCAGGAGTGTGTGGAGGAGTGGTAAAGTGGCTGATACCATGAGTAGTAAGAAAGGAGCAAAGGGTTAAGAATTCACCTCCATTGTCAGTGAATAGTATTTTGATAGTCATTGAGAATTGATTTTCAACAAGAGTTTTGAATGCAATAAAGGTAGAGTATACATCTGATTTTTTGCGTAAGGGGTAAAGCTATATATACTTTGTAAAATAATCAACAAAGATAACATAATACTTGAGTTATCAAATGATGATATAGGAGATGTCTAAACATCAGAAAAGAAAATATCCAAAGGAGCATAAGACGAAATACTAGATTTATGAAAGGATAATTTATTACTCTTATTAATATTGCATGAAGTGCACGCATGAAAAATTAGACAAAGTATCCGCAGAAAATGAAAGACCCAAGGATAACAAAAAACATTGCAAAACACCTAATGACGGATGACCTAAACGACTATGCCATAAGGAAATAGATGATGAGACAGACACAGAAAAGGCGAAAGGGGATGATAGCGTAGACGCAAATTTGGCCAGTAATAGACACCATCTCTATAGACCTAGTGACCAGTGTCGCTCCCGTACGACGATCCAACACCTGAAAATATGAATCAAAGAAAAGAAATGTAATAAGATTAGTAGCACAAAGTGCAACGACAGAAATCAAATATTTTGACATAGATGACACAAATAAAACATTAGAGAAAAATAAAGGGAAAGATGGAGCGGAGAAAGAGAAAGAACTAGTGTGTAATGGGTAGTCCAGAACCATCACCAATAACGATGCTATCATTCCTAGAGTAATGCTCATGCAATGAGAGAGTAGTGAGATCAATGGTGACATGATGAGAGGTGCTAGAGTCAACCACCCATTCCCGAGAATCAGACAAAGGTGTAAAATGAACAACAGTATGTGTAAAAGGTGCACTATATACAATACACAGAGCACGCGAAGGAGCCGGCAGAAGCAGAGCATGCATCGAGGCAGTCATATGATCGCATTGATGAGCATAGTGACCTTGGACACCATAGATCTAACAGCACCCAAGATAATGACTGGGACTAGACACAGCTAGATGTGCAAGAGGACGCGCAGACAACCCAGAAGTAGATAGCGCGGATGATGGGACATTGGCGGAACTTGCTGGCCACCACCACAATAGTTTGAATACCAAATATGAGAATTCCCTGTTGGAGTCACAAGAGCAGTCATTGGCGTCAAAGATGGAGATGGTGCCGAGACTTTTAACTGGACTTCATATTTGAGGAGCTGGTCAAATAGCTCATCAAAGGTAATAGGGACATTACGAACTTGTAGAGCATATGAGATATTATAGTAATCTTGGCTAAGACCATTCAGGACATGAATGGAGAGTTCTTCAAAGTCAACTTTGACATTCATAAGCGAAAGAACGTCAATATTTCTTTTGATGTCCTGCATATAATCAGTGATAAATCTATTACCCTGTTGAGGGCTAGCAAGATTTTGACAATGAGTCATAATCCTGCCACATGAGGGAGCAGTCTAGGTTCTCTCCAACGTCTGTCATGCGTCTCTAGATAAAGTTGATGAAGAAATAAACTACATAAGAGTAGGAGATATCGAACTTATAATAGCGTTGAGGAGAAGTTGATATTGACGGAGCCAGAGAATATGATCAGGATTCGCTTGAGGGAGTGTGGTGTCTGTAAGCGTTATCTACGCAGGGGGGTTGGGACGTGAGCCATCAATAAAATCCAGTAAGTCATATCCCAATAGAGGAGATGTGAACTACAAGCACTAGGTATAGTAATTGGAGGTGGTGAGTTTCAACGGTGCCTGAGCATTAACGTTGAGAACCACAAGCGTGGAAGGTAAATCAAGAATATTTGTGAGAGATAGTCAGCGAGTGATGTTGTCGGTGACAACCATTGTAGAAGGCGGCGGTGGGTATTGTGGAGAAAAAAGGGATTGTTGTTAAGTTTAGATCTCTGATACCATGTTGACAATAGAATTCATGCACTTTATTAATGATAATATGTGATATATAAATACCATTACAAGTGAAAAATAGGAAAACATATAAAATGCTAGAAAATAAATAAATATTTTCTAATAATAATTATTTTCTAACAATTAGAAAATGAATAAGTATTTACTAATAATAATTATTTTCTAATAAAACAACACTAGTAAACATTTTACTTTCAGTTTAGCATTGTAATTAAGTGTTTTCAGTGCAGTAAGAGACTTCTCCATCCGAATAAGACTTCTGATTGTAAATCAAATAAAATCTCTGTCTCTTTCACTTGTTAATTTGCTTATTATTTTCTTTTTTATATAAGTCTTTATGTTGATAAAGGTATAAGTCGAGAAAGATGTTCGTCTTTTGATTTCAAGTTATTCACCCCCTCTAGCCAGCCGCAAGGGACCAACAAGTGACCCTATTGAAATGGTGGTTCCAACAGAGGAGAAGTCGAGTCAACGCCCAGCCCTTGGGCCTCCTGGCTTCCAAGCATCTCAGCTCTCAAGCCTCTAATTTGGCACCCCTATTCCTTGGCCTCCAGCTCATAGGCCTCTCGGTTCCTCGACACTCCTACTTATTGGCTTTCCGTCTCCTTGACAACTTGACTCAGAATGCAGGCCATATTAGGAAAAGGATAATCATCGCATAAATCTCATATTATTTTGAAAAAGGATAATCATCTCGCAAATATTAAATTATTTTATAAAAAATTACAACGCCGTTAATAAATCTTAGATTATTTAATATATCAAAAACCCTGATAAATATATTTTTTTTCTAACTTCAACGCCGGAATGTCAATACCAGAACCTCTAGCCGTCGTTATAACATTTTTTTCTTTTTGTTTGTTATCGTCTAAACTCGCAGAAACCACGTCCTATTTATCATCAAGCATTTAAAGTTGGTAATAAAGCCAACTCAATGATTCTGTACAGGCAGGATGTAATCTTAATCTACTGGGAAGAAGAAGGCTTGTTCTCGTCAGTAAATCTGAAGACGTCAAATACCGAAGATTGAACTTAATTAGAAGATTTAGAAGGTAGCCAAGCAAGCATTAATCAGTAGAAGCATTAACCAGCCGTATTTCTTAGAAATTTAAAGGTTTCAAACACGATCCTCACTTATTCGTAGCTTGATCAGATCGAACGCTACCTGCTGAACCGACACTAACCAAGTGCACCAGCATTACTAAGACAAGATACTTCTAATACGGTGGTGGCGGTGGAGATTGATGGTAACGGTGCAGCGGCGGAGTTGGCTGGTGACTCGGTGGCTGCAATGGCGGGTATCTGTTATTAATTGGTGGAGGAGGAGGCTTGCTGTAGCTAACTGGCGGCGGCAAAGGCACTCCGTGCACCGGCTCCGGCGGCGGAGTACCGTGCTCTGGGGTAGTCTTATATGGCGGCGGCGGCAGCGGAATCGGTTGGTGACTCGGTGGCTGCAATGGCGGGTATCTATTATTAACTGGCGGAGGAGGCGGCTTGCTGTAGCTAACTAGCGGCGGCAAAGGCCCTCCGTGCACCGGCTCCGGCGGCAGAGTCGGAGCAGTTGGAGGGGGTTCGTGCAACGGTGGTAGAGGAGGGAGTACTTGTCCGTAAGGGGGCTGACGAGCGTGGCTTGGCGGCGGTGCCGGAGAAGAGTGGTGGTAGGGCGGGTAGTGCCCCGCGCCAACTGGTGTGGTCGGATTAAGCTGGTGGAAATGGTGGTGGTGGTGGTGGTGGCGGCGGTGGCCGTGGTGCGGAGGAGGTGCGCCGGTCATTGGAGGGTAGAGTGGAGGTGGCGTTGCATGAGCTGGCAGGGGTGGTGTTTTGTAGTAGGGGTGCTCCGGCGGGGGCACGAGGTGGCCGAGAGGAGGAGCAAGAGGAGGTGGAGAAGGCGGCTTGGCAACTGGTGTCGGCGTGTAGAAATTAGTAAAGGAGGAAGCAACGCAGTGAGTGGCCAGCAGCAGCATGAGCATGCTCAAGGCCGCGATGGAATTAGGGAGAATGGGCGCCATCACACTATTACCAACGAAAAGCATTGGTAATTGCCTGGAGGACACCCTACCCTCGCTTACATTTATATAGCCACGAAAGGAGAGAATATGAGAGAGTCACAAGTCTAGCCATAGATCGCGGGATACATGTGGAGTGATTAATCTGGCTTTATTTGAGCGTCTGCCTTTATTTTACACAGCCACCAACTTTTTGATCAATCCTGCTCGCCAAATTTGTGGAGTGATTAACGTACGATATAGTTATTATTCTTATAAAAAGTTAGTAATTCTCTAACCGAGACACGTATCGTTATGGAACAATCGGATCTTGAAGTCAGAAGGCGTTTTGTCTTGATTGTTGAAAGATGATCGTAGGCGTAGGAAAGCGACGCCGGTTCGGCGGTTGCGTGTCTGCTCCCGCCTCGGCGTCGGGCAAATCGAGGTTCCTGCACACCTGCTCCATTTCTTTCCCGTTCCCCGGAGAAGATCATAAGCATCCATATATTTGCAAGCTCTCGTTCTAAAGACTATGTCCTATTATATCATCATTTATATTTAACTAAATTTTATATTATTTTTATTATGATTAATCAAGTATTTTTTGATCTTTCTAATCCTCATTTGATATACATATTTATCATAGTTTTACATATCTTAATTAAAGTATTTATTAATCGTTTAAGTTCATGTTTGTACCATCTTAAATGTGTCTCTCAGAGTTTTATCTTAATAGATACAATTCTAACTTACTTTAATTTCTAATATTCTCATTACTTATTCTGTTCATCATCGTATATCTACACATCTATCTTAACATCATTACCTCTACAACTTTCATCTTCTACTTATGTGCTCGAATCATAACTCAACATTTAGCATCATATAATATAGTATGTCTAACCATCATTTTTGTAGAATTTCTTTTTAAGTTTTAGAGGTATTATACGATCACATAAAACACCTGATGTTAACCTCCATTGTCACCTTTTTGCTTGTATTCTATGTAAGATATCTCTCTCAATTCCTCTATAATTTTGTAAAAAATGATCATAAGTACTTAATGCATACAGTTCAAGATAATTTATCATCTCCTATCTTAACAATTGTCAGATTACGTCTAATATTGCTAAACTTAAATTTTATATATTCTTTCTTTACTCTACTAAGTCTAACCTTTCACTTCTAGTATTTTCTGCCAAAATTCTAGTTTAGTATTTACTCCTTCGTGTGCCTCATTTACTAAAGTAATATCATCTGCAAACAATATGCACTATGGTACTGTGTCTTGAATGTCTCCAATAAGTTTGTCCATAATTAGTGTAAAAGATAGAGATTTAAAGCTAATCCTTGATGTAACCATATCTTTACTGAAAATATTTGAGTTAATCCGTCTAAAATCTTCACTCTGGTCATTACTGTTGATCTCGGGCGACCGGCTAGAGGGGGGTCAATAGGCTGAAATCGGAGTTAGAGAAATATCTTTTGCTTTTTACTTAGCAAGGATGCACAATTTAATTAAGTAAAATAAACTGCATAAAATAAAAATAAACAACTCATAAAAAGAAAAGAGGCACAGGGATTACTTGATTACAACTTATGTGATTGTTAATTCAAGGCAGATGAAAGCTCACTAAAATTTTTCTTCTTTGAAAGCGGAGAAACCTCTCACATACTTTAAAAGCTCAGAAAATATTAGGAAATTAATACAAGAGTTGTTGTTCAAGTTATTGTTCAATTCTTAGCTCTAGGGGTCTTTTTATAACCTCGAAAAAGACCTATCCGTTGCTCGGAGGTGCCTCCAATAAGATAAATTTTATCTACTGAAGATAAAACTTTATCTTCAGCTAATGGCTATTGAAGGTGTCTCCAAGACTCTTAAGGGCATCTTTCATGCAATCTTGAGGTTGCCTCCAATAGGATTGGAGGTGCCTTCCACTTAGAGGCGCGAGGGCATCTCCAACTTTATTGGAGCCACCTTCCACAAGGTAGATCCAAAGTCAGCTCCATCTCTTGAGCCTTTTTCGCGTGTGGGAGATGCTGTGACTTTCATAATTGAGCTGGCCCGATGTAACGCCCGAAAATTCTCGAAACTGCATTATAAATATTCTATGATTTTTCTGGAATTTTTAGATATTTTTCCAGAATTTTCCGAGTAGCGGAAACAACAAAAATGATTAGAACCGCAAAATAGCTTAGGCGGGAATCGAACCCGGGACATCTCGAGTCCGCTAAACCTTTAGTTAGCCTTCGTAACCGGTGAACCCAGCAAGGCCGTGCTGGAAGAATGAGGAACCAATTATATTTATATTGGAGTTGGGTTCAATAATCCACTTAATATAAATAGGAAACTTAAAGAGGGTTTGGTTTATTTTATTTTGGTTCGGCACATCCTTCTCCACCGAAACCCTCTCACGCCACCTCTCCCGTTTCCTCCTCCTTCTTTCGGCGCCACACCAAGGAAGACCTAGGATTCTTTCTCTAGGGCCCCAAGGACACTTTCCGGCGACGATTTCAACATGAAAGAGGTTCTTCTCCGCGAGAGGAACGCAAAGACGTGAGCGGATCGTCGAGAAGGTCATCTCCACCGGAATTCGAGCAAATAGAATCGTAAGAAATTACGAGCAGGAGGTAAGAAACCCCTCACCTGCAGTATAATAGCTACCGTTTGAATTCCTGTGCATTAGTTTAGTTATATGCGTATGTTTTCGACACATAGGGTGTATTTAACCCTCCTCGCAGGTTTAGGGATTTAGTGAGTACCTTTAGATGGGCCGGACATGTCTTTCTCCTTCAGTTGGAGATTTAGATGCTGTTGGGTGCCTAAAGGTAGTCTCCCTAATAGAGAAGGGAGTTAAAGCACACTAGGTGTTCGATTAAATAACCAGCTTAGAAAAAAATGCAACTTAGGCATTTTCATTAGCACAGTTGGATGCATTAGAAGCATCTAAATTAGTAAATCGGTCTATTCTAGCTTATATGGGACTACGGTCCAATGGGTGGGCTCCCACAGTCGCCTCTAGGTTCAGACAACCTAGCTCTAGGTTCAGATAACCTAGAAACAGCAATTTAGAACAGTTTAGCTATACTCAGTATTTTACTTTTCAGTTGGCACTGTACTGGATTAGATATCCATTGGGCTGGGCTCCCATAGTCGGTCCCTAGGTTTAGATAACCTAGTAGCTCTACTAAATTCGGGACTTGCAACCCCGGGTCTAGTTAGAGATGCGCGCATAGCACGTACAGTTGCCGGGTTTAGTATTTTCACTTATTATATGTATATGGTTTTCAACCTTTCATAAAGTAGTTCGTGAATTCAATACAGTTCTAGCAGTAGCTCAGTATTAGCGTAGCTCAGTTCATAGTATCAGCTTAGTTTTTCCCTGTGAATATGCATGATGACTTTATGCTCAGCTTTAGATATGCCATGATTGTATGCTTCTATGCCATGTCATGCTTAGTTTATTCAGTGTATCCAGCATATGTTTTAAACAGCATGATTTAAAATCATATTTGCATCGTTGCATGTTTTTGTGAGGTAGACGGTTTCTTACTAAGCTTTTTAGCTTATAGATACTACTTTTCTTATACTGTAGATAAAGGTAAAGGAAAAGTGGACCAGTAGCGGAGGCTGGAGGTCAATGCAGATCAAGATGTGTGTGGCAGGAACTGGAATAAAAGATTCTAAGGGATTTTAGCAAGATTTACTTAAGCATCAGAACTTTACAGTATTTTGTTATTTGCACTCTAGTTGTTAATCACTATGAATTAGTTAGCTATGCACTCTATTATGTTTAGAACCCTTCGTTTATGATGTGAGAATGTTAGTTTCCATTGTTAGAGTGTTTCCTAGCCTTGTTAGAATTGTTGTGTAGGGTTTTGGCACGCCAAAGTGCTGAAATCAGAGTCCCCGGATGAAATCAGAACTCTGATCGGTCTCCAGACCGATCAGAGCCTGAGCAGTGCCACTGGATCGGTCGGCCGACCGATCCAGACAGATACAGTATGCTACTGTATCCTCCTGGATCGGTTAGCCGACCGATCCAGCGCGATACAGTAGTCTTCCAGGAGAGTTTCAGGTGACCGCAGCTCTGATCGATCTGTGGATCGATCAGCAGGTCTGTGAGTAGTTGGGAAGTTAGTTTCTAGCCCCTAGCTCAATGGGGATGTTCAGTTTCTCCTCCTTAGCATATATACCCCAGCAAAGAAGGTCTTTAGACCTTTCTTATCAGTTGTATCCGTCATTAGTAGAGTAAAATTTTAATTAGCCCAGCTTTCCGCACAGTATAGTTTAGCATTATTGTGACGATCGGCCTTACAGCCAGTACCCAGAAGGCGGGTCGTTACAGAGTGGTATCAGAGCAGTGTTCCATACTCCTACACACACATCAGCATTGTACCTACAGCTTCCAAGTAAGAATACCTCTACTTTATTTATGCTCCTTGTTTTGTTATTACAGTTCATGTTTATATGCCTACTGCTTGTTAGTATGTGATAGTTTTTAAACATGATATCAGTAGTTATATAATTGTGAGTACATTAGCTATGTTATGTTCTCTATGTCTTTAGAAATGACACGAGGACGCCCAGCTAGAAGGGCACTAGCTACTGAGCCTCAGCAAGAGGCAGGCAGTTCAGTGCCTCCTCCAGACCTTACAGCATTAGTGGCTCAGTTACAGCAGCAGTTAGCTGAACAGCAACAGGAAATAGCCACCTTAAAGGCTAATCAGCAGAATACCCCCACAGTCACCCCGGAACCGAATTTGACGACTCCGGTAGTCTTAGAGGTTCCACCAGCTCAGCCTACAGCACCAGCACCAGCACCAGCCCCAGTAGTCCCAGCAGTTGAGCCAAGAAAGGAAGCCTATCTGATCCAGTGGCAACGAGTCAAGTCAGAGAACTTCTCAGGCACTAGTGAACCATGGGATGCGCAAGCCTGGTTCAAAACACTGGAGAGCATGATGGAGCTTCTGGACTGGCCAGAACACGAGAAGGTGAAGTGTGCCTCCTTCTGCCTAACAGGAGACGCACGCATGTGGTGGGAAAGAATCAGAACGAAGCGCCCAGTAGACCAGATGTTATGGGCTGACTTCGAGAAGGAATTCTTCGAGGAGTTCTTTCACATACGGGTTACAAACCGCCACTACGACGAGTTCACTGAGTTTCGTCAGGGCAACCTTTCAGTTGAGGAAGCCGTGAAGAAATTCAACAGGTTGGCTCGTCTATGCCCAGAGCTAGTCAGCACCGAGAAGGAACGAATCCGGTTGATGCTGAAGATGCTAAGGCCAGAGATAGCAGTGAACGTGGCTGGTGGCATACATAGGCCACAAACCACAAAGGAGTTAGTGAGCAGTGCCTTGACCACAGAGCATTACCAGAACAGCATAAAGCAGCAGAAACAAGTCTCCTCAGAGTTCAAAGGCCAAGGAAACTCTCACACTCAGAAACAGCAAGGCCACAGCTCTAACTGGAAAGGGAACTCCAACAGCAAGCGCAAATCAGGGAGTGACCCAAAAGGAGGACCATCTAGCAAACGACCCAGTTATCCAAAGTGTGCTACTTGTGGGAAATTTCACCCAGGGGTTTGTCGCAAGGGCACACGAGGATGCTTTGAATGTGGACAAGAAGGGCACATAGCCAAGCAGTGCCCGAACAAGACCGGTCTTCCTCAGCCACAGCAGATTCAGTATGCAGGCCAACCAGCTCAGTTATATCATATGCAGGCCGCTCTAGAAGGTCCACTTATCAGCCAGGGCAGGTTAGAAGCCCCTCCAGCTACGGCGAATGCGAGGATCTACTCACTCACCAGAGAGGACGTAGCCAATGCCTCGACAGTTGTCACAGGTCAGATTAGCATTTTTCAGTATAGTGCTACTGTTCTATTTGATACTGGGGCAACCCGTTCATATATAGCCAGGGTGTTCTCCGAAAAATTAGAAATACCCTCAGAGGTACTCAGTGGTCAGTTTTTGACGGCACTACCTTCAGGAGAGATCATGGCATCCACGCACTGGCTCAGAGCAGTGCCGGTCATTATAGCAGACAGGGAACTCTTCTGTGATCTGATCCTGCTGGAAATGACTGACTACGATGTCATCCTTGGAATGGACTTCCTGATTAGATACGGTGCTTCCATAGAGTGCCGTAAACAGAAAGTCGTATTCCAACCCGAAGCAGAAACACAGTTCGAGTACATCGGGGAACTAAAGAGAAAAGCCAGAAAATTTCTCTCAGCTATGAAGGCACAGAAGTTGATGGATTCGGGTTGTACGGGGTACCTAGTGTTAGAGTGTATACTAAAAGCCTAGCTTTTGGTATGAACATTTATCTAGAAATAAGAATCACATTGGTCAAATGTCTATATTTATGATAAATGTAGTTGCTCAATTAATTTATATTGTAGATAACATGGTGTGTGGTGTCACACACAGAAGTTCATGTTATCGGTTCCTTATAAATTATAAACAGTGGCTCACGACCATGATGGAAAGGAACAAACCATTGGAAGGTCGTAGTGTAATTAGGTGTTAGTTTATCTTAACTATATAATTACACTAGTACACTTAGAGTGTATTGAGTAGGACCATTTGAGGTCGTTTCTTTTATACTGACTTTATAAAGAAACAAAGACCTCGGTTATTATGGAAGTGTGTGCTCTTAATCCTAATATAATAACAAGCACATATATTTGATATTTATTTCTTTAATTTATCAATGGGTGAGATTTAGTTCGATGAATCAATAAGCTCGATAAGTTGGGAAATGATATCATTTATAGTGTGTGTTGTTGATTATAGAAGGAAACTGTGTCCTAGTAATCTAGGTTGAGAATGTCCCCAAGAGGAGCTCATAAGGATTGTCATGTTAAACCCTGCAGGTGGACTTAGTCCAACATGACGATGAAGTTGAGTGGTACTACTCTTGGAGCTAGATATTAATTAAGTGAGTTGTCAGTAACTTACTTAATTAGTGGACATTTGTTATCTTAAATACAGGGAGACTAACACACTCATAATAAGAAGGAGCCCAAAATGTAATTTGGGATTGGTGCGGTAGTTCAATAATAGTTCTCTAGTGGAATGAATTATTATTGATAAAATTAAGTTGTGTGTTCGGGGCGAGCACGGGATGCTTAATTTTATCGGGAGACCAAAACCAATTCTTCCTCTCGGTCCCTATCGTAGCCTCTTAATTATAGAGTACTATACCCACCTATACCCACCTTCTTACCCATCCTATAGGGGCCGGCCAAGCTAGCTTGGAGACCAAGCTAGGGCCGGCCATGGGTATGTTCATGGGTGAATTCATGTGGCCGACCCTATTAAAATAAAAAGGAATTTTAATTTTAAAATTTTTCTTATGTGGATAATATAATTTAAAAGAGAGTTTAAAAATTTAAATCCTTCCTTTTATAAGATTCTACAAAAGATTAAGAGAAGAGTTAAAATCTCTTTCCTTATTTGTAGATTAAAAAGGTTGATTTTAATTTTGGTAAAAACTTTCCTTTTAATATTCATGATTTAAAAGAAAGTTTAAAAATTAAAAATTCTCTTTTATTAGTTTCTACAAAAGATTAAGAAAAGATTTAATATCTTTCCTTATTTGTAGATTGAAAGGAGATTTTAATTTTTAGAGATAACTTTCCTTTTTGGAAATTATCCACATGTTTAAAAGAAAGATTTTAATTTATAAAATTTCTTTTTATTAACCAATCATGAAGGGATTAAAATTATTGGAGAAATTTTTATAAATTTCTAGAAACAAATTAGGAAGTTTTAATTTTTGTTTTAATTAAAACTCTCCTTGTTTTGGGGAGAAGAGTGGCCGACCATTATAATTTGAAAAGAGAAAATTATTTTAATTAAATAAATTTTCCTTTTCAATGGCAAAAGAATTAAGGAAATTTTATTAAATTTTCCTTATTTGCCAAGACTAAGGATTATAAAAGAGGGGGTAGAGGAGGCTTCAAGGTGAACGACTCTATTCTATTTTTCTTCTCTTTTCTCCTTGGGTGTGGCCGGCCCTTTCTTTCCTCTCCTCTCCTTTGTGTGGCCGAAACCTTCTCATGGTGGAGATAGCTTTGGTGGCCGGATCTAAGAAGGAGAAGAAGGAGAGAAAAGAAGCCTCTTTTCTAGCATCCCTTGGAGCATGGTGGTGGTGGCCGAACCTCTTCATCCTAGGAGAAGTTTTGATGGCCGAAACTTGTAAGGAAGAAGAAGGTGCTTGGTGGTTCTCATCTCGGAAGATCGTTGCCCACACAACGTCCGAGGTTAGAAGAGGAATACGGTAGAAGATCAAGAGGTTTTCTACAAGGTATAACTAGTAATTTTTCTTTCCGCATCATACTAGTTATTTATGGAAATAATACCAAATACAAGAGGCTTACGATTCTAGAATTTCGAATATGTTTTTCGATGTTGTGTTCTTTTGTTTTTTTCTTTTCCTTGTGATTTGATTGTTCTTTTCGGTTAACCTAAAGTTATTTTAGGAAATTAAATATTAACTTTCTATAAAAGGTTTTGTCTAGTCGGTGGTGGTTGCTCCCATATCCAAGAAGGCCATGTGCCTCGCCACGTCAGTACTGGGAACCAATTATGGAAATTAATATTTAATGGAATTAATAACTTAAGGTGATTTGGGTCGAACGTGTTAAGTTCCGCAGGAGACCCAAGTCAAAACCTAAAAGAACAAATAGATTAAGTTTTGGATCAAACGTGTTAAGTTCCGCAGGCGATCCAAAATTTAATTTAAAAGAACACATGGTAGCTAGGAAAAGGTTCAGACCTTTGTACAAAATTTTTGTACAGTGGAACCTCTAGGTTTTCCGAGTAGCAACCAACACCTAGCACATGTAGTCAATACCAGCCAGGACAAGGACCAACAGCTAGCAGGAGTCCGAGTTGTATGTGACTACCCAGCAGTCTTCCCTGAGGAGTTACCAGGCCTAGCACCAGTCAGGGAGATTGAATTTGAGATAGAGCTCTTCCCCGGCACCAATCCTATTTCCAAAGCGCCATATCGCATGGCTCCAGCAGAGCTGAAGGAACTTCAGGAGCAACTACAGGAGCTGCTTGACAAGGGCTTCATACGCCCTAGTCACTCACCATGGGGAGCGCCTGTGTTGTTCGTGAAGAAGAAGGATGGAAGCATGCGACTGTGCGTAGACTACAGATCACTGAACCAAGTCACCATCAAGAACAGGTATCCCCTTCCCAGAATCGATGACCTGTTCGACCAGCTGAAGGGAGCAGCAGTGTTCTCCAAGATAGATCTCAGATCAGGTTATCATCAGGTCAAGGTTAAAGAAGGGGATATACCCAAGACAGCATTCAGAACCAGATACGGACACTACGAGTTCGTAGTCATGCCCTTTGGCGTGACCAATGCTCCAGCTACATTCATGGATCTCATGAACAGAGTATTCAGGGAGTATTTAGATAAGTTTGTTATTGTGTTTATCGATGACATTCTTATCTACTCAGGAAGAACATGCAGAGCACCTGAAGACAGTACTACAGACACTTCAGCAGAACCAGCTATACGCCAAGTTCACGAAATGTGAATTTTGGTTAGATCAGGTGTCCTTCCTGGGTCACATCATCTCCAAGGATGGTATTATGGTAGATCCCAGCAAGATAGAAGCAGTAAGTAACTGGAAGAGACCTAAGAACGCCAGCGAAATCAGGAGCTTTCTGGGATTAGCAGGATACTACAGAAAGTTTGTAGAGGACTTCTCCAGGATAGCCTCCCCACTGACAGCTCTTACCAGAAAGAACAGGAAATTTCAGTGGACAGAGGACTGTGAGTACAGCTTCAGCGAGCTAAAAAGGAGATTGACCAGTGCTCCCATTTTGGCTCTACCAGACAACACCAGCAGCTTTGACATCTATAGTGATGCCTCTAAGTTGGGACTAGGAGCAGTACTGATGCAAAACGGCAAGGTGATCGCCTATGCCTCCAGACAACTCAAGGATTATGAGAAGAATTACCCTACTCATGACCTCGAGCTTGCAGCAGTAGTGTTCGCTCTCAAAATTTGGAGACATTACTTATATGGAGTTCAGTGCAGAGTGTATACAGATCATCAGAGTTTGAAGTACTTCTTCACTCAGAAGGATCTGAATATGCGACAGCGCAGATGGCTTGAGTTGGTCAAAGACTACGATATAGACATCCTCTACCATCCAGGGAAAGCCAATAAGGTAGCCGACGCACTTAGCAGAAAATCCAGTGCTACCTTGTTATCTCTTACGGCCATGTCACCACCCCTACAGAAGGAGATCGTAGATTTCGGTCTCGAACTCATCGTTGGACAGCTCTCTACTATGACCTTAGAGTCTACCTTGCTTGGTGATATTCAGTCAGCTCAGGAGCAGGACCCTGAAATTCAGAAAATCAAGCAAGGGCTAGCAGAATCAGAAAGTAGAGAATTCAGAGTGTCTGATAGCGGGGTGTTGTATTTTGGTGACAGACTCTGTGTTCCAGATCAGGAGGAGCTACGGAGACAGATTTTAGATGAGGCTCACAAGACTCCCTATGCGATGCATCCAGGTTTCACTAAAATGTATCAAGACCTGAAGAAACATTTTTGGTGGCCCGGGATGAAGCGAGACATCGCCAGATATGTTAGCATCTGCCTCACCTGTCAGAGGGTCAAGGCAGAACATCAGCGACCAGGAGGAGTTCTGCAGCCTATACAGATTCCAGAATGGAAGTGGGAGGATATCTCTATGGATTTCATAGTGGGACTGCCCAGAACCACGAATGGTTTTGACGCCATTTGGGTAATAGTCGACAGGTTGACTAAATCAGCCCACTTCTTAGCTATCAAGATATCCTACTCCATGGAGAAGCTAGCTCAGTTGTATCTCCAGGAGATCGTCAGACTACATGGAGTCCCACGAACCATCATTTCAGACAGAGACAGCAGATTCACATCACACTTCTGGGAGTGTGTACAGTCAGCGTTGGGCACTAAGTTAAAGTTCAGCACAACATTCCACCCTCAGACAGATGGTCAGACGGAGAGAGTAAACCAGGTACTCGAAGATATGCTCCGAGCGTGTGCCCTAGACTTCAAGGGAAGTTGGTGCAAATATCTGAGTTTAGCAGAATTTGCATACAACAACAACTATCAGGCCACTATCGGCATGGCACCTTACGAGGCTCTCTATGGGCGGAGGTGTAGATCTCCAATCTGCTGGTATGAGAGTGGTGAACAGAAAGAACTAGAACTTCAGACAGATCTAGTAGCAGATACCACAGCAGCTATCCAGCAGATCCGCCAGAGGATAGAGACAGCTCAGAGCCGCCAGAAAAGCTATGCTGATACACGGCGCAGACCCTTAGAGTTTTCAGTCGGGGATACAGTGTTCCTCAGAGTAGCTCCCATGAAGGGAGTGATGCGTTTTGGGAAGAAGGGCAAACTTAGTCCCAGATATGTGGGACCATACCTTATCAGCAGAAGAGTGGGCAAGGTAGCATATGAGCTAGAGCTACCCCAGGAAATGTCAGCTGTCCACAACGTATTTCATGTCTCTATGCTGAAGAAGCATACCCCATATGCCACCCAGGTGATTGAGCCCCAGTCGGTACAGATCCGCGAAGACCTCAGCTATGATAGTCGGCCTATTCAGATAATAGACCGAGCAGTTAAGAAATTACGGAACAAGGAAGTACCATTAGTCAAAGTCATTAGGCAACTTGGGAGACAGAAGCCAGCATGAGACAGAAGTACCCAGAATTGTTCTAAGTTCGAGGACGAATTTTTTATAAGGTATGGGGGATTGTAACGCCCGAAAATTCTCAAAACTACATTATAAATATTCTATGATTTTTCTGGAATTTTTAGATATTTTTCCGGAATTTTCCGAGTAGCGGAAACAACAAAAATGATTAGAACCGCAAAATAGCTTAGGCGGGAATCGAACCCGGGACCTCTCGGGTCCGCTAAACCTTTAGTTAGCCTTAGTAACCGGTGAACCCAGCAGGGCCGTGCTGGAAGAATGAGGAACCAATTATATTTATATTGGAGTTGGGTTCAATAATCCACTTAATATAAATAGGAAACTTAAAGAGGGTTTGGTTTATTTTATTTTGGTTCGGCACATCCTTCTCCACCGAAACCCTCTCACGCCACCTCTCCCGTTTCCTCCTCCTCCTTTCGGTGCCACACCAAGGAAGACCTAGGGTTCTTTCTCTAGGGCCCCAAGGACACTTTCCGGCGACGATTTCAACACGAAAGAGGTTCTTCTCCGCGAGAGGAACGCAAAGACGTGAGCGGATCGTCGAGAAGGTCATCTCCACCGGAATTCGAGCGAATAGAATCGTAAGAAATTATGAACAGGAGGTAAGAAACCCCTCACCTGCAGTATAATAGCTACCGTTTGAATTCCTGTGCATTAGTTTAGTTATATGCGTATGTTTTCGACACATAGGGTGTATTTAACCCTCCTCGCAGGTTTAGGGATTTAGTGAGTACCTTTAGATGGGCCGGACACGTCTTTCTCCTTCAGTTGGAGGTTTAGATGTTGTTGGGTGCCTAAAGGTAGTCTCCCTAATAGAGAAGGGAGTTAAAGCACACTAGGTGTTCGATTAAATAACCAGCTTAGAAAAAAATGCAACTTAGGCATTTTCATTAGCACAGTTGGATGCATTAGAAGCATCTAAATTAGTAAATCGGTCTATTCTAGCTTATATGGGACTACGGTCCAATGGGTGGGCTCCCACAGTCGCCTCTAGGTTCAGACAACCTAGCTCTAGGTTCAGATAACCTAGAAACAACAATTTAGAACAGTTTAGCTATACTCAGTATTTTACTTTTCAGTTGGCACTGTACTGGATTAGATATCCATTGGGCTGGGCTCCCATAGTCGGTCCCTAGGTTTAGATAACCTAGTAGCTCTACTAAATTCGGGACTTGCAACCCCGGGTCTAGTTAGAGATGCGCGCATAGCACGTACAGTTGCCGGGCCCATCAGCAGCATGTTTAGTATTTTCACTTATTATATGTATATGGTTTTCAACCTTTCATAAAGTAGTTCGTGAATTCAATACAGTTTTAGCAGTAGCTCAGTATTAGCGTAGCTCAGTTCATAGTATCAGCTTAGTTTTTCCCTGTGAATATGCATGATGACTTTATGCTCAGCTTTAGATATGCCATGATCGTATGCTTCTATGCCATGTCATGCTTAGTTTATTCAGTGTATCCAGCATATGTTTTAAACAGCATGATTTAAAATCATATTTGCATCGTTGCATGTTTTTGTGAGGTAGACGGTTTCTTACTAAGCTTTTTAGCTTATAGATACTACTTTTCTTATACTGCAGATAAAGGTAAAGGAAAAGTGGACCAGTAGCGGAGGCTGAAGGTCAATGCAGATCAAGATGTGTGTGGAAGGAACTGGAATAAAAGATTCTAAGGGATTTTAGCAAGTTTTACTTAAGCATCAGAACTTTACAGTATTTTGTTATTTGCACTCTAGTTGTTAATCACTATGAATTAGTTAGCTATGCACTCTATTATGTTTAGAACCCTTCGTTTATGATGTGAGAATGTTAGTTTCCATTGTTAGAGTGTTTCCTAGTCTTGTTAGAATTGTTGTGTGGGGTTTTGGCACGCTAAAGTGCTGAAATCAGAGTCCCCGGATGAAATCAGAACTCTGATCGGTCTCCAGACCGATCAGAGCCTGAGCAGTGCCACTGGATCGGTCGGCCGACCGATCCAGACAGATACAGTATGCTACTGTATCCTCCTGGATCGGTCAGCCGACCATGAGAGTTTCAGGTGCCTGGATCGGTCAGCCGACCGATCCAGACATACCTGGATCGGTCTGCCGACCGATCCAGCCACACCTGGATCGGTCAGCCGACCGATCCTGTTGGGAACAGAACGACCGCAGCTCTGATCGATCTGTGGATCGATCGGCAGGTCTGTGAGTAGTTGGGAAGTTAGTTTCTAGCCTCTAGCTCAGTGGGGATGTTCAGTTTCTCCTCCTTAGCATATGTACCCCAGCAAAGAAGGTCTTTAGACCTTTCTTATCAGTTGTATCCGTCATTAGTAGAGTAAAATTTTAATTAGCCCAGCTTTCCGCACAGTATAGTTTAGCATTATTGTGACGATCGGCCTTACAGCTAGTACCCAGAAGGCGGGTCGTTACACCCGAACTCAATTTTGACCTTTTCCTTGAGCAGACTTCCTCCTCAACTTCTGATCCTTTGAACGTCAAACACGTCATTCATGTCCACCGATGTACTCTTTCCCAGCACTTCATCCCTTGGATGCATTGAGTATATCTTCTCGCTAGCTACATCTTGTACATGATTTCTTGTGCTCTTAAGTTCCTATACATTTAGATATAAAGCATCAAATACAAACATTACCTAACTTAATCCGATTGGTCACATCAAAACTACAATATGGTACTTACAATATTTTCCTTTTTGATGTGTATCAACCCAAGTTAAAGTTAAGGTTAATCCAAAATAAAATAATTAGTACTTAGTAAATAAATTTATAATTATGTAAAGAAATTCCCCCTTAACTTACTCCCTATTTCTTCTCCGTTGATAAAAAATAAGGAAAAAGTATTTTTAAAAAATAGTTAGAAAATTTTCTAAGAGTTTGTGAACCGAATTAATAGTAAATAATATTTTCTCATAAATAATTTTTAAAAACTTATCAATTTTACCAATTAATTCTCTATTTTGATAAAAATAATTTAAAAAATATTTACGGATTCAAAAAAATCTTGAAATTTTTTGTCAAAGTAAAAAAAAGTAGTTAGATCAGCACAAAATTTCACAACGAAAAATATTAATTTTGATTAGAATAATATTTTTTTTAGCAGAAATATTCATTTTAACAATTAAATTCTTAAAAATAGAATATAATTACAAAAAATCATGATCATTTTTATGAAGATGTAAAATTTAATGTTTATCTATAAAAAAATAAAGTTTTTAAAAATAATAAAAACTTCATTTTCGGAAAAAAAAATAGTTATAATTAAGATCATATTTAAAAAATATCAAAAAAATTTTATTATGATGGAGAACATTATGATTTATCGTAAAAAAGTAAAAGTTGTTAAAACTAAATCTACAAAATATTTTTAATTTTCAAAATATTATTTTTATTAATAAAATCATAGAAAATAACTTAACAGTCAAAAGAATTCCGAATATTTTTCTATTTGTAAATAATATTTCTATTTTATATAGATAAAATTTTGAAAAATAAAATGACTAGAAAGTTAATAAAATAATTGATTTTACTAAAAATTATAAATTAAGCAAATTAATTTTCTAGCCTACATATAAATTAATTTAGTGAGCTAAGCATGATTTTGATATCCAAAATAAATTATTTTTTACTAGATTAATAAAAAAAATTTATGATATATGATTTCTAAGGAATTTTTTAATTTAGCCTTGTGAAATCTAAAATATCAATTAAGCCCTTTGTAATTCTTAAATTTTCAATTTTGAAGAATATTCGAATTTTCACATGCATAGTTATTCTTCAATTTTTTTCTATTTGTACTTTCAATTATCAAATTATCAAATATTATTAAAAGACATGAATTTGATAAGTTTAATTTTAGCTTAGCATTTTTTATTTTCTAATTTTAGCATATTTTTGTAAAGTATTTTGATAAATTTAAAAGATTTTTAAGGAAGTAAGGCTCATATATCACTTACCTCGTGGTCTGATGCTTTGTCTTCATTGCTACGTTCTTCTGAAGATACTCATTTTTGAGGAACTTTCGTTGTTCCTGTGGTGATCTGCCATCAAGGCTAATCCGGCATACTCTTCTAACTCTGATTTTGATGACAATAATTCTGTTAGATTATGGAAATAATCTCTGCATAATTTTTTATTATTATAATATAAATAATCACCTTGTTAGATTATGAAAATAATCTCTATATAATCTTTTATTATTAGAATATAAATAATTGTTAGTTAGAGCCCTAGAGCCAATCATTTGATGATTGTTGTATGAACTCATTGTATCATATTTCTTATGTATATAAAGATATTTGTTTATGGTTATTATGCTTACTTGTATTGGTGCCAAATAACTAAGTATAATAGCGTCCTTGAGTAGAAGGTTCTTACCTATATCAATCGATTGGTTGAATCGATAGTGAGATGATATAGGGAACACTACTCTTAGTCATTCCTAGTCAAATATTAACATTCAGGGACAATGTTAATGCGACGAGACTAGCATGTACGTCAACTCGATGACTTGATCTCACAAGTCATGGATATAGAGATATCAAGTTGACACATGGGTATGCATTGGAGAATGTATACTGAATGACCCGCCGTGAGAAAGTATCATGGATCGTTATATGAGTGTCATATACTTTCTCATGTGGCTATTAATATGTCTATTAGTCCTTGGACCTGAAGTCACTATGGTTCCCTACATAATGAGTTGCATACTTTGGCTTCGTCAAACGTCACCCATAACTAGGTGGACTATAAAGGTGATTACTGGGTATGTAACAAATTATGCAGAGGGATGTGAGTGATGTAGATGGGATCTATCCCTCCTATATGACGGGAGTGACATTATTATTCTTGATAGAGTGAGACCACTAAGTGCATGGTCATGCCCAAATGAGTCAATATGAGATGTTGAGCTCATTTGATTGAGTGAGTCTACTTGGGATTCAAGATTTAGATTGATTAGAGGATGACACGGTCTATGCCTCATATTGATCAATCTAGATGTCAAGGATAGAAGGACACTTGTCATATATTGTGAAGAGTCACAATTAGTAGTCACAAGGTGATGTTGGATCTCAACATTCTTGTAATTTGGGTAGCAATGATGTGTTGCTAGATACCGCTCATTACTTATGCTTCTAAAAGGGTTTAGGAGCATTGCCAGCGTTACAAGAACCTATAGGGTCACACACAAAGGGTAATTAGATGGAGATTAGGTTCATTTGATGAACCAAGAGAATTAGGTTCATGTGATGAACCAAATTGGATTAAGAGTAATCCAAAGTAAACTAATTGAGTTGGACTCAATTTGGTTCATATGTTAAATGAGCCTAATTTGGACTTAGACTCATTGAGCCAAGTTAATTCAATGAATAGAGATTCATTAAATTAAAATTAACTTGAACCAATGGTTAGATTTGATCAACCATGGGAGAGAAGTGGTCAAGTTTGACTTGACTTGAGAGGAAGATGAAAGGTCAAGTTTGACTTGACCATTGCCACCTCATTTGTAAATTGGCATTAAGTGGACTAATGATGATGTGCCACATCATCAAGGCCACTTATGTGTGTGTGCCACCTCATGAGGGAGACCAAGAGTTGTGACCCTTGGTATCCCATGGAGGTTTAAAACCCTTTTGATGTGGCCGGCCACATTATTGGAGCATTTGGTGCTTTGTGTAACCTCTTTCTTCTTCCTCTCTACCTTTCTTCTCTCCCTCTCCTCCACCATTGCTGATCCTCTAAGGTTGCTAGCACATCTTTAGATGTTCTCTCCATCGATTTGTTCGTGTGGATACGCATAGAGGGTTGTACACTTGACAACCTTGAGATCCGGCGAACCTTGGACGAGCGGGATACGCGAAGGGCTTCGCTACAAAGGTATAAGTCTCTTCCTCGTAGATCTAGTGTAGATCTAGGCTAGAAAACGTGTACATGAAGTTTTTACGAAATTTTATAACTTCGCACGGATCCGGTGGCATGGGATTCAGAGTTTCCGCAACGCAAAAAATAATTTTTGCGGCCCGAAAAACTCAACAGTGGTATCAGAGCCACGTGCGAAGCGTGTACGAGTTTCTTTTGTATTTTTATGAAAAATATCAGTTCTATAACTTTCTATAAATTTATGATTTTTATGTATTTTATGGGTATTTTTCTCGTAGAAGCAAAGCAACAAGTGATTAAACACTTGTAGGCTTCGACTACCGAGAAATACCTTCCGAATCGGCAAAGTCTCGCCCAAAATGATTTGGGACAGCGGGCTAAGGCGCTGTAGGATCAGTTAGGAACACTCGTGATGGTTATATCGCAAGTAGGGGTGCTGCCCCTAACCCCCCAAGGGGCTTTGTTCCGCGATTGCGCCCAAAAATCGCTAATCAGGACCGTCTGGAAGTAGCGACTCATAAAATCGTAAAAATATTTAAAAAAATTACAGAAATATATGAAAATCACATAATTTAGAATTATGTATCATTTTGTGATGGTCATGGCCCAAAGAACCCAATTTGATTGGAAATATGTGTTGTAAATCATAATATGGCCTGCGCGCCATTTTGTGTGTTTGTGCGTATTGTACTTGATTCGCGACCTGCGCGTCGTGCCCTTCTATTTATATTCCTGTTGTAAAATAGTTTTAAACTCGAATGTAACTTGAGTTTCACCTTTTTGTAATGTACAAAATGAGGCGGTGGAAGGTCCACTCGAGGAGGAGTTACGAGGAGGGTGCGAGCAACACATGGTGGTCAAAGGGAGGAGCTTGGAGAAGCTATTGACCCTAGGTTGACCAACCGATCTTCTCATTAGCTTGAGAATATCGTAGTAGGGCCATGACTAATCACAAAAATTTAATTAATTGCTTGTGTGTGTGTATGTGATGCATGCTAGATTAGTAATTAATTAGTGCCTTAACGATTAGATTCGATCTAAATCGCGTACTTGATACACATCGTCGATTAGATTAGATCTCAATCATGTCAACTCGAAATGCCTATCATGCCATGATACCCATCACTACGTCGATCACATGTTGTTGTTGAATCTGCCAAAGCAGAGCAACGCATATTATCTTGGTAGGGTGCGGAGGGACAATCTTGGTCCCGCCTATCAACGCATGGGTGAGTACAACTCAATTAGATTGAGTAACTAGTTAACTCAATTAGATTGAGTAACTAGTTAACTCAATTAGATTGAGTAACTAGTTAACTCAATTGGATCGAGTTTAACTATAGGCATTTTTCCAATGGTTGGTAGATAAGTCAAAATCACATTAATATTAACTCTTGGGCGATTTAGCCAAAGCTAACTCAAGTTTTAATATACATGCGGATCTTGATCCTATAAACAAAATTTGCATAGAGATGTAATTGGTAATTAGTTACCTACTGATCATACTAAGTCTTGGACAATTTAGCCAAAGCTAACTCAAGGCATAGTATGATGTGGATCTTGTCTCGCACAAATTATAGCTAGTTAGAATCTAGTAAGTGTGGTTTGACCACGTCCATGACTTGATTCTACAAAGATCTATAATTCAGTGGGAGCATCATTTAATTAAAGGCCTAATTAAATGATTAATTGGAATATGATATTTATTTTTCTGCATTTTTCTATTGTAGATTACCATGTCGTTAAACACGAACTCCTTCTCCCTGTGTTCTGTCCTTGATAAGGACAAGCTCAACGGAGCTAACTTCCTGGACTGGTACAGGAACATGAGAATTGTTCTCACACAGGAACGAAAACTGTACGTCCTGGAGTAGCCCATTCCTGAGGCACCTCCTGCCACTGCCACGCGAGCTGACCTTGATGCTTATAAGAAGCATCAAGATGACGCATTAGATGTGTCCTGTCTCATGCTCGCGAACATGAACTCTGAGCTTCAGAAGCAACACGAGTTAATGGGAGCTTATGATATGATTGAACATATTCGTCAACTATAACAAGGACAAGCTAGGCACGAGAGATTCGAGATCTCTAAGACACTGTTTCAGTGTAAGATGCAAGACGGGACTCCTGTAGGTCCATATGTACTCAAGATGATTGGGTACATAGAAAACCTACAGAGGTTGGGATTCCCCCTTGGCCAAGAGCTAGCCACTGATTTGGTCTTGCAATCTTTGCCAGAGAGCTACTGTCAATTTGCCATGAACTACAACATGAATGAAATTGACAAGCCACTGCCTGAGCTTTTGAGTATGTTGAGAACTGCTGAAATCAACCTTAAGAAGGTTAAGCCTAACTCCATTTTGATGGTGCAAAAGGGCAAAGGCAAGCCTAAAGGTAAGGGAAAGTCCCAAGCCAAGGGCAAAGGCAAGGCACTGAAACCCAAAGGAGGGGTCGCCAAGGATGCTACCTGCTTCCACTGCGGTCAGACCGGGCACTGGAAGAGAACTGCAAAGTCTACCTGGAAGATCTAAAGAAGAAGAGAAGTGAGACTTCCACTTCAGATATATATGTTATAGAAGTCAATCTATCTATTTCTTCATCATGGGTATTAGATACCGGATGTGCTTCTCACATTTGTACTAATGTGCAGGCGCTGAGAAATAGCAGGACATTGACGAAGGGTGAGGTGGACCTACGAGTAGGCAATGGAGCACGGGTTGCTGCTGTTGCTGTAGGAACTTATTTTCTATCTCTGCCCTCTGGGCTTGTACTAGAATTGTATGATTGTTGTTATGTGCCTGCTTTGACTAAGAATATTATATCAGTTTCTTGTTTAGACAAGAAAGGCTTTTCATTTATAATAAAGAACAAATGTTGTTCAGTTTATTTAAATGATATGTTCTATTGTAGTGCACCTCTGATGAATAGAATCTATATTCTAGACCTTGAAAACTCTATCTATAACATAAGTACCAAGAGGTTCAAGTCAAATGACATGAACTAAACCTATATCTGGCACTGTCGCTTAGGTCATATAAATGACAAATGCTTATCCCAGCTCCATAAGGATGGTTTGCTGGACTCATTTGATTTTGAATCATATGAGATATGCGAGTCATGCCTACTAGGCAAGATGACCAAGACTCCCTTTAGTGGACACAACAAGAGAGCGACTGACTTGTTAGGACTTATATATAGTGATATATGTGGCCCTTTCAATGTCACTGCCAGAGGTGGTTATAGGTACTGCATTACATTTACTGATGACTTCAGTAGATATGGTTATGTGAATTTGATGACACATAAGTCAGAATCCTTTGAAAAGTTCAAAGAATTCAAGAATGAAGTACAAAATCAGCTTGGCAAGAGTATTAAGATACTTCGATCAGATCGAGGTAGAGAATACCTTAGCCATGAGTTTCGTGACTATCTAGTTAAGTGTGGGATCCTATCCCAACTCACTCCTCCTGGAACACCACAGTGGAATGGTGTATCTGAAAGGAGGAATCGTACATTATTAGATATGATACGGTCTATGATGAGTCACACAGATCTTCCTATGTATCTTTGGGGCTATGCTCAAGACACAGCAGCCTTCATACTCAACCGAGTTCCATCCAAGGTTATAATAAAGACACCATATAGGGTATAGACTGAGAGAGATGTCCAGGTGTCTTTTATGAGGATTTGGGGTTGTGAGGCTTACATTCGACGTCAAGTCTCGGACAAATTAAGACACAAATCTGATAAGTGCTATTTTATTGGATATTCCAAGGAAATGAAGGGATATTACTTCTACATTCCCAGACAACATAAGATAGTTGTGGCTAAGACTGGGGTATTTCTAGAAAGGGATTTTGTTTCTAGAAAGACTAGTGGGAGTACGTTCGATCTTGAAGAAGTTCAAGATGTGGACCATAGCACTGAAGCCTCGATGGAAGTTGAACTGGAACCACAAAGTGTTGTGGATGATGTTGTTCCGCAAGGAGTCGAGGAACCACAACCAGTTCAAGTAGACCTATCTCTTCGCAGGTCTGATAGGGTACATCGTCAGCCTGAGAGATATTCATTTCTCTTGTCTGACCATGATGACGTTGTGCTAATTGAGGATGAGCCTACCTCTTATCAGGAAGTTGTGATGAGATCAGATTCCGAGAAATGGCTAGAGGCCATGAGATCCGAGATGGAATCCATGTACACTAACCAAGTATGGACTTTGGTTGATCTACCTGAAGGGGTCAAACCCATTGGGTGTAAGTGGGTCTTTAAGAGAAAGACTGACATGGATGGACTTATTTATAAGGGTCGCTTGGTAGCTAAAGGTTTCAATCAAATTAATGGTATTGACTATGATGAAACCTTTTCTCCAGTAGCAATGTTTAAATCCATTCGGATCATGCTTGCTATTGCAGCATACCACGATTATGAGATCTGGCAGATGGATGTCAAAACCGCGTTTCTGAATGGAAACCTGCTCGAGGATGTGTACATGACACAACCTGAGGGTTTTGTAGATCCACTGCATACTGGTAGAATATGCAAGCTGCATAAGTCCATTTATGGACTAAAGCAAGCTTCTCGGAGCTGGAATCTTCAATTCGATGATGCAATCAAATAGTTTGGTTTCATCAAGAATGAAGATGAACATTGTGTCTACAAGAATATTGTTAGGAGCACAGTTGTCTTCCTTATATTGTATGTGGATGACATACTACTCATTGGGAAAGACATCCATTTGCTACAGTCTGTCAAGACTTGGCTAGGGACTTATTTCTCAATGAAGGACTTAGGTGAAGCATCCCGCATTCTAGGCATACAGATCTATAGAGATAGATCTAAGAGATTGCTTGACCTAAGTCAGAGTACATACATTGACAAGGTATTACTACGGTTTGCCATGCAGAACTCCAAGAAGGGATTTCTGCCGATGTCACATGGTGTGAGTCTTTCGAAGAATCAAGGTCCCTCTTCTAGAGAGGAAAGAGACCGCATGGATCAGATCCCTTATGCTTCAGCCATAGGATCTATCATATACGCCATGCTATGTACTCATCCTGATGTCTCGTATGCTTTGAGCATGACGAGCAGATACCAGTCAGATCCAGGTGAAAGTCACTAGATAACGGTCAAGAATATTTTTAAGTACTTGAGAAGGACTAAAGAATATTTCTTGATATATGGAGGCGATGACGAGCTAGATGTAAAGGGTTATAGTGATGCTAGCTTCCAAACTGACCAAGATGATTATCGATCATAGTTTGGGTTCGTGTTTTGCATAAATGGTGGTGCTGTGAGCTGGAAGAGTTCGAAGCAGGACACAGTCCCTGATTCTACAACAGAGGCCGAGTATATTGCTACATCAGAAGTAGCAAAGGAGGCAGTTTGGATCCCGAAGTTCATTACTAAACTTGGGGTGGTTCCTAGCATAGCTGATCCCATAAAGCTCTATTGTGACAACAATAGAGCAATAGAGCAGGCTAAGGAACCTCACTCACACCAGCAGACCAAACACATACTACGGCGCTTCCATCTTATTCGAGAGATTATCGATGGAAGAGATGTGAAGATTTGCAGAGTACCCACTGAGGCTAACATCGCAGATCCCTTGACCAAGGCTTTAGCATAGAGAAAGCATGATGGTCACACTAGGTCATTAGGCCTTAGAGCCTATACTGATTGGCACTAGTGCTAGTGGGAGATTGTTAGTTAGAGCTCTAGAGCCAATCATTTGATGATTGTTGTATGAACTCATTGTATCATATTTCTTATGTATATAAAGGCATTTGTTTATGGTTATTATGCTTACTTGTATTGGTGCCAAATAACTAAGTATAATAGCGTCCTTGAGTAGAAGGTTCTTACCTATATCAATCGATTAGTTGAATCGATAGCGAGATGATATAGGGAACATTACTCTTAATCATTCCTAGTCAAGTATTAACATTCAGGGACAATGTTAATGTGACGAGACTAGCATGTAGGTCAACTCGATGACTTGATCTCACAAGTCATGGATATGGAGATATCAAGTTGACACATGGGTATGCATTGGAGAATGTATACTGAATGACCCGCCGTGAGAAAGTATCATTGATCGTTATATGAGTGTCATATACTTTCTCATGTGGCTATTAATATGTCTATTAGTCCTTGGACCTGAAGTCATCATGGTTCCCTACATAATGAGTTGCATACTTTAGCTTCGTCAAACGTCACCCATAACTAGGTGGACTATAAAGGCGATTACTGGGTATGTAACAAATTATGCAGAGGGATGTGAGTGATGTAGATGAGATCTATCTCTCCTATATGACGGGAGTGACATCATTATTCTTGATAGAGTGAGACCACTAAGTGCATGGTCATGCCCAAATGAGTCAATATGAGATGTTGAGCTCATTTGATTGAGTGAGTCTACTTGGGATTCAAGATTTAGATTGATTAGAGGATGACACGGTCTATGCCTCATATTGATCAATCTAGATGTCAAGGATAGAAGGACATTTGTCATATATTGTGAAGAGTCACAATTAGTAGTCACAAGGTGATGTTGGATCTCAACATTCTTGTAATTTGGGTAGCAATGATGTGTTGCTAGATATCGCTCATTACTTATGCTTCTAAAAGGGTTTAGGAGCATTGCCAACGTTATAAGAACCTATAGGGTCACACACAAAGGGTAATTAGATGGAGATTAGGTTCATTTGATGAACCAAGAGGATTAGGTTCATGTGATGAACCAAATTGGATTAAGAGTAATCCAAAGTAAACTAATTGAGTTGGACTCAATTTGGTTCATGTGTTAAATGAGTCTAATTTGGACTTAGACTCATTGAGCCAAGTTAATTCAATGAATAGAGATTCATTAAATTAAAATTAACTTAAACCAATGGTTAGATTTGATCAACCATGGGAGAGAAGTGGTCAAGTTTGACTTGACTTGAGAGGAAGATGAAAGGTCAAGTTTGACTTGACCATTGCCACCTCATTTGTAAATTGGCATTAAGTGGACTAATGATGATGTGTCACATCATCAAGGCCACTTATGTGTGTGTGTCACCTCATGAGGGAGACCAAGAGTTGTGACCCTTGGTATCCCATGGAGGTTTAAAACCCTTTTGATGTGGCCAGCCACATTATTGGAGCATTTGGTGCTTTGTGTAACCTCTTTCTTCTTCCTCTCTACCTTTCTTCTCTCCCTCTCCTCCACCATTGCTAATCCTCTAAGGTTGCTAGCACATCTTTAGAGGTTCTTTCCATCGATTTGTTCGTGTGGATATGCATAGAGGGTTGTACACTTGACAACCTTGAGATCCGGCGAACCTTGGACGAGCGGGATACGCGAAGGGCTTCGCTACAAAGGTATAAGTCTCTTCCTCGTAGATCTAGTGTAGATCTAGGCTAGAAAACATGTACACGAAGTTTTTATGAAATTTTATAACTTCGCACGGATCCGGTGACATGGGATTCGGGGTCTTCGCAACGCAAAAAGCAGTTTTTGCGACCCGAAAAACCCAACAATAATCACCTTGATTGTAATAACACTCATGTACTCCTGTATATATTTCACAAAGATGAATAAGAATGTTACACAGGATTTCTTTCATGGTATCAAAGCTTTAAACATACCAACAACCTCCTTCCTCCTCCACCTTTCTATCCTTCTCTCTTCTTCTCTTCTTATATCAATGGTCGAACAAACCAAATTCCATCCTGTTCTGGCCGTTAATAATGTCAAAAACTTCATCTCCATTACTCTAGAGATGGAAAAGGGGCATTATTCTTCATGGGCGGAGTTGTTTAAGATTCATTGTTGAGCATACCAAGTTATTGATCATATTATCCTACCAAAATCGAAGCCAACCGAGACAGAACAAGAAGAGCCTATCGAGACTGAGAAAGCATTATGGTCACGCTTGGATGCAATAGTCCTTCAATGAATTTATGGTATGATCTCCACTGATCTCTTGCATACCATCTTGGAACCAGATTCAACTGCACAGCAAGCATGGGAACAATTGTAAAACAATTTCCAGGATAACAAAACTTCTCGTGTCGTTTACCTGGAAAACCAATTCACTCACGTTCAGATGAAGGATTATCCTAACATCTTGGCCTATTGTCAAGAACTCAAAATGCTTGCCGATCAGCTCTCTAACATTGGTGCACTGGTTTCAAATCAATGATTAGTTCTTCAGTTAATTGTGGGTTTAAATGAGAACTACGATGGTGTTGCTACATTCATTCAACAGAGTGATCCTTTACCACCTTTTTACGATGCACGATCGAGATTAATCCTTGAGGAAATACGAAAGGCTAAACAAGCTGTCGCCGCTGCCGGCGCTGTTAGCACCGACTCCTCACTACCAACGATTCCATTGATGCTGCGTCTAACTATGATCAAAGTTCGATATCATGTTCTGGTAATACATCAAACTGCAACAATAATGGTCAGAAACATAGTCAAAATCGCAATAATAATCGAGAAAACATGGTGATAGAGGAAAAGGTCATGGTAGCAGCAACCACGCTGGTGGACAACAACAGCAGCGTCCATGGCAACAGGAGCAACCGTACTAGTGGGTACCACAACCACTGTCAGGGTCTTGGGGACAACAAGCATGGGTTGCTCCACCTTGTCCTTACCCCACCTCATCACGGGCTCATCCACCTCCTACTTGTCAGCTCGAAATTCTAGGCAATAGTCCACCACAGGCATATAGTGCCCAAGTTCCACCTCCTTCGAGCTATGCATATACTAATAGTGATGCAGCGATGCACAATTTGTCTCTCAATATTCTTGATGAAAACTGGTACATGGATATTGGCACTATCTCACACATGAATGCATCTCAAGGTACTCTCACGCCCTATTTTAATATGAGCAATAACAAAAATATTATTGTTGGCAATGGACAGGAAATTCTAATTTGTGGTTATGGATAAAAATCTCTTTCCCCGCCTCACTCACCTTTAACTCTAAACAGTGTCCTGCATGCCCCTAACCTCGTTAAAAACCTTATCTCTATGCGTCCTTTCACCATTAACAATAATGTTTCCATTGAGTTTGACCCATTTGGTTTTTCTATGAAGGATTTTCGGACGGGGATGTCACTAATGAGATGTGATAGCACTGGGGATCTATATCCTCTCACCACCACCTCTCTATCAACCTTTGTAGCTCTTTCTCCTATTTTATGGCATAATCATTTGGGACAATAGGGAGCAATTTTTTTACACTCACTTAGGAATAATAAATTTATTGACTGTATATAAACCATCTTCATACTCTTCTGTATGTCAATCTTGAATTTTTGGAAAATATGTTAAGTTGTCATTTCCTGTTTTGAATTCTTGTGCTACAAAGCCTTTTGATATAATACATATTGATTTGTGGACTTCACCAATCTTAAATTCAGTAGGTGATAAGTATTATATTCTTTTCTTGGATGATTATATTAATTTCTTATGGATATTCCCTATTGGAAGAAAATCACAAGTTCCTTCCATTTTCTTGTCTTTTAGTGCACTCATTCAAACTCAATTTGAGAAAAATATTAAAAGTTTTTAGTGTGACAATGGGAGGGAATTTGACAACAAGTCATTTAAGCAATTTTGTCACACTAATGGTATGGTGTTTTGTTTTTCTTGCCCTCACACTTCTCCACAAAATGGCAAAGCCGAAAATAAATCCGAGTAATCAATAACTTGATTCGAACTCTTCTTGCTCACTCTTCTATGCCACCATCATTTTGGAATCATGCCCTCCAAATGGCAACATACCTCTTAAACATTCTCCCTAGCAAGATACTCTCTAATTATTCCCTAGTTCAATTTCTTTACCATCTGGATCCTTCCTACACACATTTATGGGTGTTTGGGCGTTTATGTTATCCTCTCTTTCCCTCCACCACAATACACAAGCTACATGCCCATTCCACCCCTTTGTTTTCTTGGGATACCTACTAAATCATAGAGGATATAAGTATTATGATTTGTCTAGTCAAAAAATAATTATCTCTAGACATATCATTTTTGATGAGTCCAACTTCCCGTTTGCTACTCTACACACTCCTTTCCACTCCTATAATTTTTTGAGTGATGGTCTACATCCCCTTTTGCACCATCATTTTCACAATTAACCTAATCTAATCCACCAGCAAGAACAAGAGTCTGTTGGATTGAAAGCGCTAGAGGACGGTGAATAGCGCTCATGGCTTTCACTCATTTCGTATTCGGAAATCATTCGAGAGTTTAAGCAGCGAAAATTAAACAACACACAAAGACACAGATTATTTACTTGGTTCGGAGCCTGTGGTGACTCCTACTCCAAGGCCCACGTTCGTTGAACGTTTACTTTGGGCAACACCTACTATTTCATAAAAATGATTACAAATGAAGTACAATTGAATACAGAAAAATATATCGACAACAATAGAAATCGTAGATTCAGAGCTCCGGGTTGTCGGTGTCAAGTCATAGCTTTGTCGGAAGGTCTCTTTAGCATCTCATAGCAGAAGGGTTGCTTGTAATGTGATTTCCTAGACTGCTGCTCGAGACTGCCTTAAATAGGCTATTGGAGGCGCCTCAAATCTCCTCCAAGGCGCCTCATATATGAAGTTTTATCCCCGAGTTGTGCGCTGCGATAAGCCTTGCTGCCTGTTCGTTATCCCTGCCCGGAGGCGCCTCCATCAATCCTTTGAGGTGCCTCAAAGCTGTCCAAGGCACCTCAGACTCCATTTGAGGCGTCTCAAGCCTCACTTCGCAGCCAGCTAACCCCTTTGCACCCGAGGCGCCTCCAAGCTCCATGGAGGTGCCTCGAACACTGTTCATCCGAGGGAAAACCTTGTTCTTTTGTACCTTCAAGACATTTTAGTCCCAAAACACAAACATATCCTGCAAAAACAAAGTTAGCACAGATAAATATATTAAATAAAGTGTTCGACAGTCTCGAGACTGTCCGGTTCTGACTTCGGATTTCCTACCGGAAACCCTAGGTCGAACCGACGCCTACTATTCCCTCTTTCGGGTAACGCGTCCTCACCTACTCCCCTCAGGAGAGATTACCTGATGTCAGAACGATCCTCCAGACCGACTGGACTTTTCCGCCTAGGGTTACCGCCCCCTAGGGTTTTTTGCCACCTAGGGTTACCACCCCCTAGGACATAAGGTTACCCCCCCCCCCCCCTTAGGATTTTCCTTCACCTAAGGTTACCACCCCCTAGGACCTAAGGTTGCCGCCCCTTAGGATTTTCCTCCACCTAGGATTACCACCCCCTAGGACCTAAGATTACCGCCCCTTAGGATTTTCTACCACCTAGGGTTACCACCCCCTAGGGTTTTTCACCTGCCTGACCGCAGTTAGGACTTTCCTGCAAACTTATTCAAGCACATTAGATAACAAAACAACTTAAGTTGAACCCTTTGACATAATCAAAACACTGGTTCGATTGTCGGATGCTTCCCGCACCAACAAAGTCCACTATCATCCAACCTCCCCAACCAACATCTCAGCCTATGTCCAACAACACTTTTTCACGGCCCAACCCACCTAGAACAACCCAACTGTTAGCATTCTCGCCTAGCCCACAGCATAACCAAACAAACCAAGCCTTGTCTCGATCTATTACAGCATACAACATGCATGGGATTTTTAAGCCCAAATGCAAATTCAATTAGACAACTTTGGTTGCGCCATCCCCTATTCCCAGTAACCCGAATGCTGCCTTGTCCGACTCGAATTGGAAAGCGGTCATGTCATACAAATATGATTCTCTTATTAACAATAAGATGTGGGAGTTGCTGCCCCATCCTCCTAATGTTAATATTATTCATTCAATGTGAATTTTTTTGTCATAAACAAAAATTTGATGGTTCTTTTGAAAGGCACAAAGCTCATCTTGTTGGTGATGACAAATCTCAACAAGTTGGTGTGGATTGTGATGAAACATTTAGCCTCGTGGTGAAACCAGCTACTATTTGGACTGTTCTCAGTATATCTTTGTAAAATCTTGACCTATTCATTAGCTGGATGGTAAAAATACATTCTCGCATGGTTATCTACATGAAACCATCTACATGCTGTTAGTACCCAATGTAGTTTTGATGTGATCAACCAAGTCAGATTAGGTCCTGTTGATTTTTAACCCTGTGTCTAAGTGTGTAGGAATTTAGAAGCACAGGAAGTCGAGCAAAAGGCGCAGATAGTGAGAAGAACAACACGGAAGAGAGCCAACAGGCTTGGTGCGTCCGAGAGACGAAGTGATGTAGAAGAGTACGCGGGCGGACGAGAAGGAGGCGCGCGATGTTTCCGAGAGACGAAAAGTCGGAGCGGAAGGTTGCTCGAAGTCCGAAAGTTGGGTTCAGGTGAGCCCTATTCCGAATGGCCGAGATCACCCAAGCGAGTACAGCCGGAGTGGAAGACTCGGACCAAGGAGAACGAAACCAGAGCAGAAGACCAGAACCAAAAGTCAATAAGATGTTAACTTTCTTGGTCCGGGTGCCCGGACTTGCCAGACTCCGAACGCCCAGAATCCTTCTAGGTGTCCGGACTAGAATTGTTATCCGGATCGCATCAAACGCCCCGACCAGGCACCTGGAACCCTTCCAGGCGCCTCAACCAAGGGCCAGGGCTATAAATATATCCCTAGTTCCAGAAGCTAAAACAGAACACTTGTAAACAACTTCTTATGTCTAGCTTTGCTTTTTGAGTGCTTTAATTGTTGTAAAGAGGCTTCTCTACCTGAAGGAGAATTTAGTGTGCTTTTCAACTTCCTTGGATTAACAACCTCCCCGGTTGTAACCAAGTAAAACCCTTCATACCCTTCTTGTTAATTTTACATTTTTAATTTTTATGCAAGTATTTAATTAAGCTATAACGTCCGAGGAAGGTTCATTTTTTTTTGCAGGGTTATTAACACCCCTCTAGCCGACCGCCACCGGTCCTAACACATGCATCAGTCGTTGTGTTTCAAAGACCTCGTTCATCCAGAGTATGTGTACCTATTGAAGAAATCTCTATATTACCTCAAACAAGCCCCTCGTGCTTGGTATCAATGGTTTGCTAACTTTGTTTCCACTATTGATTTTTCCTATAGTATATCTGATCATTCTCTATTTATTTACCAATAAGAAAATGATATGACATACATTCTCCTTTATGTTGATGACATCATTCTCACTATGTCATCTAATGTTCTTCTTCAGTCTATTATGTCCTTCCTTGCTGCTGAATTTGCTATGAAAGATTTGGGTCCTCTGAGCTATTTCTTGGGCATTGCAGTTACACAACATGCAAGTGGGTTATTTCTTTGTCAACATAAATATGCTGAGGAGATTATTGAATTAGCCGACATGACCTCTTGTAAACATGCAACTACACTAGTGGATAATAAGGCTAAATTGAGTGTCTCTTCAGGATCTCCCTATGAAGGTCCTACACATTATCGCAGTTTAGCAGGAACATTGCAATATCTTACATTTTTTAGACCAGATATATCTTATGCTGTGCAATAGGTTTACTTACATATGCATGACACGAAGGGTGAACATATGAATGCTCTCAAGCGAATTTTGCGATACATTTGGGGCACACTTGATTATGGCTTACATCTTTACAAGTCTTTAGTTTCTGGTCTCATCTCTTACATTGATGTTGATTCGGGTGGATGACCCGATAGCAGACACTCCACCTCTAGATACTGTGTTTTTCTTGGAGACAACTTGATCTCTTGGTCCTCTAAACGTCAACCTACTTTATATTGGTCTAGTGCTGAAGCCGAGTACAGAGGGGTAGCTAATGTTGTCTCCAAATTCTACTAGATCTAAAACCTTTTCTTGGAATTACATCGTCCAGTCCACAATGCCAAATTGGTCTATTGTGATAATATTAGTGTGATCTATCTCTCAGGTAATCCCGTTCAACATTAGCGCACTAAACATATTAATGGATATTCACTTCGTAAGTGAGAAAGTTGCACGTGGATAAGTTCGTGTTCTTCATGTTCTATCCCATTATCAAATTGCTGACATCTTCACTAAATGATTTTTGAGATAGCTTCAACGTACAATAACCTCCCGCTTTGACTGCGGGGGTGTATTAGATTATGAAAATAATCTCTGTATAATCTTTTATTATTAGAATGTTAAATATTCACCTTATTAGATTATGGAAATAATCTCTGCATAATCTTTTATTATTAGAATGTAAATAATCACCTTGATTGTAATAACACTCATGTACTCCTATATATATTTCACAAAGATGAATAAGAATGATACACAAGATTTCTTTCAAATTCGTCCCATGTCGCCTTTAGGTTCTTGTGCTTCAATCTTATTAGTCTTTTGTCCTTGTTTGTCTCCTTCATTAATTTAGGGTAGTCATCCTTAACGTGCCCTTCTTCTTGGTAGTTGTAGCATCAATATTTCCTTTTGCTCCGAAAGTGCTTCTTCATCTGTGACTTATTAAATTTATTAGCTTTAAGAAATTTACTAAAATTTCTTACCATTAAGGCTACCTCGTCTTCGTTGATTGATGCTTCAAAGTTTGGATCGTCCGTTCTTGCCTTCAAAGCAATTGTCTGACTTGGCTCCTTTAATTCTTCACATCTAGATTCGTGAAATTCTAAAGTCAAAAAATAAACTTTCTAATGAACTTATCTCTAGATCCTTAGAAATGTAATAGAAGTCAACTATGGACGCCCATTCTTGTGTTCTAGGGAAAGCATTTAGAGCATACCTTAGTGAATCTCAGTTTATTACTTTTTCTCCAAGATTCATGAGTCTAGTAATCAGCTGCTTTAGTTTGGCGTACAGTTGCACTACCGACTCACTTTCTTTTAGCCAAAGGTTTATCAGTTGGTTCCAGAGCATGTCCCATCTCAGGAGTTGTGCTTCGGACGTTCATTCATGTAGCTCTAGGAAGTTCTCCCAAAGTTCCTTTGTTGATTTATAGGTGTCGATCCTACTGACTTTTTGAGGTGACAACACACTTAGCAGGTGGAATTCGGCTCGCCCATTTGTCACAAAGTCTGTTTGCTTCTTCTTTGTCCAAAAGTACTCTTTTTTCACCTTTTTGATCTTTTTGAGCTACAAAGTCGTATTTAATTATTAATAAAATATCAAATTTGATTTTAAAAAATACCTCCATTCGCTTTTTCTATAGGGCAAACTCCCCTCAAATTTTGCGGATAGATATTTGGTCCGGCCATCATCTTGTTTGCTTTGGTCGGTAGTTAGTTCTTCTGAAGCGCCCTTTCTATGATACCACTTGTTGGTCCCGGATAGCCGGCTAGAGGGGGTGAATAACCTAAAATTAGAGTTACAGAAATACTCTTACTTTTTGCTTAGTAAGGATTCATAATTTAATTAAGCAAAATAAACTGCTTAAAATAAAAATAAATAACTCGTAAAAATAAAAGAGGCACAGAAATTACTTGGTTACAACTTATGTGGTTGTTAATTCAAAGCAGATAAAAGCGTACTCAAATTCTCTTTTGTTGAAGGCGGAGAAGTCTCTTACATACTTTGAAAGCTCAGAAAAGACTAAGAAATGAATACAAGAGTTGTTGTTAAAGTTGTTATTTAATTCCTACCTTCAGGAATCTTTTTATAGTCCCGAAGAAAACCTATCCGTTACTCAGAGGCACATCTAAGGAGGTCCAAGGCACCTCCAACAAGATAAGTTTTATCCGCTAAAGATAAAACTTTATCTTTAGCTAATGGCTTTTGAAAGCGTCTTCAAGATGCTTGAGGGCGCCTTCCATGCAGTCTTGAGGGCGCCTTCCATATAGGCTCCATCTCTCGAGCCTTCTTTCAGTGGGTGATGCACCGGGTTTTAGAATTGAGCTCACCCGAATCCAATTCTGACATTCTCCTCGAGCAGGCTTCCTCCCCGACTTCTTATCCCTTGAACATCATGCATATCTTTCATGTCCACCGGTATACTCTTCTGCAGTACTTTGTTCCTTAGATGCACCGAGTTTGTCGACTCACTCCCCGTGTTGTCCTTCTCGCTACCTACGTCTTCTGCTCAACTTCCTATGCTCTTAAGTTCTTGCACACTTAGTCACATGACATCAACTACAAACAAGACCTAACTTAACCTGATTGACTACATCAAAACTACTATGGGGTACTTATAGTTACATCCTCATACATATCTTTAATTAGTTTAATATATATTATGCTAACACCTATATTTTCTAGAATTCTCTATATATCTCTTGGGACTCTATCATAAGCTTTTTCTAAGTCAATGAATACCATGTGTAGATCTTTCTTTTACTCTCAATACTTTTTAATTAGTTTTCTGAGAAGATATATAGCTTCTATTGTCGACCTTCCAAGCATGAACCCAAATCGATTTTCAGTCATTATAGTCTCCTTCCTTAAACTTTTTTTATTGCTCTTTCCCAAAATTTCATGGAATGACTCACTAATTTAATACCCCTTGATCTTGCTTGAGATCGTTGAAGAACTAGTCACCAGTGAGTTATCCTTGTTGTTGATGAAGTCACCATGAGCTAGATGAAGGTGGGACTGCTAGAGAAGCTTATGAAGTTGTAGAAGGGAGTCACTGAACAATGTCAAGAGGGATGAATCATTTGGAGAGCCTGCACGAGGAGTAAAAGAGTGAGGGAGGAGGTTAGAATGAAGGTTGGGGGTGCCTCGGCTCGTCTACTTTGATTCTCAAGTTAGTCTATGGTGGGGGAGAAAATGGAGAAAAAGAACAATAGAGTAGAGTACTGCATATATGTGTATACATGTACCTTGGGGTATAAAGGCAAACTCTTTTTATAACACAAAGGAGTTGGATGTCATATCTATGGTCGTTAGAAGGGATGGTGTGATTTTGACAGGATGTCATATCTTGGTAAGGAGGGTGTCCCATTGTCATATCAGAGGGTCACATCCCTCATATATTGTACTATTAGAGATCTCGTGGGATGAATGGGCCGGAGGGCTTAACTTGCGAAAGGGTATCAAATCAAAGTAGAGATGAGTTGGAGCATTCGAACGACGAGGATGATCAGAGATAAGTAGGATCAAGGTCGACGGGGTTGAATGGAGTGCTGGGTCGCTGGGGGGGGGGGAGAGAGAGAGAGAGAGAGAGAGGAGCGCTAGATTAGGATCGTCGGGGGCCAAATGTAGAGCTAGGTCAGTGGTTGTGGAATCTCTCCTGAGAAAGGCTAGGGTGCTGGGGTCAGAGTAGACCTTGGAGGCGAGTCGAGTCATAGACTAGAAGAAGTGTGGTTCCATCACAAGAGATGATGCAGCAACGAGGACTTGGAGATTGGAGGGCTCTGGGCCGTAGAGCATGATAGCGGTGTGTGCTAACGATGGCTTAGAGGTTGGAGGACTCCGGGAGGTAGAGCACGACAGGGTGCAGTGAGGACTCTGAGGTAAGAGGCAGGGGAAGTGAGAGCTCGGAAGTTGGAGGTGGAGGCAACAAGAGAGAAGAGGTAGAGTGGCATTGCTTGGCGACAGAGACGAGGAGAGAGGAGAGGTCGCTACTCGGCTGAGGCAGCGAGGGAGGAGAGGGCACTGCCCGACGGTGGAGTTAGCAAGAGAGGAGGTGAGGGAGCTGCTCATTGAGGCAACGAGGGAGGAGAGGGACACGACATTGGTTGCTCGCGTGGGCAGTGGAGTGACACCTACAACCGGGCATGTAGGTGGAGAAGGAGGCCGGGGAGGTGAGGTCGGTGATGAGAGAGGAGGTGATGGAGGTGATCGACGGAAGAGTCGCGAGAAAAGGGCAGTGATGGCGACCTCAGAAAAAGGGGAGCCTCTCACTCCTTTTTCCTCACGTTGAAAAACTCTAAAAAAAGGGGTCGAAAAAAGAAAACCTTTCCCTCTCCACATGGCTCCCTCATCTCCCCACATCACCCTCATAGTTTACATAATTTTACACATTTCCCTTGTTTTTATATAAGGGAACTAGATAATTATAAATTAGGGATCTAGAGTTTAAGATTCAGCTGCGGTGTATCATTAAGAATTTTTCTCCTTAATGGATAGCGAACCTGGGAATGTTGGTTGTCAAGATGAGCCTCCATGTGCACTTACCCGATTTACCCTGACAACCAATGGAAAACTTCCGTGGGGTCGGCTAACTGAATCACCATTCCTGTAGGCTATAATGGTATAATTCCTAGAGTTTGAAAAACTGATCTTGGCATAACATTAATTGAAGCTCCCAAATCTAACATGGCATTCTCAAACAAATTGCTCCTAATCTCACAAGGTACAATGAATACTCCAAGATCTTCACACTTCTGAGGAACCGGTTGAATAAGTGCTGATACATTCTTGCCCATGATAATCAACTCATTCCCCTTTAACTTCTTTTTGTGTACACAAAGATCGTTGAGAAATTTTGCATACTTGGAAATTTGTATAATCATTGTCAACAAAGGAACATTGACTTCCATTTTGCTAAATAGATTCACGAGCTCTTGAAACTCTCTAGCCTTTTCCTCCTCTAAATTCTTCCTTGGTTGTACTTTGCGTTGAGGAAAGGGCAAAGGAATGGAAGGCTCGACTACTTGCTGTTCTGAACTTCTAAGTTGGCTGGAATTTGAATTTTCTACTAGAATTGTTTTAGCTGGCATAAATCTATTGGAACTTGAGGATTGAAGCGACTATTCTCTTGTTCATGCACTAAATTCATGGGATCAATGTAAATTGAATTTGAGCCTGAATTTGGAAAATTTTGGGCTGCTAGAAATTCCAGATCAGCTAGTTGAAGCTGTTTGAGGGCTACTGGAATCTAAAAGTTGAGCTGCTGGAAATTTCCTAGCAAATATTGCTTCTCTTGAATTCACATCTGAAATTATCTTCCCACTTCTTAGAGTTAATGCACTCACATTCCCTTTAGAATTTGGAGTTATTTGTGAAGGCAATTGACTTGATCCTTGAGCTTGCATTTGATTAATGTTGGAAGCTAATTGCCCAATCTTCCTTTCAATGTTTTGTAAAGCAGACTCAGTTCTTTGCTGATTTTGTTACTGCTGCAACATATGCTGCATCAACTCCTCCAATCTAGCTTGCTGTGCATCTGAATTAGAGGTATAATTGGAGCTTCCTTGAGTAAAACTTAGTCTTGAGGGTGTTGGAAGTTCATGCTGCTGGTTCTGTAAATTCTAGACATTCTGATAATGGTGATGTTGGTGCTGGTTTTGTTGAAAATACTATTGATAAGACTGAAATGATTACTAAAATTGACTAATAGGTTGATAATGATGCTGAGAAGGTTGTGATTGCTATTGAAATCCTTGTTGAGGTGGCTAGAAACTCTAATTTTGCTGGAAATTCTGATTTGAAGATGGTTGTTGATAAAATGAGTTGTCATACTTTAAATTTGGATGAAATCTCCAACCAAGGTTATATGTAGAAGAATAAGGGTCATATTTTTGTTGGAATTGAGCTATTGAAAATGCTACCAATGATTCATCTTGATGAAGATTTGGATATAATTATGAAATGTGATCTTGACTTAAACAAATACTACAAACTACCCTTGATTGACATGGAAATTGGGCATTCAGAAAAGTAGAGGTTTGACTAGCATTATTCAATGTCAATTGCTTCACCAAAGATGTTAATTCCAACAATGTACTTCTTATCTCCTTATGCTCATTAGAAACTATTGAACCTCTTCAACTCCTCTTGTAGTAAGTGATCTACTCCCGAATTGTTGTGAGTTCTCTGCCATATTGGAAATAAGCTCTCTAGCTTGTTCTGGAGTCTTGTTCACTAAAGCTCCTCCAGCTGCTACATCTATCATACTCCTGCCCGTAGGTAACAAACACTCATAGAAGTACTGGACAAGTAACAACTCACTGATTTAGTGTTGAGAATAACTTGAGTATAACTTTTTAAATCTCTCCCAATCATCAAAAAGTGTCTTTCCCACCACTTGTTGAATTTCATAGATAATCTTCCTGATAGTTGCAGTTCTTGAAGCTAGAAAGAATTTCTCCAAGAAATCCTTCTTCATATCAATCCAAGATGTAATGTATCCAGGAGGTAAATAGTATAACTAATCCTTTGCTACTCCTGTTAAAGAAAATATAAACCCCTTAACTTGATATCCTCTTATGAAATGCCCTGTGGCTTCATGGTAGAACAAATCACATAGAACTCATGTAAATACCTATTTGGGTCTTCTCTAGATAATTTTTGAAATTTGGGAAGCAAATGAATCAGTCCAGATCTCAACTCAAAATCTCCTGCCAAATCTGGATAAGTAATATATGAATATTTGAATACCTCATCAGGAGCTGCAAGCTCCTTCATAGTCCTATGATGCTTAACCATAGAAGTGTCAAAGTGTAAAGAATCACTATCAGAAACTTCTGATGACTTCTCTTGAATTCTAAAAGCCCTGAAAGTTCTCTCAATCTCTGGATCTAACTCAAATAATTTGTCATTTGAAGTCCTGGTCATGAAACAAGTCAAAGCGAGAATACAAGTAAATAGACAATAAAATCAAAAAAGATATAAAACAAAGAAAATAAAACTATACATAATCTAAAACCAAACACACACTACTAGTTGATTCCTGACAACAACGTCAAAATTTGATGTTAACCATATTACATATCACGTGATACTTCAAATTGATTAAGATTGAAAACCCTTAAAATTCAAAAATAAAGATGTAATAAAGAGTCCCCAAGTCGTATTTTTCCAAGGACAACTAGTAAATGTGTGTGTATTCTAGATTCAAAACTATTTTTAGGTTTTCTAATGAAAATGGGTGTTTTGGGATTTTTTATTATTTATCTAAAAGAAGGTATCCGAAAGTTAAACAATCAATGTATAGCTGATCGTGCTAGCTCAATAAAAGATTGGAAATGATCTTCAATTCAAATGAAGCAACTTAAATCAACAAGTTAAGTTGACATTTTCATTGGACTGCCATTACAAATTGTATTCAACACCCAAACAAAATCAAAGAAAAACATATTTGAACTCAACATGATTTACTTATTTGAACTTAAAACCTAACTTGAAATCGTTTGTACAATTCAAATTTCAACGAACCAAATGTAAAGATCAAGGGTTTCTGATTCAGTAAAGTAATGAATAAAATGCAGCAATCAAATTGCATAGATTCAAATCTAAAGGAAAATTGCAAAAGCAAGTAATCAGATCATTAGATCTGAGTTATTGAATAGAAGAATCAAAGATAAAGAAAATGTTCCTCAAGTCAAATCATGGATCGAGCTCCTTCTTGCCGTCAAATAGAAACGCTCCTAAAGAATACCCTTCAAGCAATCAACAAAGAAAATCCAACCTCCCAATTAGTTCAGATGACGCTCATAGCTCCTGGGTACCTCCCTTCAAGTTCGTGATCGACTGATATCCGCAACGCACAAAGAATAAGAGGATTAAATTCTAGAATTGCGAGCTCTAATTGATTGATTGGATCGATTCAGGAATTGTGGATGTATTGCAAGATGGAATGGATACAGAAGATTCGGGAAAACTCCACTGAAACCTCTAATAGCTAGTGGAAGTCACGGATCGAGAAAACACCCTCGATCTATGATGTGGCGAAGGAACATAGAAAACAACATTGTGATGTGGGAAACACCTCGTCGTCGCTCTCTTCTCCCTTTGAACGCTGGTAGCTGGTAGCTCGAAGTTCACCGTCAATGAAGAGAATTAAATATAAGATTTGGATGGAAAATGGGACTCCGCCTCGTGCTCTCAAGAAGACGCTGGCACGATGAACAATAGTGAAGCCACTATTCACCGTGCCAAAACTTGGATTTTAAATCCCTGTTCGAACCCTGTTCAACAGCAGCTCACCAAATGGGTTGAGTCAAATAGCTTCGATTGGGTCTAGTTGATTCGCCTAGTTTAAGCTACTCTTCTTGGTTGCATGAACCCAACTCCTCCTCAAATAAGCTTAAATCCCTCGCTCAATAAACTCCCATTGGTTCCCTAAAAAAAATGAGGCAAAAATCATGAGTATAGAGCAATAAATGAAATCAATGTCAAATATTCCTTTCTTTGTAAATCCACCTAACAAATTTATTAATCAAAACATTAGCTCTCAAAAGCCATGCAATAGCTATCGAAATGATATGCCTAATAAACCACTTATCACGCATTAAGACTGAGACAACTTGCACTCTACTTTCAGGAGGGATGCCTTACCTTGGAGGTTTGGAAGGCTTTTTATAGGTAGAAGAGGAGATTGCTTGCAAGGGAAGGAAAGAAGATTGCTCCTTAAAGAAGTCATGCTTGCTAAAGAGATAAGAAAGGGGTCTAGAAAGAGGAGAGTTTTATGTGATAGGTGAATGCTTAGAAGAAGGGTCTTGGCAAAAAAAGAGGAGTGTATGACAGGTGGAGAAAATAAACATCATGGATGACATTTTTATGAGTGCGTGGCGGTACTGTAAGTACTTTAGGCAGTGGAGTAGTGATAGGTTTGTAGGTTTATAGGTCTACTGAGTGTCTGGTGTTGTAGAAATGTTTGTTGCTTGAATGGGATCATGGTTCCATCATATTCTCTAAGTTGTGTGCCCCTATTGAATGTAGGGAAGGAGCTTGAGAGCTGGTAGCCTGAGGTGCTGTCCTGGTACAGTAGAGTGTCGCTCTATATACTCTAGTGAAAAAGGGTGGAATTTGCTAAGCATTTGTTGCTAAGTCATTTGGTCTTCTTTTGGTAATGATGAAAGAGAGTTGTATGTTGTGTTGTAAAAGAAAAGGGAAAGAATCGGATACCTATATCCTTGGGTAAATAATTTTTTTCTGTATAGGACTCGTCGACTAGAATGCAGTTTTCATGATCTTCTAGTCTATCCAAAGCCCAATTTGTGCCTTGTACAGAGGCTTGCCAATGTTTTAGCTTATCATTAAAAGTTGGAGGGGCTTCCCAGTCTATGTCAGGATCACATGGATAATCTTCAAGTTCTGCTTGGTAGACACCTACTTCATTAATGTCAATTTTTACTAAGTGTCTAGCTGACTCTATTTTTAGATCCGACCATTTAGGAGAGGCACTGTTAAATGTACATACAATAAAAGTTTCTTCTTCTTCTAGGACTAGTGAAATAATAGCCCCTAATTTGTGGAGGAACTCTTTACTGAGTCAAGATCATGTATCTAGAGCTTGTAAAGAAGACCATAGTCCATTAAAGTGAATGAAGTGATTTGTCTGCCTTTATAAGAAGTTGTAGTATATGCTTTATAGTATAGATTTGCCTTGTGAAAAGAATAAAGGAGCTGACATTGACAATCATACTTTGAAGAATCCACATAGGTTGAGCCATGTTTTTAGCATTTTAATTTAGGGCTAAATTTAGCTTCATAGACAATAGTTAATCCTTCAGGTGGACTTTTGTGAAAAACTTTTAGTACATCACAGATTTCTATAAAAGTTTGTAAGGTTGATTTCTCTACTAGACTGCGTATATATGAAGTAACATCTTGTGGGATAGTATTAGAGAGACTCAAAAGATGAGCCTCAGAAGCTTGTTGGGCTGTTGTGACATTGGGCTTTTCTTTTAATTAGGCCAAAGTTAAGTAATTTGGCCCATGAGAAGGTTATCCAGAAGGGCTAGAAGAAGATGCAGGTGATGCATGAACGTCTTCAGGACCAAGTATTTGAGCATAAGTTTTGGGACTGTTGATAGGCGGTGGGACTATTTTAAGCAAAGTACTGATGAAGAAATTAGGATCAAGCTGGGTCCTTACAATATCAAAAGCTTCTTCAAGAGAGTAGACCCCTTTAAAATAGGAATGTTCCAAGTCTTGGATGACTAAGTTAGTTTCTTCCCAAGTAGAATATACTCCAACTTGTGGTTTGGAGAAGACAACATAGCAAGAAAACTTCATGTCGGCTAGTTTTTGTATTGTAGTAAGGAAATTGGACAAAGCATTTATTACTATAATTTTATAGCTAGAACTGCTAGAAATTGTTGGGATATTCCATATGTTGCTAATGAGGTAGTTTTGGATGTGATCTAATTTGTCTCTAGAAGGGAAGTGAAATTGATCTTCATATTGTGTAAATTGTTATAAATCTTAGTTACCAAAATGCAGAGTTTTGGTAGCAAATATATGTACTTTTCTTGGATGATCCATGGTCCTATCAAAATAAAAGAGTTGGTGTAATAAATGAGATAATAATGTATCAGCTAAGGAGTTATTAACTCCTTTTATATGTTCCCATTGAATATGTAAACCTTTATTAATAAGTGTATCTGTGAATTTAAGTCATCTTTTAGTACTTAATCCTTTGTGTAACCCTTTTGTTTGTTGGTCATATTTGATGATAGTTTCAATTCATGCATATAGTAATTTCTTGTTTATTACAGATAAATAATCTAAAAGCCTCTAAGCAGTAAATTTAGCTAATATTTCATAATCAAGTGAAGTTAGATGACCTTTTTCTTAGTATTTTCCTGAGGTATATTGACATAAGGCTTCAGAGCTTTTAGGGGCATATTTAGAAATTTTCCTAAATAAAACCTCACCCCAACTAGTTTCACAGCCATCAATTTCAATGACTAAGTAATCATAATCAAGAAGTAGTGCTAACATAGGAATAGTTTTAACTAAAGTCTTGAATTGTTGTACAATGCTCTATCCTATTGATTGAAATGTTTTTTTTGACCTGTTAAAGATGTGTTATTGTATAATGGGTTGTTTATTTTACCATTATTTTTTAAATAAGGGCGTGCATAATTTAAGAGACCTAGGAAAGCTCTTAGTGTTTTTGTGTCTTCCATATAATCTGGAAATGCAAGGATTTTAACAGAAATATGAGATTGGAGTGCTATATTCCCTTGGCCAATTTCAGCACCTAGAAAGTCAATATGTATAGTTGCTATTTTATTTTCTTATGTAACTAATAAGATCATGTTTTTCAAAAGGATTAAAGAAAATATGTAAGTGAGCATAATGGTCTTCCTTGGTTTTGGAGAATACTAATACATCATCAATGTAAAAACAAGTGAACATAGAAATATTTCTAAAGATATCATCCATTTTTCATTGAAAGATTTGAGGGGTGACTTTAAGGCCAAATGACATGACCAACCACTCAAAATGTCCTTAAGGACAGGAGAAGGTAGTCCATTCAATGGAATCAGGATGTATTTTGACTTGCCAAAATTATGATTTTATGTCAAACTTGGAGTACCATTTTGGGTTTTTGATTTTATTTAAAAGTTGGTCTTCCTAATATTTTATAACCATCTTTCTTACCGTTATCATTTAGTCATTTATAATTAAAAACCATTATGGATTGATCACGTTTTTATTCCACTCCTTTGTTAACTATAAAGGTTAGGCTTCTATGTTTAGAAGTTGATCTTTAGATAACTCCTAAGTGTAATAGTTGATTGATATTGTCCACTTTGGGTCTAAACCCTCATGATTTTGCTCTTGTACTCTACCTAAAAGGCTTCATATTCTTTCTCTTATAAAGGATGTCTACATATCTCCATAATAATATGATATTGTCCACTTTGGGCCTAGACCCTCATGACTTTGCTCTTAGACTCTTCCTAAAAGGTCTCAAGCCAATGGAAATATATTTTCTTATAAACCCATGATCTTTTCATATATTTTCAATGTGGGACTATATTTGCAACCCTAACAATATTTGTAAGATTTTCATCAATTATTTCTATTTTTTATAATCTAGAAATAAAAGAGTCTAATTCCAATTGGTGAGTGTTAATTAACTATAATAATTATGTTGGAAATATTAGATCAAGTGGAGTAAGCCAGGTAGAATGAAAAAGATTAGCCAAAGGGCTTGGAAAGCTAAGTAGCTCTAGTTTTCCTAGTATTCTTGGAAAGCTAGGTCACACAATTGACTGGCTAGGTGAGTTGCTTGGTCATCTCTGCGTTTGCATGCATGTTTCGGAGAGCATTAACAAGAGGTATCATCAAGAGGAAGGGTCTCTATGGGAGAAGTCTTTCCAATATGTAAAGGACTAACAATAGAAGGATAATAAAAAACTATTGGTGATATGATTGCCAATCTTTTGTAAGTAAAAAGTCCGGTATGGGGTTAATAGAAAATTGAGTCATAGATTAAGTGAATATTAGGATACAGTAAAGTATAAACCAAAGTTTTGACAAAGCGAGGGGTGTGTTATATTTACATCAATTATTATAAAAATAGAGATGGGCATTGGTGACAAACTGTGTGTAAGTTAAGTGTTGTCCATTAAACTGGGTATTGACGAATGGCTGAGACACAGTTTTTAACAAGGTTTTTGATAAGATAGAAAGGAGTGTGGCTTCATCAATAGCTTAATGTCTAAGGTTTTTCCTATGTTACAAATATTAGAAGCTTTTATAAACATGAGGTCTGTATCTGTGGGTGTGTTACAATTACTAGAAGCTTTAATAAACATAAGGTCTGTATATGAGGGTGAGTGTAAGAGTTGAATTGCCTTCCCTTTATTTATAGGTTGTTCAAATGAAGTTGTGGTAGGGACATTATTGACCTCAGTTTCCAATATACTCATAGCACGTGGAATGGAGATAAATCATGGAAAAAAAAAATTTTCCTATCGAGTTGCCTCCTAAGTTAGGGGTCGCCTACACAGGGCAACTCAACTGCTACCGCCATGATTCAAATTTGAGACCCATTGGAGTGATTCCTTACCCGAGTACCAACTCAAGTACCTCGTGAGGGAGAGAATAGATATATCATTTTTTGTAGCCAAAGATAATTATATTTACCTCGAGTGTCCCTCAGAGTCTATCCCCAAGTTATTTGAAGGAAGATGAATCATAAAATTCGCTTATAGTCGATCACGAGTAATCAAGGGATAGAAATTTTTTTTTTCGAAAGTATGTGTCGACTGAGAATAGAGATATCACTCACTTTAATCATATGAATTTAATTACATTAATATTTTGTACGAATAATAAACTTATATTTTATTTTTATTAATTGAATTACTGAGTCATTGTAATTAGTTTTTTTTTTTAATTTCAAATTGAAATAATCAAAATAGGGAGCGATGCGATGCCCTTTTGTTTTGCTATTATAAGCTCAGACAACCAACGAGGTGCACGTTAGACTATAGAAGAAGACATAGCGTACCCATGCGAGCTTATCGTGCACCGCCTACCAAACGGCCGCTAGCAATAGCATAGTGCCATAGCACCCTCCATCATTCCCTGACAATCTCCCTTCTCTCCATATTCCTCCTTCCTTTTTCGTCCGCTCCCCTCCCTTCAAATCCAACGGATGCCCCTCCGCGCTTCTTTCCCCATTCAGTGCGCCGCCTGATTCCAACGGGTCCATAGTACGCCGCCGCGTCCTCCCTCCATGGCCCCGCCCTCATCCTGCTCCGCGGCTGAAAACAGGCCGTCCAACTGCTGCGTCACGGCTGCGTTTTCCGCGTCCCCACCGACGAAGTTCCGTTCGATGGAGGAGATAATGCGGGTGGCCTTGCCCGCCGCTCCCATCACCGGCGAGTACTACGTGGACCTCCGTTGCGAGGAGTGCCGGTCCGGTGACCGAGAGGAGGAAATGGTCCTCTGCGACCGCTGCGACCGCGGGTACCACTTCTACTGCCTCCGGCCGATCGTTGTTAGAGTTCCTTCCGGGACCTGGTTCTGCCCTAGCTGCGCGGGAGAAAGATCGTTTGAAAGTATGTCGACATAGTTGTTGCGGATTCGAGGATGAACGGAATGAGGATATTGATTCGTATTCTATTTTTCGATGTCAGGGTTTCCGATGGTGCAGACAAAGATTATTGATTTCTTTAGGATTCAAATGGCGACGGACGAGAAAAGTCGCCCTTCCCCAGGTGATTATCTTATTTATCAAACTGATTGTTTCATTCTCAATGAGGATGCGCCACTATTATTTTTCTTATATATTGTTTTCACCGTGTAATCATGAGAAGGATTGTATGATAAACTTCCTTGTGTGCCTTCCTCTATCTATCTATATTTAATTTCCGTGGATGTTTGCTATTAATTTATTGGAGTTCCGGTGGAGTGGCTTTAATTTATGGACGTCAGAGAGTCCCTGAAATGATGGTTTACCAGGATAATATAGCGTCAACTCAAACAAATTGAGAATCAACACCTAAATCAATTTAAGTTTTAAAGACATTGGAGAAATATTGGATTGTATGTCCTCAATTTCTATTAGATGCTGTTGGCAGTAGCATAAAAGTGTGTGCATACATCTATAATGATAGTTACAATGTAATTGATGATTGTATCTAATTATCTGCTACTCAAAATATATTATTGTCAGCTCACATATAGTGCTTGCATGCTAAAGGGTCAATATCGTTAATAATCCGCTTCAAACTCATTGTTGGAGGAGAGCAGATCTGATCGCTTTTTGCAGTCCAGGGGATGGTCCCTTTGCATGCATTGGTGGGATGGATGACCCCACTTATAAAATAGGTAGGGACCATTCATCCCCACCAATGCATACAAAGGGACCATCCCCTGGACCGCTTTTCCCCTGGACCGCAAAAAGTGGTCCAGAGGATCCGGTCCCTTGTTGGAGAGCATAGACTGTCCATGGGTGGATGTTGGCACAATGGAGGTAGCTAGAGGTGTGCTGTACTGATATATGTTAATGGGATAGCAATATGGTTGTTTGCTAGCAACAACATACTGTACAGACGAGGAGAGTTGTGATTGACAACTATGATGGTTGCAAATTGTAGTGGTGTGCCAATAAGAATGCTTAATAAAGGACATGTTGACTAGTAGCACAATTAAATATCATGCTTCTCTTTATTGATAATTTTCTGATTGTTCAAGTTGATGCCAATTTCTACTAGATGCATTTATGCTGGAGTTTCTCTGGATTTGCTGCAGTGGAATTTGCTAAAGACATTTCGCAATGTGATGGATGAGCTATGTAGAAAGAGAGTATGCTAATTGTGTGGAGTCGGTGGTAGTGATTGTGATTGTATTGTTGGAATGTCATTGGTATGCTCATTGGTGTGGAGTCGGTGGTAGCGATGGACAAGGAGTAGCGGTGGCCACAACTGAGAAGTGCATATATAGACCAAATGGATGATTAGGGATATCAAGATTGCTCGTTAGGAAATGCATAATAAAGAGGTGCTAGATGGGATAAAGAGTAAAATAAGTTGTAAGAGAGAAATGGATTTTGGGAATAGGAAAAATTGATGTGAAGTTTCACTGCCTGATTGGAGGGGGCAGGTAACATGAAGATTCACATCAAACTGTAACAAAGTAATTATTTATGGAGTGTAACAAAGTAATTAATTATAGGAAAGGGAAACATAGGCGATTGTAGTAAATATGAGGCCATTAAGGCAACATAGACCGGTTGAGACAATATTGTAGTCAAAGATTCAACAAGAGGAAATGGTCAAATTAAGAAAGGGTAAGTAGGTATCTTTGTGACTTGTATGGTTAAGAGGTAAATTTGGGATTGACTATTGCATTGGAAGATAGTGGTTTCCTTAACTGTTGAGTAGGTTACAACAAAAGAGGGGCAAGATTGGTAAGTGCTAAGGAAGGAGATGTCACAACTTTCTATTAGAGTGGTGATTATGAGCACTTCACAGGGATGAGTAGTAGTTGTGTCTAACATTTAGTCAATCACAATCAAAGTTGATGTGGGTGGGAGAATGATTGGCATGGGTCAGAGAAGTATGTGGATGGGGAGTGTTAGCAAAGGGGTTACAAGGGAGCCACAATAGCTCTAACTCTGTTGTGTGTGCCAAACATCATAGAGACATTTTGCAAAGGCATGCAAATGGTTATGTAGCAGAGATGAACTAATAGAGAAGAAATATGAGCAAAAGTAGAAGAGAACTAAAAGCAGAGGTGTTCATTTTAATATTCTATTTATGTTGATGTAAGGTGATTGATTCTTGGATAAATTCCAAAAATCATGCAAATAAGAAGGTGAACATAGGGCCAAAGTGATATAGTAATCTATGATGATAATGATTAAACACAGCTTTTATTAATGGCGATTTTCTAGGACTAGAATTAGATTAACAAAGGGGAGGCAGTGTATTATCCACATTGTGGTAAAAAAACCCATATGAGTAATGTTGGCTTTGGTTCCATGTAAAAAGTTAAAATGAATCGGAGATGTTTCCTTAACTTGGTATTAAATACTTTGTTTGAAGTTAGTGCAAAGATACGTTAATACCGGGGATGAACTCAAGTTAAATCAGGTTGGTTTTCTACCAAAATTTTCGGAATCAAGTTTTTCAAGTCAAGAAAAACTGCTATAATTCAATGGTGAACACATTCTGCCATGAGAATAGGGTGGCTATAGGCTGCTTGTTCAAATATAGTGTTACTGATTGCGATTAACTACTAATATTTGTACTAGCTAACTGCTGTTTATGAATATTCTTACTTAAATTATGTGTATTTGATCTCAGACAAACTGCATTTGTTATTGAATATGCTTAGGTTGCTGTTTAGATTTTATCTATACCCATTCCTACGTTTACATTGGAAAAAAAATACAGATTGGTAGAATTATGTAAGTTAAATGTGTCAGTGCACATATAAAACTTGTTTTTATACATTGATAAGTCATGAAAACTAGAAATGGGAATCTAGGGGTGTAGGGACGATATTCAGACCACATCTTGAACAAGGGTCTGCATACAATTCACATTGGTGCAGGTGTGAAGTGACTAGTGAGGACTAAACTTAACATAGTGTATCTCTTCTTTCTTAAATCTGGGATTAGTCTCTAATGGACAAAATTTCACCTCAACGAGAAGAAAATAATTAGAAAAAAAAGAGAGAGATAACAGGGAATCCAAAGATATACTCCTTTCGATCTACTCATACCAAAGCATCCTATGTCATGATATCTTTCTTCATAAAATATTTGAGTGTGAGTCATCTTTAGCAAGAGAACCTAGAGAGTTCACTTGTTAGGACCCTTCAGTCTGTTAAAATCCCAGCATTAGATGTTAGATATGAGCACATTCAAGAAATTTAAACTTTAGGATGAGATACTTGACTGATTTTGCTGACAGCTGATAATGGATATGATTCTATCTTTGTATTTTAAGTAATTGTCCTTATTGCTGTCTCAGCGATATCAAATGTTTGCAAAGTATACTTGCTTGAGTTCTTAAATTCCTGTTCAGTAGCGATCAAGCTTGAACCTCTATGTATCAAGAATTTGTTGGGTCTTTTATATCGTCTACCACAATGATGTTGTGTAACTGATATTTTGAAGATAGGAAGAAGCGCAAGAGACGTTCCATAGTTATGTCCAAGAAGAGAAGAAGATTATTACCATTTAATCCTACAGAAGATCCTGCTCGGCTACTTCAACAAATGGGTTCTCTTGCCACTGCATTAACAGCAATGAACATGGAATTCAGCAATGACTTGAATTATCTACCTACAATGGTTGATAGATCTTGCAACCAAGCAAATTTAGAAATTGGTGGCATGCAGGTATGAAATCCTTTTCCTCTTACCCAAAAAGAAGATCTTTTGGCATAGATATATTTCAGACAGTATTTATTCTTTTAAAGATCCTTCCAAGGGAAGGTAAAGAGGCACTGGAGCTTTGCAAAGCAATGTATAAAAGAGGGGAATGCCCTCCTCTGTTGGTAGTTTTTGATCCAATTGAAGGGTAATTTTCTTGATAAAATGGCACAATCTTAATTTCAGTTTAATCACTGTCTGAAAGTTGGAAAATGAAATAAAATAGTTCTGATTAATGCAGGTTTACTGTTCAGGCTGATGGCTTTATAAAGGATATGACACTTATAGCTGAGTATACAGGTGATGTGGACTACTTGAAAAACCGGGAACATGATGACTGTGATAGTATCATGACCCTTCTTCTAGCTAGAGACCCTTCACATAGTTTAGTGATTTGTCCTGATAACTGCGGAAATGTTTCTCGTTTCATTAGTGGTATTAACAATCACTCTCGGTAAGTTCATGTCTTTCTTCCATTTTGCCTTTAGAGTCCAATCCTCATTACTAGTTTTCAGATCCTAGATTGACATCTAAAACATTTGATTTTTTGCAGGGCTGGCCGGAAGAAACAGAACGTTAAGTGTGCAAGATATAATGTAGACGGTGAGTGCAGGGTCTTGCTGGTTACTTGTCGTGATATATATCGTGGAGAACGGCTATATTATGATTACAATGGATACGAGAAAGAATACCCGACTCACAATTTTGTTTAACATCCGATAACCCCCCTAACTCGATTATTCTAACCTCTTCTTTGAGAATGTGGTTTGGCAGGATCAGTTTTTTGCGCACAAAACAAACCAAGGTTTCCAATTTGCAACTTGTCGATCCATATGATAGTATCTCTGACAAGTTTTGACTTTGTTTTTTTTTTTGTAAACAATATCAACATGATAGTTTGAACTTTGAATTGTTTTAAGGTTACGGTATACAAAGACTCTTTTTCCCTCGCTTTATATAAATTCCATTAATTTAACAGAGTACAATTTGTGCCCATATCCTTTGCTGTCATTTATTATGTGAATGTTTACATGTATAATACTTACACTGAGAAATATGAAATTAATATTTTGTGTATATTTTATAGTTATAGATTTGGCATGTCAGCCAATACTTAAGGCATCTCTAATACCAGATTTGTAAAATTAAAAAAAGCTAAACAAAAAAGCTTTTATCATTGTGAAAGTGAGATTTGAGGTTTCTAGTTCAAAAACAGTCGTGAAAAATAAAATCTATTTTTTTTCTTGGAGATGAAGCCAATAATTAATAACAAAATATTGTTGTATCCAAAATAATTTTAAAATGAGTTATTTTACATGTGAATTATTTTTGCAATAAAGTTAACTTTATAAAGTATTTAATTATAATATTTTATTTCTAGTAGTAATAATTTCTTTCTTTTATATAAATATAAACTTTTAATAAAATTGTTAACAAATTATTATTTTTTAAAAAAATATAAAACATATAAATCATTATAATTAAATTAAAATTTATAAATTAATTAAATATTAAATGAAAATTATAAATTTAATTTAATTATAAATTATAAATTAATTAATATATTAATTAAAAATTATAAATAATTAAATTAAAAATCATAATTAATTAAAATATTGAATGATAATTATATAGAGATATTAAATAAAATATATGATTTCACCTGTACCTGCCGCTACTTGTTAAAAATTTTATTTTTAAAAATTTAGATTGAATCTTAAACCGAAATCAATTAAATTAGTGCTCAGAATTTTTTTTAAGATTTAAATTTAAAATTTACTTTTTGATATTTCATATTCGGCAATTTATCAAAGGGCGCATAGAGATCTAAATTTACCAAAAAAAACATATGCTATTTTGATATTTAATCAAAGAACACACTTTTTTAAGTGCGTTTCCTATTTTACTCTCATAACAATTTGATTTTTTCTACGATTTTTCTTTTCTCCACTGTATTTCTCTCTCTTTTCTTTTTTTATAGACATGTAGAACATATGAATAATATTAGTCAATTTTTTAATAACATTTTAATACATTTGAAGAAGTAAAAATAAACAATGAATAATATATTTGAACTCTTTGAAATTTTAGAAATCCACTGGAACTAAAATAAGTGTAATCAGAGCTCTCTAGGTCGATCAGAGAGTTTCGGTTAAAACCCACACTGATTGACCTAGAGAGCTCCGATTGTACTCATTTCAATTTTTATGAATTTCTGAAATTACAAGGAGTTCAAATATGATATTTATTATTTATTTTGACTTTTCATAGATATTAACAAGCAAAATGAAAGATTCATTAAAAACGTCCACGTTGGACCTGATATGGAATATATCAAGCCCACGTTGGCCCTGAGTCCATACCAGGCCCAACGTGAGTTTTTTTACCGATTCATTGATTTTATATATTAATATCTATTAAAAATCGAAATAAATAATGGACATCATATATGAATTCTTTGTAATATCAAAAATCCATAGAAATTGAAATAGACACAATCGAAATTCTCTAAGTGCATTGATGAATTAAAAAAAATGAGTACCTACATAATATTCATTAGTCTGTCATATTATAAATTTAAAATTTACCTTTTGATATTTCATATTTCTTTACAAATCTGATCATAAATTTATCCTGTTATTTAATTCGAAATTGGAAGAGATTTATACATGTTTTTTCTCTGTACAAAATACGGTTTTCTTGAAGACTTGAACCGACCTTTGCGTTTCAATTTAGCGGTAGAAGCATCGCCTTGCCGAACCACTTACGCGTTTGTTTTTTCTCGGTACAAAATACGGTTTTCTGGAATACTGGAACCGACCTTTGCGTGTCAATTTAGGGGTAGAAGCATCGCATTGCCGAACCGCTTACGCGTTTGCGTGATTCCATCCATCTCCACCCAACTCCAACTCTTCACAACTCCCGTCTCCCTGATTTCTCGAGTCGCGTTGCCATGAGTTCCTCCGCCGGCAATCCCAAGCCTGCCGTCGTCACCGGCTACCCAGCCTCCGGATCCGCCTACCCCTACCCTGTTCCTCAGCCCACCTCCTACTATCCGAACGGCGCCCCTCCCCCGCCGCCCTTCTACCCTCCTCCTCCGGCGTACGCTCCTCCTCCCCGCTACAACACCACCTTCCTTCGCCGCCTCCTCTCCATCGCCGTCGCGGTCTTCATCCTCCTCGGCCTTCTCGCGCTCATCTTCTGGCTCGTCCTCCGCCCCCGGCTCCCCGAGTTCACCGTCTCCTCTGCTGCCGTCACCGGCTTCAACCTCTCCGCTCAACAGCAGCAGTTATCCGCCACCTTCGACCTCAACATCACCGTCCACAACCCCAACCATAAGATGCGCATCTACTACGAGCGCGTCACCGCCAGCGTGCTATATTCTTCCGACATCTTGTCCGAAAACTCTCTCGCACCGTTCTATCAAGGGACGGGCGAAACCACCGTTCTCAAAGCTCGACTGGCGGCGCTCGGGTGGTACGTCAATTCCGATGTGGCGAGGGGGATCGAGTCGGACCGTGGGCGAGGTGATGGCTCAGTAAGATTCAATGTTCGGGTTTTCTCCTTGGTTAGGTTTCGATCCGGGGCATGGAGGACCAGGTGGCATACCTTGAGGGTTTACTGTAATGACGTTCCGATTGGGTTCGGAAATGGTACGAATGCGACTACCACGGGTCATCTGCTTAGCTCAGCACCAAACAAGTGTGTGGTTAATCTCTGAGTAGGTGTGTGAATACTAACCTTGTTTAACATCTTGACTATTCGTGGTATTACCTTGTACTGTTGAGAGTTGCTGCGATCTTCTATCTTGATGCTATATAGATCCTAAAAGATTTCCTGAAATATGATTTTCCAATGTTAGTTGCATGCCTAAAGAGAAGAAGTATCATGTACTGAAGGGAGAAGATTGTAATGTACATTATTTCTCTTAGGTATATCATGCATGCTATGGCAATTACTCGTTTCTCTTTCAATTTGTTGAGTTTTATTATTATTATTATTATTATTATTATTATTATTATTATTATTATTTTCTATGCCTCTTTTGCTCTTAGATGCATCAATACTGCACGACGGTTGCTACTGCTAATTTTAACAAACCAACTTGAGTTTCACCATTCACTTTGAAGATGTTGTTCAAGGCTATTTTAGATCAATATGTTAGGATTTTTCCCTCTCGACTTGGTGTACAAGCTAATTCTCTTCTTCTACAATCTCTTTAGGGAAGGCCGCAAATTTTATGATAGTGTGGCCTCTCCTCCCTCCAGCATGTTAAACTCAATTTCTCTCTCTTTCAATGTTCTATTATTTTTTCCTTCATTCATCTTCATGCCACTACCCTACTAAAGAAAGGGGTAGGAGAGGAGAATAAGAAGGAAAACAGTTATTTACTTGGGAAAGGGTAGACGAAGATGGAAACAATGACAGAAATGATCAAATTACCCAGAATCATGCTCTCCTTTAGCTTCTGATTTGAATGGATGGGGGCCTAGCACTTGATTTAAATTTTGATGCAGTAGCATTTTCCTTTCTCCTTTTGCCTTTAAGCTGAATTATGTGAGTTCAAATTTTTATTCATTTCCCATGTGCATAATTGAGTAAGATATTAATTGTTGTCTTTCTCTACTATCACACTTCTTTATTATCAAAGTCAACCTCTCCAGACTTTCTCCCTCATTTTAGATGAATCGGTGTCTCTATGAGCGATATTGGACCTAATCTGTGAAGATATTAACTTCTGATTCAAGTAGATTCTGAAATTTTAATCCATCTTACTTTCCAACCTTTTGCAATGTCTTTCTGTATCCCTAAAATTTAGATCCTCTAGTATCTTCAATTTGAAGGGGATTGAAGAACATATCATGTTTTTTGATGATATATTTCTTGAAAATCCTCAACTACAGTCCAGTCATCAACTCTTTTGAGAACAGTCCATCTTATTGTGTCAAGTTTTTAAACTACTATACTAATACTGTTTTTATCATCATTGAGTGTTCTTTCATATACGTAATTGCCAACATAGATAATATCTACATTTTATATTGAGGATAAATTAGAAAGACTATTTTTTATGAATTAGTTAGAACTTGGTAGAACACCAACCAAAGAAATGGAAATGGATGTCACTTGACGAAACTATACTACCTATGTAGGACTCAATAACTTATATGGATTGGCAAAAACTTTATATGCTGTATTATCTTATTTCTTTATATGGAGAATTTAAAAAAATTTGGTATTTGAACTTTTTGTCTATTTTTTCCGTACCCATATTATATATGGACACTTGGACACTAGTCTAAATGGATTGATGTTATTATTTGTCATCTAAAAAATTTTACAAATAGGTTTATCAAACATAAAAGATCCACACACGTGTTGGATATTTGTGCTCGTCTGAAAACATAGATAAATTGATGTGAGAAGGTGATCACAATTACTCTTGAAAGTTTTTGCTTAGGAGCATTGCAAGGGATCTGTTCCAGGACCAGTGATGGAAGTTGACATATATGTAGCATTAGTTTGTCGACTTTGATAAAAATAAACTTTTTTCTGCTTATAAAATTGCACCTGGGTAGTTATTTTAGGTTGTTCGTGGCGGTTAAGAGATGTCCAAAGTACGTCTCTCTCAGCAAATTTTATCTGTTACCTTTAATAAGTCTTGTTTAAATAAGTCACATTAGTGATATTCTTCTTTCCATTTTATGGACTCAACTACCTGTAGACTGTAGTTTGTGATATGTTAAATCCATACAAAAATCAAATATTCTCCTTTTTGAACCACTTTGTCAGGCTGCTGTCTGTCACAAGCCATTTTATTCGTAGTTCGAATCTCTCTTGATAATTATATCTACTAGGAGAACAGGAATCTGATACTTGTGTCGATTTTATGGAAATGAAGATTCGTTGCTTGGTTTGTTAGGAAATCCAGTTATGGCACATCTTCAATAGATTTAGGGGCATGTTATTATTTGGATATACAATATCAAGTTTTTATGGGACACTTGCTTCGCATATTGGCATATTTATCGCAGTTTGAAATCTTTTTCTGAGTTGGAATTTTAATCCTCGGCATAAACAAAGTCTTTTCCTATTGTGAGTGCCATCGAATGGTAATAAAGACACATACAGGAGGAAATTAGAGAGAAGAAAAGGAACAATAGTAAATCATAATGACCTAACTTCATCCTCGCAGAAGCTCTTTGTGGTGCCACGAAGCCCTTGTGCATTGTTGTCTTGGTTTCTGGTATTCATGGAAGTTTTGTCAGTCATCTGAGACAGCTTGCGGAAGCTTCATCGTTGTCTCGGAGTACTCATAGAGGCTTTGCCATTATCTCTGTTGGCTTGTAAAAGCTTTATTGGCATCTCAAACAGCTTGTGGAAGCTTTACTGTCATTTTGGACAACTCTTCAAAGCTTCATTGTTGTCGTCAGCGTCATTGTCACTGGGTTATGACACGATGAAGAGTTTTACGTCTCAGATAGGTTCATTGTGTGGATTGATAGGCGGAATGAGATAGTTTCACTGTGCAGACTGACAATAGTTTAATACCCGTCCTCCCATAACCCTAACACTTGAATTCATTTTTTTTTTATCCTTTTTCTAATAATGAGAAGATGCATCGTAATAAATGTTCAGATGATTTCCCTCATTACGCACAACGCTAAATACACGATAGGATGGAGATTGGTATTTATGAGAGGATCGTTAAGCACAAGCTATCATAAGCAAAAGATGATTATATATGTTCATCTCCAACTATCATATCATCCCGATTAACTATCATATCATCCCTATTCTTTACTAGAAGTGTAACATCGGATTTGGATAGAAACATTTGGAGCAGAATCTGCAGAACTGGTTCTTGCGCTGTAATTATTGAAAACAAGAAAACATTATGCTTGGCAAGAGCTAGTGTAACAGCCGTCTGTTGTAAATTTTTAAATATATGCTAAGGTGATTTCGTTCGTTGGTCACGAGCATCCTTCATCGTCGATTTGACAGCGAAATGACGAGAACCCTATCGAACGGATTCTAATATTGAATTTTTCAGGGAATGAACTATGAGGGTAATGTGATAAGGGAAAAGACAAGGGAGAGATTGTGGTTTTAGAAGTGTTTTTTTTAATAGAAAAAAATATATTGGATATGGAAAGGCAGAATATTTTTCATATGTGGTCTTGATCGTAGGAATTTTTTTCGGGCGGGGAAAAATTTTCCACCTTCCTCTCTCTTTCAACCCTCTATATAATATTTAGCTCTATTTGAATGAACAATGCGCCAGTAACAAATGTTAAACTCTAGTGATAAAGAGACGCGGATCTTACGCACTGTAGTTATTATTATTATTATTATTATTATTATAGTTTCTTTAATAAAGAAATGTGGCATTGAGCCCTGAATTACCAATTGTAAAGATTTCGTTGCAACTCAGCGTCTCAACTAGAGCATCACTCTTTGAGTCCCTGTCTATCTACCTATGACATCCATATTTTATATTTAGATGCCTTGCTATTGCACCTATTTCTTTATCATTTCAATTCGTTTTTCTCAAGTATAATTTGCTACAAATTTACCAAACAACAAAGCTCAAAACACAAAAGAAAGGTAAATTTTGACGAGGGTGAGAGCATGGACTTTCCATATTCAAATAAACACTACGTAATTAAATGTATCTTGCAAAGATCCCGGAGCTGTTATTGTTTATTTATCTCAATCCAGTAAATGGGTAGAAATACACTAATGACAGCACTACCGTTCGTGAAAAGCACCCGCTTATTCGATCAGAAGTTAAAAAATTAAGTCGAATGTTCAAAATTTTAAATATTTTAGATTTTGGATAGAATGCAATGTAATTTTTTTCCCCACATAAGTCTAATGTTCAAGATTTTATATGTACATTATAGTGAGTGGTCATATAGCACTAAAAAATTCAAATTAATAATAATATATGATTGTATTTTACCTGTATTAAAATGTCCATTTCTTCAGAATTGGCCAACATAATTTTTTAGAATAAAAATTATATAAAAGAACTCAACTGAATATATTGTCAAATTAAAATTAAAATATTTTTGTATATTAAATAGAACGGTAAATATATAAGATATTAACCAACAAACTTGGATATTTCATTTATGATCTTCTTAGTATCGACTCCATGGATATGGAAGATGGAAGGAGGTACATGTAAGTACATAAGTGCCGGACATATAATGGGATATACCCTAAGTCGTCAGTTCCTGAGAATCGACCTCTGGTCATTACGTCAGAGATGTCATATGTCCACCGTCTATGCTACATCCTAAGGGCTTTGATATTTCATTTAAGCTTTTATTTATAATCAATCTAAGGTACAATGTAATTAAATTAAATAAATAACTTAAATACTAGCAAATTTAGCTATGTTCATGGATGATGGGGTGATGAAGAGGGGTCCACCAGTAGGTCAAAGTGAAAGAAAAGTAGTAGACGTGGAGGTTAAAGTCAGAGTAGTCGAAAGCCCCGACCCAAGAATCAAATCGATTAAGCCAAGCAACGACATAGTTTATTCGGTCGGGCGCAACCACCATGTCGGCCCAGTTGGGCCCAAACGACTGCTTTGAGAAAGCCCACGATTAAGGTTGATAGCCAAGCAGCAGTTCCCTGGACCACTATTCCCAAGCGGAAGACATGTCCGGTTGGACCAAAGGGTAGCCCTCCGACAGCAGTACAGTCGAACGAAAAGCAGGGTAATGTTTTTGTGCATTACATCCGGACCGGATAACCCGGCCGAGTAGTGGCTGATCAACTACATGTGGACTCACGAAATATTCCATCATATCCTCTTGGGAGTTTGTGTTGTTGACAACAGAGTATGCCCAACATGTAAATCGTACTTTAGAAGCTTCCAGGCTGTCGCATCAGAAAGTTGCATGGCTGCTTAAGAAATGGTGTCAGGGATACTTTTTGACTTGTCTTTTCCTAGAACATCTATAAAACGTGCCTACACCTTGAGATACGTGCACGAACGCTACAGTGACACTATAAAAGGAGGTCCCCGTCTACAGGCGAAGGTATGCGTAATTTCATTTTCTACAAGCTCTTGCTACATTTCTCCATCTTTTCTACTCGCCGGAAACTGACTTGAGCGTCGAAGGGCCATTGCTGGGAACCTCTTCCCAGCCCGGCACTAATGACTGTGTATTGTAGGCTTGCGTGGAACCATAGTTTCATCAACTTTCCAGCCACACTCCCAGTTTGCCGCCATCTCCATTTTCGGACAGGATCATCTTTGGCGTTGTTTGTAGAAAGTTTTACCTGAATCCGAAGTATGAAGGAGGATATTGGATGACGTACTATGGTAACACTAACCCAAGAAGACTTGGAGTTGTTGATATAACCCTGAGCGGCGAAGATGATGGAGCAACAGCGAATAGCGGCTAGTCGCCGAGTGGATGACCCTGCCGCGTCAGGAACGGGTCAGCACGCTGAACCTAGAGCCTGAGCAGAAGATCAAGCCGACGGGAAGCAAAGCAACAGGCCGATCGACGTCTTTCGAGATGCACCGAACGCCCTCATCCCTTACCATTGTGCGTTATTCCACACACCGTCAGAAGTGCAAGGCTAAGCAAAGTGAGCACTCAACTCCTCATCAGATGGCGTGCCTATCTAGGATGAGCAAAAGGGTAAAGCACCATGGCTCGATACCTCCCGAGCAGATTAACCGACAGTTCTCCTAAGAGATCCTCAACAACCAACTGCCACGCCATTATAGGCCTTTGATGATCAAGGAATACATGGGAGCAACCGATCCTAAAGATCATTTGATCAAATGTGATAATGTTGCCATGCTCCACCCATATACCAATAGGGTTAAATGTCGGGTGTTCCACACCATACTCTCCAGGTCAACGCAGCGGTGGTTCAAGAGGTTGTCGATCGGATCTATCCAGAGCTTCAAAGATTTTTGATCAGCGTTCTTACAACACCTTGTTAGGACCTTTGGAGCCCGATAGAAGGGAGATGTGAATAACCTGAAAACACAAACAATACCTTGCCTGTTCTTTCAACTCAAATTAAAAGCAACAATAATAACAACTTAAATTAATAACTAAAGAGACGAGGCATACTATTTACTTAGTTACAACCTAGGTGATTGTTAATCTAAGGGTAATGAAAAGCTTTAAAAGATCTCCTTCACGTAGGAGGAGAAGCTTCTTACAATCGTTAAATGCTCAGACAGTTGCTAGAAAAAGAATACAGGAGTTGATTGTCTATTTCTTAGGTCCAGGGGTGTTTGTATAGCCCTTGAAAAGTCTTGTCCGTGGCTTGAAGGCGCCTTCCATAGGGCTGGAAGACACCTCCAGTGAGGCGCCAAAGGATAAAATCCAAAGGATAAAATTTTATCCTTTGGCAACGGCTAAAATCAGCCTGGTCGAAGGTGCCTTCCATAGGGCTGAAAGGCACCTTCGTACTGTTCATTGAAAGCGCCTTCCAGCCATGGAAGGTGTCTTCCACAGTAAGGCGCAGAGGCGCCATGGAGACGCCTCGGAGGCGCCTTTAATTCACTTTGAAGGCGCCCTTAGCAGTATCTTCAGCCTTCTTTCGTTCTTCTACTGTTCCGATCGCCTGGGTGATCGCGACCATCCGAAATAGGGCTCACCCAAATCCATTTTTCGGCCTTCTCGTCGAGTAGGCTTCTGGTCCAGCTTCTCGTCCCTCGGAACGTCGCGCACATCCTTCTCGTCTTCTCGTCCATTGGTGTACTCTTCCGTTGCACCTCATCCCTCGAATGCACTGAGTCCGTCGGTTCCCTTCCCGTGTCATCCTTCTCGCTAGCTGTGTCTTCCGCTCAACTTCTTGTGTTCCTATGCTCCTGCACACTTAGACACAAGGGTCAAACACAACAGTACATAACTTAACCTGGTTGATCATATCAAAAATACCACGGGGTTCCAACAATCTCTCCTTTTTTGATGTGCATCAACCCAAATTCAAGTTAGGGAAAAAAAATAAACAAATTGCAATAACATAAATTTTGTAAAAGAAATTACAAAATTAAGTTAAGCATGCATTAAAAAGGTTAGCATGCATTAAAAAATTTAAAAAATATCCCTTACTCCCCCTAAACTTGTACTTGTTCCTCCCCCTTCGATCACATCAAAAAAAAAAAGGAAAAAACAACATAAGAAGTTAGAATATTTTGAAATGAATTTTGAGGAGTACTTAAAAAATAGTAAATAGAATGGTTAAAAATTTTCATAAAGTCATACTTTGTATTTTGAAAAAAAATAAAAGAGTAAAAAACATTTTGTTAAAATTTTATTTTAACTTGTTAACATATTATAATGGTAAATCGTTTTAACAGTTAGTCAATTAAATATTTGTTTCAATAATAAGCTTCCAGGCTGTGGCGAGGCACTAGGCCTTCTTGGATATTGGAGCAACAACCACTTTCTTAGACAAAGCCTTTTAAAGAAATTAATATCCCTCGAACAACCACTTTCTTAGTTTTAATGAATTTATTAAACTTTCTTACTAGTAGCGCTGCTTCATCTTCATCGATCGACGCTTCGGAGTTAGGATCCTCCATCTTGGCTTTCAAGGCAAGATCGTCGTTCGACTTTTTGATTTCTTTAGAATTTACACATCGAGTTTCATGAAGTTCATGTTGGTTGCTACTCGGAAAGCCTATAGGTTCCACTGTACAAAAATTTTGTACAAAGATCTGAACCTTTTCCTAGCTACCATGTGTTCTTTTAAATTAAATTTTGGATCTCCTGCGGAACTTAACACGTTTGATCCAAAACTTAATCTATTTGTTCTTTTAGGTTTTTGACTTGGATCTCCTGCGAAACTTAACACGTTCGACCCAAGTCTCCTTAAGTTATTAATTCCATTAAATATTAATTTCCATAAAAGGTTCCCAGTACTGACGTGGCGAGGCACATGGCCTTCTTGGATATGGGAGCAACCACCACCGACTAGACAAAACCTTTAATAGAAAGCTAATATTTAATTTCCTAAAATAACTTTAGGTTAACCAAAGAGAACAATCAAATCACAAGGAAAAAAAAAAACAAAAGAACACAACTTCGAAAAAACATATTCGAAATACTAGAACGTAAGCCTCTTGTATTTGGTATTATTTCCATAAATAACTAGCATGATGCGGAAATAAAATTTACTAGTTATACCTTATAGAAAAACCTCTTGATCTTCTACCGTATTCCTCTTCTAACCTCGGACGTTGTGTGGGCAACGATCTTCCGAGATGAGAAACCACCAAGCACCTTCTTCTTCTCCTAGCTAGGTTCGGCCAATCACAAAGAAGCTTCACCAAGGACGAAGAACAAAACACCAACCAAACTCCAAGGGATACAAGCTTTCTCTCCTTCTTCTTCTTCTTCTCCAAGTAGTATCCGGCCACAAACAAAAGCTCCACCAAGAAGATAGGTTTCGGCCAACAAGAGGAGAAGAGAGAAAGGGAAGGGCCGGCCACCACACCAAGGAAAAGAGGGAGGAAAAATAATAGAGGTTGTTCCCATGAAGGCACCCTCACCTCTTCTTTTATATTCCTTGGCCTAGGCAAATTAGGAAATTTAATTACAAAATTTCCTTAATTCTTTTTCCATGTAAAGAAAAATTATTTTAATTAAAACAATTTTCTTCTTTTAAACACAATGGCCGGCCACTTTAAAAACAAAACAAGGAGAGTTTTAATTAATTAAAACTTCCTAATTTGTCTCCAGAAATTTTATAAAAAATTTCTCCAATAATTTTTATCCCTTTTATGATTGGTTTATAAAAAGAAATTTCTATAATTTTAATTTTTCAACATGTGAATAATTTATAAAGAAGAGAAATAAAATATCCTTTCTAATCTACAAATAAGGAAAGAGATTTAATCTCTTTCTTTAATCTTTTGTAGAGACTTATAAAAGAGATATTTTAATTTTTAATCTCTTCAATAAATTATATCTTTCACATAAGAAAATTTTAAAATTAAAATTCTTTTTAAATTAAATAGGGCCGGCCACCTAAGCTTGGGTTCAAGCTAGGGCCGGCCACCCATGAACCAATGGTTTGGCCGGCCCTAGCTTGATCCTCAAGCTAGCTTGGCCGGCCCCTATAACATGGGTATGAAGGTGGGTATAGGTGGGTATAGTACTCTATAAATAAGAGGCTACGATAGGGACCGAGAGGAGGAATTGGTTTTGGTCTCCCGATAAAATTAAGCATCCCGTGTTCGCCCCGAACACACAACTTAATTTTATCAATAATAATTCATTCCACTAGAGAACTATTATTGAACTACCGCACCAATCCCAAATTACATTTTTGGGCTCCTTCTTATTATGAGCGTGTTAGTCTCCCTGTGTTTAAGATATCGAATGTCCACTAATTAAGTGAGTTACTGACAACTCATTTAATTAATATCTAAGTCCAAGAGTAGTACCACTCATCCTTATTATCATGCCGGACTAAGTCCACCTGCAGGGTTTAACATGACAATCTTTATGAGCTCCTCTTGAGGACATTATCAACCTAGTATCTCTAGGACACAGTTTCCTTCTATAATCAACAACACACACTATAAGTGATATCATTTCCCAACTTATCGGGCTTATTGATTTATCGAACTAAATCTCACCCATTGATAAATTAAAGAAATAAATATCAAATATATGTGCTTGTTATTATATTAGGATTAAGAGTACACACTTCCATAATAACCGAGGTCTTTGTTTCTTTATAAAGCCAGTATAAAAGAAACGACCTCAAATGGTCCTACTCAATACACTCTAAGTGTACTAGTGTAATTATATAGTTAAGATAAACTAATACCTAATTACACTACGACCTTCCAATGGTTTGTTCCTTTCCATTATGGTCGTGAGTTACTGTTTATAATTTATAAGGTACTGATAACATGATCCTCTGTGTGTGACACCACACACCATGTTATCTACAATATAAATTAATTGAACAACTACATTTATCATAAATGTAGATATTTGACCAATGTGATTCTTATTTCTAGATAAATGTTTATACCAAAAGCTAGGCTTTTAGTATACACTCTAACAGTTCAAAGGTAGAAAACAAATTCTCTAGAGTACTTACCTCGAAGTCCTTAGAGATGTAGTATGCATCTACTAAGGATGACCACTCTGGAGTTATCAGGAAGGCGTTGAGCGCATACTGAATTGATGAAGGTGCTGGAATTCCATTCTGTTTCAATTTCCCCTATACAAAAATTGTACAAGTACAGAAATGTTCTTAACAACCCGCATGTTCGATCAGACATATATTTGATCAATCAAGCAAGTTCTCGATGGATCAAAGCACATCTTGATCGAAATACAAGACCGCTGGCCTCTTGTGTTGGTATTCAGAATCGATACAAAGAAAACTAAACTAATTACGCAGCGGAATCAAAGAACTAGTTGTACCTTTCTTTTGTAGCTAAAGACCTCTTGATCTTCTATTGTATTCCTCTCCTCTTCTTGGACGTCGTGTGGGTGACGATCTACTAAGATAACAAACACCCTTCCATTCTTTGTTTCCAAACCGCCGACCACCAAGAGAATAACTAGGATGGGGCACCTTCTCCTCTTCTTCTCCTTTTCCAAGCCGCCACCCACAAAGGAAAGCAAGAGGAGGCGCCGACCCTAGCAAGGAGGAGGCGTCGACCACTAGCAAGGAGGTGGAGGTGGTGCCGGCCCTAGCGAGGAGGTGGAGGTGGTGCCGACCCTAGGAGGAGGAGGTGGCGCCGGCCCTAGGAAAGCAAGATTAACCAAAACCTTAACATGGATGGGGTGGATGAGAGGCTTTATATAAAGGCTACAACAGGGACCTAGAGGAGGAATTGGTTTAGGCCTCCTGATGGGCTTGGGCTTCCTGTGTTCGACCCGAACACTCAACTCAAGTCCATCAATAATAACTCATACCACTAAAGAGTTATTATTGAACTACCACACCAATCCCATATTACAATATGTGCTCCTTCTTATCTTGAGTGCGTTAATCTCCCTGTGTTTAAGATATCATATGTCGGTTAATTAAATGAGTTATTGACAACTCAATTAATTAACATCTGATTCCAAGAGTAGTACCACTCAACTTTATTATCATGCCGGACTAAGTCCACCTGCAGGGTTTACATGATAATCCTTATGAGCTCCTCAAGGGGACATCATCAGCCTAAATAATTAGGACACAGATTTCTCCTATAATCAACAATACACCATATAAACAGTACTATTTCATAACTCATCGGACCTATTGATTTAACGAATAATTCTCACCTATTGATAAGTTAAAAAAATAAATACTAAGTATACGTGCTTGTTATTATATAGGGATTAACATGATGCACATCCATAATAACAGAGGTTCTATTTTTTTATGTAGTTAGTATAAATCAAACAACCTCAAACGTTCCTGCTCAATACACACATAGTGTACTAGTGTAATTTTATAGTCAAGACAGACTAATACCAAATCACACTACAACCGTTCCAATGATTTGTGTTGGACCCCGTGGGTGTTTTGATGTGATCAACCAAGTTAGGTTAGGAGCGCAGGAAGTTGAGCGGAAGATGCAGCTAGCGAGAAGGACGACATGGGAAGGGAGCCGACGGGCTCGGTGTGTCCGAAGGACGAAAGAGCTGCGGAAGAGTACACCAATGGACGAGAAGAACGTGCACAGCGTTCTAGGGATGAGAAGCCAGGTCGAAAGCCTGCTCGAGGAGAAGGCCGGAAATTGGGTTCGAGTGAGCCCTATTTCGGTTGGCCGAAATCACCCAAGCGATCGGAGCTTCCGAAGAAGAGGAAAAAGTTAAGTTGGAGGCTATTTATACCATGCAGGTTGAAGGCAGTATTTATACCATGTAGGTCGAAGGCGCCCTCAACATCATTGAGAGCACCCTCAACATTGAAGGCGCCTCCATCACCTTGAAGGTGCCTCCGACCAATCTGAGGTGCCTTTAAGGGTATTGGAGGCGCCTCAGACCCAGTCTTTGTGACCGTTTACAACCGGATAGAGCTTTATCCGGTCAAACTGCTTGGAGGCGCCCTTAACCCTCTTGAAGGCGGCTTCAACACTCAGGATAAGATTTCTAGGAGCTATATAAAGGCCCCTGGATCTAGGAAATTAATTAATCAACTCAGTATTCAATTCCTAGCAATAGTTTATAGCTTTCAGTGTGTAAAAGGCTTCTCCGCCTTCAGAGAAGGAGATCTTTCTGAGCTTTTTCATCGCCTTGGATTAACAACCCCCTGGGTTGTAACCAAGTTAAATTCTCTATCTCCTCTTTATTTCTGTTATTTTATTTCTTTATTATTATTACATTTTTTGAGTTGAAAGAAATGAGGAGGGTATTTTTACTGTGTAGGCAATTCACCCCCCTCTTGTCGGCCCCGCTGCACCAACAATTTGTCCCAATCCATCTTGGTTGTGAGCTACTATTTATAATTTATAAGGAACCGATAACATGATCTTCTATGTGACACCACACACCATGTTATCTACAATATAAATTAAATGGGCAACTGCATTGACATATATATAAATATAAAATGTAAACATTTTACCAAAGTGATTCTCATTTCAAAATATTTCAAAACAGATGTTCATACAAAAGCTAGGCTTATAGTATACATCCCAACAATCTCCTACTTATACTAAAAGACTATGCTGCCGTAAATACTGTCACACATTTGATTCTCATCCCCTTAACATGTCTATCAAAAGCTCTCGCCGGAAGGGCCTTAGTGAAAAGATCTGCCAGGTTATCTGCAGATGTAATCTTGGCAACAACAACCTCTCCTCGTTTTACGATGTCTCATATCAGATGGTTGATAACATGTATTTTTGTGCATTATTTTGGCTCTTATTACTTAGCATTTTTATCTTCTCACATGCTAATTTTGTGTTTATATTACATTTTGTGAGTTGAATTTATTTTGGACTTAAATGTAAATTTCCTACAATCATGGAATTTAATCACATGTTTTTATTTTGGTTTTGTAGGGAATTCAAGGAGCCATAGACATGAGTTGAGTCAAATCAATTGGATGCAATGCTAGGGTTGAGCATGAGCTAATTTTAAGAGCTTAGTTCATTTCATTCCAATTTGGATCAAGAAAGAAGAATCCAATCAACAACAATCCACTTCTTTCCTTATCCAAAGCCCAACTCATTCAATTTGAAGCCCAATTTGAACTCTACTCTTAATGAATTGGGTCTAAGCTCTAACGGGTCTTTTCCTTTACCCAAAACCTTTACCCGACCCGTTAAGAAACTTCTCTTCTTCTCCTCATGCGACGACACAGAATGAGGATCCCCTCTTCTCGCGACTTTTTTTCTCGACGCAACTAGGGCACGCGAGCTCTCCACAGCACCTCCCTTCTTCTTCTTTTCTTTCTCCGGTCGGCGGCTTCTCCTCTTCTCTTTACTGCCGCCGACAGGACATCCACAACGACACTTCTTCTTCTTGATTTCCAATGGTGACGGCAGCAAGCACACTCGACGGGGGCAGCGAGCGACGACGTCGATTCCGATCATCTTCACCTCACCAGAGGGGTTCTCTGGTGTGATCTCCACTGTTCGGCTTTCTTCTGGTAGCTCCGTTTCTTGGGGTTTAGGCGGTGGAGCAAGGAGGTAGCGGCAGCAGGTATTCCACCATTTCCAGCCACTTCCAGCGAGGGTTCTCTGTTGGAAGATCCATTCACCATCATCATGTTGACGTAAGCAGCCACCAGCAGAGTGTTTTTGTTCACCGGCTTCGGGGTTCGATCGCCGAGTCTTTCGTGTGACGACGGAGGATAGTCGTTGGTAATCGGTAGTTGAAGTGTGAACTGTGGCGTAGATTTTCTTGGTTTAATTCTGTTTCTTTTATCATTGTTGATGTTTGTGTTGAATTGTGGTTGAATGCTTGTATTAACTTGATCTTCCATGTTTAAATTGCACGTATTATGTTCAATTTGATTAATGCTCACAACATGTTCGATGAAATGCTTCAACCAATAGTTAGGTTCAATTTGATGCATTTTAACTTGTTTAATTCTAGTTTTGACTTGTTCTTTCAATTTTGTGAAGTTCTAGTCTTTATTCGAATGCAATTAGGATAGATTAGTTTAGGTTTTGTTTCATAGTTTAGGTTTTGTTACATGCTTAGTTTCGTTGATGCTTTACTTCACATTGCCTTTTATTTTCTGCAATTATAGTTAGGTTAGGCTTAGCTTTATTACTTGCTTTGTCTTTCATTTACTAAATTAGGTTTCATTATGCTTTGTCATTTCATTCCTTAGTTTAATTGTGTTGATGGTTAATCCATAGCGTAGTGTGACAATGCGTTGTAGATTAATTATTCACACTTAGTTAGATTTCATTCCAGCATTAAATTAGTTTCCTACTTGTTGTGTTTCTCATTTGTTAGATTTATAATCAAAATCCAAACCCCCCAATTCCATATTAAAAATCCCAAAAATAGAAATAATATACGATCCTAAGTTTACTATCATATCGTTACTTTTGTTGGCGGATGACCCGAGTCATTTCTATGCTACATTAGCATAGGAGGGGTTTGGTACTTCATTGTTTGATGCTCAATTCATGACAAATTGGGTAGTAATCAGTGGTACTTGTGCACAATGTGTTTACTTGCCTTATGGGCTCATGGTTCCTTTGAGTTTGCTACTGCACCACTGTTATCATAATAAATTGTGATAACTTTGGGCAAACCAGGAATCACATCTAAGTCCATCAAGAAGTTTCTGAGCCATACAACTTCTTTGGATGCCTCAGAAGCTACCACATACTCAGCTTCCATGGTGGAGTCTGAAACGTATTTCTGCTTAACACTCCTCCATGCTATGACTCCACCTCCCAAAGTAAACACATACCTCGAGGTTGATTTACTACTGCCCCTATCTGATTGGAAGTCCGAATCCGTGTAACCCACAGGGAGCAAATCATCTGCCTAGTAAACTAACATATAATCTCTAGTCCTTTTCAGGTACTTTAATATATGCTTTACGGCAGTCCAATGTCCCTGTCCTGGGTTACTTTGATATCTGTTAACCATGCCCACGGCAAAATAGATATCCAGTCTCATACATAGCATCACATACATTAGGCTTCCTACAGCCGAAGCATAAGGAACTACCTTCATCTCCTCTATCTCCTTTGGTGTCTTATGACACATATCTTTAGATAAAGGTACTTCATGTCGAAAAGGTATAAAGCCTTTCTTGGAGTTTTGCATGCTAAAACGAGCTAGGATAATATCGATGTATGAAGCTTGGGATAAGCACAACATCCTTTTCTTGCGATTCCTTATTACTTTGGTCCCAAGAATATGTCTACATTCTACTAAGTCCTTTATATCAAAATACTTGGGCATCCATACCCTTACGTTTGACAATACTTTGACATTGTTGACAATGAGCAAAATGTCATCTACGTATAGTACAAGAAATACCACCACGTTTCCATCACTTTTCTTGTATACACAAGACTCATCCAGACACTGAATGAATCCATGAGACTGGATCACTTCATCAAATCGGATGTTCCAAGATCTCAAAGCTTGCTTCAGTCCATAAATGGACCGATTGAGCTTACATACAAGATGTTTTTTTGCCCTTCGTAATGAATCCCTCTAGTTGCTTCATATAGATGTTTTCTTCAAGACTTCCGTTAAGGAAAGTTGTCTTGACATCCATTTGCCAAACCTCATAATCCATATGAGCAACAATAGATAAAAGAATCTGGATAGACTTAAGCATGACTACCGGCGAAAAAGTTTCCTCATAATCGATTCCCTCTTTTTGAGTATACCCCTTCGCAACAAGCCTCGCTTTAAAGGTTTCCACTTTCCCATCTGTTTATCTTTTCCTTTTGTAAACTCATTTACATCCAATGTCTTTTACATCATTTGGTGGTTCTACAAGCTTCCGGACCTGATTAGAATGCATAAATTCTATTTCAGAGTTCATGCCAAGATGCTGCATCTTTATCTTGGAGTGCTTCATCATATGTCCAGGGATCAATTTCATGTTCACCAGGGATCAAGTCCGAAGACTCTCCCAAAAATATAAATCTTTCAAGTTGTTTAACAACCCTCCCACTACGACGAGGCACTACCTGTAATTGTGCATCATTTGTGATACGTGTTGCAGTTACTTGTGGTATCTCATCTTGTACTGTTGGTACTAAAATAGAAGTGTCCTCTCTTATTTTCTCAAGAACAATTTTACTCATGGGCTTGTGGTTCATTACATAGTCCTCTTCTAAAAATCGGGCATTGGTGCTAACAATGACCTTCTGATCTTTAGGACTATAAAACAAACCACCTTTCGTTCCTCTAGGATATCCCTCGAACAAGCGAACTTCCGTACGTGATTCCAACTTATCAGCATCTCCCTTCAGCACATGTGCTGGACTTCCACAAATCCAAATGTGTTTCAAACTAGGCTTATGCTTATTCGACAATTCTATGAGAGTAGAGGGTACTGACTTAGAAGGTACCAAGTTCAGAATGTATGTCGTCGTTTCTAGAGCATATATCCAAAATGAATTTGGTAATTCTGAATAACTCGTCATTGATCTAACCATTTCCATAAGAGTCCTAATCCTTCGTTCCACCACACCATTTTGTTGGGGTGTACCAGGTGTAGACAATTGAGATTGAATCCTGACCTTTGATAAGTAACTCCTAAACTCTCCTAAGAGGTACTCTCCACCACGATCAGACCGTAGTGTCTTGATACTTTTACCATGACGTTTCTCTACATCAGCCTTGTACTCTTTGAACTTATCAAAGCACTCAGACTTGCGGCGCATCAAGTAAATGTACCCATATCTCGAATAGTCATATATAAAAGAGATAAAATATTCGAAACCACCTCTTGCCTAGATAGTCATAGGTCCACACAAATTAGAATGAACCAATTCCAACACTTCTTTGGCTCTATACCCCTTTGCCTTAAAAGGCCTCTTGGTCATTTTTCCTTCCAAGCAAGACTCGTAGGTCGGAAAGTTTTCCACTACCAATGAACCCAAAGATCCATCGACAATTAACCTTTGAATCCTACTCAAGTTAATATGACCCAACCTTAGATGCCAAAGATATGTTTGGTTCATTTCCGAAGGTTGCTTTCTCTTATTAGAATTAATAGATGTGTTATTAATTTCCATTTGTTGCATCGTGGGAGTTATTGGATATTGGATTAAGAGTATACAAATTGCCGACCAACGCACCAGAATAGATAACCACCCTATTTTTCTTGACAACCACTTTGTCATCAAAAGAAATAGAATATCCATCCATAAATAATTTAGAAACTAAAATCAAATTCTTTCTAAAACATGGTACGTAAAGATAATTTTTCAAAATCAAAGTTTTATTCCTATCAAAAGATAAATAAACATCTCCCACTACAACAGCCGCCACTCTCGTAGCATTGTCCATGCAGACGGTGATCTCCCCTTCATGTAGTCGTCTAGTTTCCTGGAACCCCTGCAATGAATTGCAGACATGATCAGTGGCTCCCGTATCTACACACCAAGTACTAGTAGATAACACCGCTAAACATATTTCAACAACTAATGAATAAGATATACCTTTATTGGTCTCATTTATGCGAGGACAATCTACCTTCCAATGTCCAAACTGCTTGCATGTGAAGCACTTGTCTTTTGACTTCTTCACACCTGCCTGCGACTCAGCCCCTTGAGGTCGAATCACTTTCTTTATCGAACCAACTTGTTTCTTCTTATTCTTTCTGCCTTTTGGCTTAGAGGCAGAAACGTTTTCAGCAATGTGAACTTGAGAACTTTGACGAAATAGCCCTTCTACCACTTGGAGTTCTATCAGAAGTTCCGCTAACAAATAAACCCTTTTGTTCATGTTGTAGTTCAAGCGGAACTACTCAAAACTCTTGGGCAGCATTTGCAGAATGATATCGACCTGGGTTTCCCCATCGATTTCAGCTCCAAGGATTTCCATTTCATTCAAATGAGCCATCATCTTGAGAATATGATCCCTCACGGGTGTCCCCTCAGTCATGGTGGTCGTCATTAAGTTTCTCATGGCCTCCTGCCTGGCAACCCGATTGTGGTGTCCAAAGAGTTCCTTGAGATTGAGCATCATGTCATAGGCAATGAGTATAGCTTGATGCTGATGTTGCAGCATATTTGACATAGAAGCCAAAATGTAACACCGCGCTATCTCATTTGCCTTGACCCATTTCCTATGTCTCTCTATCTCCTCTTCACTAGAATCCTTATCAGGCACGCTAGGACAAACCTCAAGAAGTACGAACTTGTATTCTTCAACAGTTAAGACAATGTCCAACATCTATTTCCAATCAATATAATTTGGACCAGTAAGTTTGTTTTCTTTTAAAATAACAACAAGAGGATTGAAAGCCATTTTGAAACCTGAGAATCATAAAATAAAATATTTGGTCAAAACTTTAGAATTTAAAATAATATTGATTCCTCAAACAATATAATTTAAATTCATCAACACCTCAAAACACCGTGAATTTCGTATGCCACGATAGTGTGGACGTATACTAATTCAAACATTTGTAAGAGGAAATTTTACTCATTAATTTTATTATCTTGTCAACCTAATTTTATGACAAATAAAATTAATAGCTGGCTCATCTTCAACCACACAAATAATAGTAGTGACTCCGATGGGGAGGATACTATATTAAATGCGTCTAAGTATATACCATTACTTGATACTTAGTCCATTAATTAGGATTGTGCCCCTTCAGATGAAGAAGATCGCACATACCTAAATAATTTCCTATAATCATCTATAGAGGAAGTTTGATCTAGTTATCCGCAAACAAACTCATCCGATATGGAGGAAGACACTTAAAGACAACGCGTAAGTTTGAATGCATCACTTATAAACCAGTAATGGAGATCATGGAATTCATTTAAATAATCCCTCTCTTACTTAGTTATTTAAATTGAGGAATTTTAACATGCACACACACCACAACACATAAAAACAGCATCACAACACATAAAAACAGCATATAAAGGCAATAAATATGAAAATAAAATTTTCAACTATTATGACCTCATCCATCGTTGTCCTCCAATATGTCGCCAATCGATCAAGTCGTCACGTCTATCTTGCTTCCTTCTTCGCCATGCTTTCGGTTCTCAAAATAGCACCACACATAGCAAGGATACAAGCCACAGCAAAAAAAAAAAAATAATAAATTATATTTATCGATCCTATATTCCACAAAGGAATTTACATGTAATCTAGATCGAACAGAATGTAAAAAAATAATACAGCAACCGGCTGTATTTAATTATTATAATCATGCACACACATCACAACCTTGACATACCCGAGGGTGCAAATCATACATCAACACACAAAGCCATAATAGTTGGACCTAGGATGCCTGCAACCACAGAGTTAATCTTTCTAGCACATCCTACTATTATCCTGCCTAAACTTATATATGAGTAGTGCATAATTTAACCGAAAACCAATCACATAGAGCCAGAAAACTCACTCTGATACCACTTGAAAGCGCTGTAATTCCGTTCTGTTTCAATTTCCCCTGTACAAAAATTGTACAAGTACAGAACTGTTCCTAGCAACCCGCATGTTTGATCAGACATGTGTTTGATCAATCAAGCAAGTTCTTGATGGATCAAAGCACACCTTGATCAAAATACAAGATCGCTGGCCTCTTGTGTTGGTATTCAGAATTGATACAAAGAAAACTAAACTAATTACGCAGCGGAATAAAAAAACTAGTTGTACCTTTCTTTTGTTGCTAAAGACCTGTATTCCTTTCCTCTTCTTGGACGTCGTGTGGGCGACAATCTACCAAGATAACAAACACCCTTCCCTTCTTTGTTTCCAAACCGCCAACCACCAAGAGAATAGCTAGGATGGGGCGCCTTCTCCTCTTCTTCTCCTTTTCCAAGCTGCCCCCCACAAAGGAAAGCAAGAAGAGGGGACGACCCTAGCAAGGAGGAGGTGCCTGCCACTAGCAAGGAGGTGGAGGTGGCAACGACCCTAACGAGGAGGTGGAGGTGGCGCCGGCCCTAGGAGGAGGTGGCGCCGACCCTAGGAAAGCAAGATTAACCAAAACCTTAACATGGATGGGTGGATACGAGGCTTTATATAAAGGCTACAATAGGGACCTAGAGGAGGAATTGGTTTAGGCCTCCTGATGGGCTTGGGCTTCCTGTGTTCAGCCCGAACACTCAACTCAATTCTACCAATAATAACTCATACCACTAAAGAGTTATTATTGAAATACCACACCAATCCCATATTATAATATGTGCTCTTTCTTATCATGAGTGCGTTAATCTCCCTGTTTTTAAGATATCATATGTCCGTTAATTAAATGAGTTACTGACAACTCAATTAATTAACATCTGATTCCAAGAGTAGTACCACTCAACTTTATTATCATGCCGGACTAAGTCCACCTGCAGGGTTTACATGATAATCCTTATGAGCTCTTTAAGAGGACATCATCAACCTAAATAATTAGGACACAGATTCCTCCTATAATTAACAATACACCATATAAACAGTACTATTTCCCAACTCATCGGGCCAATTGATTTAACGAATAAATCTCACCTATTGATAAGTTAAAGAAATAAATACTAAGTATATGTGCTTGTTATTATATAGGGATTAAGAGGATGCACATCCATAATAACAGAGGTTCTATTCTTTTATGTAGTCAGTACAAATCAAATAACCTCAAACATTCCTGCTCAATACACACATAGTGTACTAGTGTAATTTTATAGTAGAGACAGACTAATACCAAATCACACTACAACCATTTCAATGGTTTGTCCCAATCCATCTTGGTTGTGAGCTAATATTTATAATTTATAAGGAACCGATAACATGATCTTCTATGTGGTACTACACACCATGTTATCTACAATATAAATTAAATGGGTAACTGCATTGATATATATATAAATATAAAATGCAAACATTTGACCAAAGTGATTCTTATTTCAAAATATTTCAAAATTGATGTTCATACAAAAGCTAGGCTTATAATATGCATCCCAACAATTGAATCTCGATTCGTTACCGTTTCTCCATGATTGTTGAGCTGAGTGATGAGCTCTTTCATCCGTGCTTGGAGTTGCGCTACCTTTTCTCCATTGTTCATTCGCAGGTTTGTCAGCTGGGTTCGGAGGATGTCTCGCCTTGCCAATTTTGCTTCAAAAGTGCTTTTATGGAGTTCTAGGAACTTCTCCCAGAGCTCTTTAGCGGAGTCATAGCTGCCAATTCGATTTACTTCCTGGGACAGAAGGACACTGAGCAAATGGAATTCTGCTTTACCATTCGCCATGAAGTCGACTTGCTCCTTCTTCGTCCACTAATATTCTTATTTGCCTTTCGGAGTTACGAAATCATATTTCATGATTAACAAAATTTCAAAATCCGTTTTAAAGAATACCTCCATCCGTCGTTTCCATTGCGCGAAGTCTCCCTCGAATTTTGGTGGGTGAATGCTAGCACCGACCATCGTCTCGTTACTTTAGTCGGCGGTTAGTCCTTCTGAGGTGTCCTGGCTCTTATACCACTTGTTAGAGCCCTTGAAGCTGGTAGGAGGGAGATGTGAATAACCTAAAAATGAAAACAATACCTTTCCCGTTCTTTTAACTCAAATTAAAAGCAACAATAATAATAACTTAAATTAATAACTAAAGAGACGAGGCACATTATTTACTTGGTTACAACATAGGTGGTTGTTAATTTAAGGGTAATGAAAAGTTCTAAAAGATTTCCTTCACGTAGGCGGAGAAGCCTCTTATAATTGTTAAACGCTCAAACAGTTGCTAGAAAAATAATACAGGAGTTGATTGTCTATTTCCTAAGTCCAGGGGTCTTTTTATAGCTCCCGGAAAATCTTATCCGTGGCTTGAAGGAGTCTTCCATAGGGCTGGAAGGCGCCTCTAACGAGGTGCCAAAGGATAAAATTTTATCCTTTGGCAACGACTAAAATTAGCCTGGTCGAAAGAGCCTTCCAAAAGGCTAGAAGGTGTGTTCGTACTGTTCATTGAAGGTGCCTTCCAGTCATGGAAGGCGCCTTCCACAGTGAAGCGTAGAGGTGTCACGAAGATGCCTCGGAGGCGCCTTCCATTCCCTTTGAAGGGGCCTCTGGCAGTATCTTTAGCCTTCTTTCGCTCTTCTGCTGCTCCGATCGCCTGAGTGATCGCGACCATCCGAAATAGGGCTCACCCAGACCCATTTTTCGGCCTTCTCCTCGAGCAGGTTTCCACTCCGGCTTCTCGTCCCTCGGAATGCTCACACATCCTTCTCGTCCACTGGTGTACTCTTCCGCAACACCTCATCCCTCAGATGCATAGTTTATAGAATCGCGATCCTACGTAGAATCGATTTAGGGTCAGGATAGGATCGGTCAGGATCGGATCGTAGAATCATACGATCCTACCAAAAACCCTTAAAATCTTATCATACATGATTAATAATTAGAAAAAATACTTAAAAAACTCATTTACATATAAATAGATAACTAATTTTGCATATATATGCAATCATTTACACTCAACACCTTAGATTACATTACTACATGTACAAATTTAAATTAACTAGTAATTTAACTACTATTCTGACATAGTAATAATATTTATATTTTCATATCATAAAATGAAAGAATATAAAATTTCTATTAACACAATAATAATAACACATTCAACGTCAAAAATATTTCCTTGGTTTATAAGATGATCCAATTTAAAGGCCAATAAAGCACCTAACGTACATAACAAAAGTTATTGGATCCTTTGATTCAAATATGAACGTCGAAAATAATCTTCTAAAGATTGGGCGATGTCACACAATACTAGACAATAGACATCTAAAAATTCATCATTTTGGGGGAAAAATGACAGAATATTATTGATAAAAAACTAACTCAAAAATAATTAAATATATGTTTAAATAATTTAAAACCCTAACAAGATGAAAAAAATATAATAATAAAAAATAAAATCTTCTAGGCATCCGAAAAGGATTTAAATAATATTGTTTTGGTTTGAAATAGGGTGGTTAAGGATAAACTTTGAAATTTATTAAAGATCTCTGAACGAGCTTTGATTTGATATATTATAGGCCCCGTGGTTCAATCCGAGTCAAAAGTTATGACCTCTCAAAGCTTCCACCGATCCTGCTCCGATTCTGCTCCGATCCTGTTACAATCCTACCGATCCTGTTACAATCCTACCGATCCTGTTCCGATCCTACCGATCCTACCGATCCTGCTGCAATCCTGCTGCAAAACTCGATTCTGTACGATCCTGAATCGATTTTGGGTCTTAGGATCGTAGGATCGTACGATCCTACGATCCGGATCGCGATTTTATAAACTATGCTCGGATGCACCGAGCTCGTCGGCTCCCTTCCAGTGTCATCCTTCTTACTAGCTACGTCTTCCGCTCGACTACTTGTGTTCCTAAGCTCATACACACTTAGACACAAGGGTCAAATACAACAGGACCTAACTTAACTTGGTTGATCACATCAAAACTACCAGGAGATTCCAACACACTTTACCAGAAGTCGCCGCTATCAGAAGACAAATGTCAACCTATTTGTGGTCAAGAAAAGGCCCAAGGAAGCACTACCGGCCTATATCAAAAGGTTTAACCAAGTGGCCATGGAAGTTCCATCAGCCACACTGGAGATCTTGATAAACTCCTTCTCCTAAGGACTTGTAGAGGGAGAGTTATTTTGGTCACTCATCCAAAGGCCTCCTAGAGACTTCGATCACCTGCTTGGGTGAGCTATAAAGTATATCAATGTCGAACAAGCCCAGACAACTCGGAGGAAGGAAGTGATCCTCGAGCTAGCAGCTGCCCCGGACCAATGACCGACCCATGCCCATCAACGATCCAAGGGGCCCCAAGCAGGAACAGTGCCGCAACACCAGGAGCCCTGGACCCATGCGGTCCAACATGTGGAGGCCGAGCAGGGGAGGCCCACCGATCCCCTACCATGGACCCCGCTTTTTTGCTCCTATCATCGAACAACCACGCACAACACTAGAGATTGTTATAGTTACAAACTAAAGCCCCGTCAACTGACTTCATCGAGATTCCACCGCCAATCCCCCTCACCTAATAGACACTATCACCAACGAGCGAGAGGGTGGAGTGAAGAGAGGAGGCTGATGACTGAAGAGGACCGACAGTCGCGACAGCATAGAGACTATTAAAGGCCTGCTCGATCGTCTATCGAATGGGAATGCCCATTGGCTCGGGAGGAAGAAAACCGTAACAATGTTGCTCAGGGCGACATTAGGATGATTGTCGGAGGACCAACCGGCGGTGACTCCAATCAGGCATGAAAATCGCATGCTCAACGGTTAGAAATCCACGTCGTCGAATGCAGTAAAGCAGCGGCAGAAGGACCAGAGATCAGTTTCAGTCCTCAGGATTTGGAGAGAGTGGAGGTCCTACACGATGACACCCTGATCATCAAAGAGGTGATCGCTAATTACAATATTCATCATACTTTTGTAGATACAAGTAGTTCGGTGAATATCATTTTCAAGAAAGCTTTCGATCAACTGCAAATCGATTGGAATGAGCTAAAACCCATGACAACTCCCTTATACGGGTTCACAAGCAACGAAGTATTGTCGATCGATCAGGCTCGGCTGGCCATATCCCTCGGAGAGGAGCCGTTCAAAAGGACGAGGATGGCAAATTTCATCGTGGCGGATGCCCCGCCTACCTACAATGTTATTTTGGACTGACTAGCATTGAACGAGTTCCAAGCAGTTGTGTCCATGTTCTGCCAGAAGATCAAATTCCTTGTGGATTACTTAGTCGGGGAAGTCAAGGGCGACCAACTAGTAGCTCGGAGGTGTTATGCCAAGATGGTAAAAGCCAAGTTACAGGTTGCACGGGATGCTTCATGGCTAGAGGTAAGCTCAATTCTAGAAGAGTCGCCCACCCTTGTCTATAACAAGAAAGAAGAAGTCCAGGTGCACCCCAGCCGGTCGGAAGTCACAACTTTCATTGCAACCGACTTGGGTGTGGAACAAAAGAAAGAGCTCATTGCCTGTCTAAGGCAGACGCATGGGTGACGCATGAGCTCCCAAGCATCTTATCGACCATTGCCTAACATGAGCTACATATCTGGCCGAACGCAAGGCCGGTGAAACAAAAGAAAAGAGACTTCAGCTTGGAGCAAAATCAGATAATCCGAGTGGAAATAGAAAAGATGCTAGAGGCCGACCACATATGCGAAGTACAATTTCCGAGATGGCTGACTAATATGGTGCTAGTCTCTAAGCCAAGCAATAAATGGTGGGTCGGTATTGACTTTCGAGACTTGAACAAGGCCTGCCTGAAGGACTATTATCCACTACCGTGCATTGATTAGATGGTGGACTCAACGATAGGCTGCGAACTAATCTTCATGTTGGATGTATATCGTGGCTAGCACTAGGTCCCGCTCGCTAGAGAGGATCAGGAGAAGGCCTATTTTATCATTGCAGACGGGACCTTCTACTACAATGTGATACCGTTCAGATTGAAGAATGCGGGAGCCACCTACCAGAGGTTGATGAATAAGGTGTTTTAAGGGTAGATCGGCCAGACAATGGAGTTATATGTCGATGATATGTTGCTAAAATCCCTCTGAGCCACTGACCTCTGTGCAGATATCAAGGAGACTTACCGTACATTGAAGAGATATAGAATCAAGCTCAATCCAAACAAGTTCCTGTTCAAGGCGAGGAGCCAACGCTTCCTCGGTTACATCATGACTAAGGGGGGAATCAAGGCGAATCCAAGCAAAGTGAAGGTGCTCCAACACATGCCCCCTCCCCCCAACCTCAAGGAGGCTCAACGGCTGACCGGGCATATCACAACATTATCAAGGTTCATCTCTAAATCATCTGACTAGAGCCACCCATTCTTCAAGGTTATGCGCTAAGCTATAAAATTTCAATGGGACGCCAAGTGCGATAAAGCAGTGGAGGGGCTTAAGATTTATCTAACCTCCTTTCCTGTATTGACAAAGCTCATCGCTGGCGAACCACTCTAGATGTACTTGTCATCCACAGAGTGGGTGGTTGGCTCAGCGTTGGTGTGATAGAATGACACTGAACAATAGCTAGTATATTTTTTGAGTCATATATTGAAAGATGTTGAATGCCGCTACACCTGTCTCGACAAGCTAGCGTATGGGCTGGTCCTCACTGCTCGGAGGTTACGTCCATACCTTTTGTCGCATCTTATAATTGTACTAACCAACAATGCTCTAGGGCGGGTTCTTCTCAACCCTAAAGCATCCAGTCAGCTCATTAAGTGGACCACGGATCTGAGTGAATTTGACATACGGTACCAACCAAGATCGGCGATCAAGGCGCAAGCCTTGGTTGATTTTGTGATGGAAATATAGAATGTCGAGCAAGAGGCAACCTGAAAAATCTATATGGATGGATCATCTGCCAGGCAGGGTAGCGAAGTGGGCATCCTTCTGATATCATTACATGAAGATCGAATGCAGCTGCCCATTTGGCTGGACTATCGGGCCATGAATAACAAGGTAGAGTACGAGGCATTAATCGCTGGGCTACAAGCAGCCTGACATGTAAGAGCCACACAAGTACTTATCCACTCAAATTCTCAATTGGTGGCACAGCCGTTGTCGGGGACTTTTGAAATAAACAATGTTAGGCTAAGGTTATACGCTGAGGCATTTGAAAAGTTAAAGGCTGAATTTCAAGAAGTAATGATCTAAAAAAATATTCTGAGTAGAGAATCAGTATGCGGACTGTTGGTTGCTACTCGGAATATCGTACTAGTTCCCCTGTACAAAAATTTTATACAAGTCCTGAACCATTCCTATCAACCTATTGTGTTCTTTAGAAATTAAATTTGGAATCACAAACATAACTTAACATTATTGATTCCAAATTTAACTTATCTGTCTTAGAGGTTTAGACTTGGATCGCAAACGATGCTTAATATTATTAATCCAAATCCACCTATGTTATAAATTCAATTAAATATTAATTTCAGAGATTGGCTTCCAGGTTAAACATGGCGAGGCATTAGGCCTTCTTGGGTATGAGAGCATCCACCACTTCCTAGACAAAGTCTTTCAACAAAATTCAATATTTAATTTTCTTATAGTAATCCTAGATTTAACAAAAAAAGAACAATCGAATCACAAGTTCAAAAAATAAAAGAAACACAAAATCAAAAACATAAATTCGATAACCTAGATTCATTAGCCTCTTTTGTTTGGTATTTCAAGATCTAAATAAAAGGATGAACTAGTTATAATGCGGAAACTAATAACTAGTTATATCTTTTATAGCTTATAGACCTCACGATCTTCTGTCGTATTCCTCTTCTTATCTTGGACATCATGTGGGTGACGATCTACCGAGACGAGAATTCACCCAAGCCTCCTTCTTCTCCTTGCAAGTTTCGGCCACCAAGAATCTCCTAGAGATGAAGGTCTTCGACCACCAACCAAGCTCCAAGGGATGCTGTAACGCCCGAAAATTCTCAAAACTATTTTAGAAATATTCTATGATTTTTCTGGAATTTTAGGATATTTTTATGAAATTTTTAGAGTAGCGGAAGTAGCAAAAAGAAATAGAAACGTAAAATAGCTTAAGAGAGAATCGAACCCGGGACCTATCGGGTCCGATAACCTTTAGATAGCTTTAGTAACCAAGTGAACCCAGTAGGGCCGTGCTGAAAGGAAAGGAAATCAATTATATTTATGTTAGAATTGGGCCGAAGTTACCACTTAATATAAATAGGGCAATTAAGAGAGGAGTTAATTATTTTATTCGTAACTTTCCTCTCCCAAAACCCTCACACGCCGCCCTCTCCCTTTTCCTTCTTCTCTTCTCGGCGCCAACCACAAGCACGCCTAGGGTTCCATCCCTAGGGTCCCAAGGGCTTCTTCCGGTGACATCTTGGTTACGGGGACGCTCCCCTCGGCGAGAGGAACGCATAGACGCGAGAAGATCGTCGAAAGGATCGTCTTCTCCGGAAATTTAGCGATTAGAATCGTAAGAAAACTAGCGCAGGAGGTAAGAAACCCCTCACCTGTGGTATAAGTAGTTCTCGTGTGATTGCATGCTTTAGTTTAGTAGTATATGGATTTGTGGCACATAGGGTGTGCAACAGCGCACGCCAAGTGCCCGATAGTATGTTCGGCACCATTAAAATGAGACTTAGGCATTTTAATAGTTAGCTAAATGCGATAGAAGCATTTATTTAGTATATGCAGCTTTACTACAGCTTATATGGGACTACGGTCCAATGGGTGAGCTCCCACAGTCGCCTCTAGGTTAAGATAACCTAGCTCTAGATTCAGATAACCTAGAAATAGCAAGATAAGAAAATTTAGCTATAACCAGTATTTTATTTTTAGCAGTGGCACTGTACTGGATCAGATATCCATTGGGTTGGACTCCCACAGTCGTCCCTAGGTTTAGATAACCTAGTAAACCCTACTAAACTCGGGACTTGCAAACACGGGTCTAGTTAGGGATGCGCGCATAGCAAGTACAGTTGCCGAGCCCAAACAGCAACATGATTATTATTTTAACCTATTTAGGATAAATAGTTTTCAAAACTCACAAATCAGTTGTGTATACAGTTTAATTTCAGTTCTAGCTTAGTTTTAGTGTAGCACAGTTCATGCTTTAGTTTAGCTCTTTCTTATTGATACATGTGACAGTTCTATGATCAGTTTTGATTCTCTGTTTTGTATGATAGTATGCTATGCCATGCTTTAACATGTTCAGCATAGATTTCAATAGCATGTTTTAAAAAGCATACATTGCATCGTATGCATGTTTTTGTGAGGTAGATGATTTCTTACTAAGCTCTCAAGCTTACAGATACTCTTTTCCTTATACTGCAGATAAAGGTAAAGGAAAGATGGACTAGCGGAGGCTGGAGGTCAATACAACGAAGATGTGTGTGTGTGAAAAAGGAGTTTGGAATGAAGATCTTAGGGATTTAGCAAGTCTAACTATTAGAACCTTGTTACTTTTAGTTTTCACATTTCAGTTTGCTTCAAAGTCATGAACTAGTGAAATATGCACCATGCCATGTTTAGAATGCTAGTTAATTGTTGTTAGAATGCATTTCAGTTAGTTTAGAGTTGGTATATGAGATTTCTGCTCGAACCAGGGCTGAAATCAGGTTCTGATATGAAATTAGAAACCCCGATCGATCAGCCGATCGATTGGGGGTCTTCAATCGATCCGTTGATCGATTGGTGAACTTGTTCCGCGAACAGTAAGCTCCTGGATCGATCAGCCGATCGATCCAGTCGCTTTCTGTCGCGAACAGGAAGCTGCCGGATCGATCAACCGATCGATCGAGGAATCGGGGAATTTGCTCCCGCAAACAGAGAGCTTTGGAATCGATCACTGGATCGATTGGCCATCCTGGATCGATCAGCCGATCGATCCAGATGCTAGTTCCCGCGTACAGTAGGGTCCTGAATCGATCACTGGATCGATTGTCCAACCTGGATAAATCAGCCGATCGATCCAAATTAGTCTCTGTGCACAGTAGTACGCTGGATCGATCCGTGAATCGATCAGAGGCCTAGTACTAGCTGAAAGCACTTTAGTTCAGCTCCAGATGACAGCAAAGACCTAGAACACCCCTTCTAGCATAGCCACAGCAATTCAAGGGGTAGTTTAAACATTAAGTTCAGATAGTATAGCGATTAACAGAAGCATATTCATTAGTTCAGCAAAAATTTTCATCAAATCAGCTTTCCGCACATGAATCAGGTAGCATAATGTAACGATCGGCCTCACAGCCTAGCCAGTAGAAGGTGGGTCGTTACAGAGTGGTATCAGAGCAGAAAGTTCCATACTTCCTACACACACATCAACATTGAACCTGCAGCTTCCAAGTAAGAATACCTCTCACTTTGTTATGTTTATTGCTTTCATATTTGTATATAACTAAAGTATGCTTATCTGTGATAGTGTTAGCTATGTAAACATGATGCTTTAGTTATGTACGTCCTTTGTTCCTTTAGAAATGGCACGAGGACGCCCAGCTAGAAGGGCACCAGCTACTGAGCCCCAGCATGAGGCAGGCAGTTCAGTGCCTACAGCAGTAGTGGCTCAGTTACAGAAGCAGCTAGCAGAACAACAACAGGAGATAGCCACCTTAAAGGCTAATCAGCAGAATACTCCCACTGTTACCCCGGAACCAAACATAGCAACCCCAGTAGTTATAGAGGTTCCACCAGTCCAGCCTACAGCACCAATAGCCCCAGCAGCAGAGGCAAAGAGAGAAGCCTATCTGATCCAGTGGCAGAGAGTCAAGCCCGAGAACTTCTCAGGCACCAGTGAACCATGGGATGCTCAAGCCTGGTTAAAAACGCTGGAGAGTACGATGGAGCTTCTGGACTGGCCAGAGCATGAACAAGTGAAGTGCGCCTCCTTCTGCTTGACAGGAGATGCACGTATGTGGTGGGAGAGAATTAGAGCGAAGCGCCCAGTGAACCAGATGACATGGGCTGACTTCGAGAAAGAATTCTTCGAGGAGTTCTTTCACATGCGGGTCACAAACCGTCACTATGACGAGTTCACTGAGTTTCGTCAGGGCAACCTATCAGTTGAGGAAGCCGTGAAGAAATTCATTAGACTGGCTCGTCTATGCCTTGAACTAGTCAGCACAGAAAAAGAACGAGTCCGGTTGATGCTCAAGATGCTGAGGCCGGAAATAGCGATGAACGTGGCTGGCGGCGTTCATAGGCCGCAAACCACCGAAGAACTAGTCAGCAGTGCTCTGACTACCGAGCACTACCAGAACAATATCAAGCAGCAGAAGCAAGTCCTCTAAGAGTCCAAAGGGCAAGGAGGCTCAGGTACTCAGAAACAATAAGGCCACAGCTCTAACTGGAAAGGGAACTCCAACAACAAGCGCAAACCCGGGAGTTACCCAAAGGGAGGACCAGCCAGCAAACAGCCTAGTTATCCCAAGTGTGCTACTTGTGGGAAATTTCACCCAGGAGTTTGTCGCAAGGGCACACGAGGATGCTTTGAATGTGGACAAGAAGGGCATATGGCTAAGCAATGCCCGAACAAGACAAGTCTTCCTCAACCACAGCCGATACAGTATGGAGGACAGCCAGCACAGCTACATCAGATACAGGCCGTGTTAGATGGTCCACACATCAGCCAGGGCAGACTAGAAGCCCCTCCAGCTATGACGAATGCAAGGATCTACTCCTTAACCAGAGAAGACGTAGCGAATGCCTCGACAGTGGTTACAAGTCAGATTAGTATTTTACAGCAAAGTGTAACTGTCTTATTCGATACTGGGGCAACCCATTCTTATGTATCTAGGGCATTTTTCAAAAAGTTAGCGATACCTCCAGAGGTACTCCGTGGTCAGTTTTTGACAACACTACATTCAGGAGAAATGATGGCATCCACGCACTAGCTCAGAGCAGTGCCAGTCATTATAGCAGACAGAGAGCTCTTTTGTGATCTGATAGTGCTAGATATGACGGATTATGATGTCATATTTGGAATGGACTTCCTAATTAGATACGGTGCCTCTATCGGGTGCCGTAAACAGAAAGTCATATTCCAACCTGAAGCAGGAGTACAATTTGAGTATAGCGGAGAACCAAAGAGGAAAGCGAAGAAATTCCTCTCAGCTCTAAAGGCACAGAAATTGTTAGATTCAGGATGCACGAGATTTTTAGCGCATATAGTCAATGTCAGTCAGGACAAGGACCAACAGCTAGCAGAGGTCCGAGTCGTATGCGACTACCCCGCAGTCTTCCCTGAAGAGTTACCAGGCCTAGCACCAGACAGGGAGATCGAATTTGAGATAGAACTCATTCACGGTACGAATCCTATCTCCAAAGCACCTTATCGCATGACTCCAGCAGAACTGAAGGAACTTCAGGAGCAATTACAGGAGCTGCTTGACAAGGGCTTCATACGTCCTAGTCACTCACCATGGGGAGCGCCTGTATTGTTCGTGAAGAAGAAGGACGAGAGCATGCGCCTGTGCATAGACTACCAGGCACTGAACCAAGTCACCATCAAGAACAGGTATCCTCTTCCCAGAATAGATGACCTGTTCGATCAGCTAAAAGGAGCAGCAGTGTTCTCTAAGATAGACCTCAGATCAGGTTATCATCAGGTGAAAGTTAAAGAAGGGGATATACCCAAGACAGCATTCAGGACTAGATATGGACATTATGAGTTCGTAGTCATGCCCTTTGGCGTGACAAATGCTCCAGCTGTAACGCCCCGCCCCTCCTGCTAAGGCGACGGGGGTTACTTTGCGACACATACATACTTAACACAGCAGAAGTCTTACTTAGAGAATTTAAAAACCTTTTTCTTACTTAAAAATCACAATAGACATAAAAGGTCCACATAGCATACTTATCATAAATTTTGGGTCTTAATACCAAACACATACTTAAAGTCATGGAGTCATAAAGTAAAAAAACATCAACATGGCAAATTTCTTATTAAATGAAAGCAGGTCATTTCTTTTAACCAGTCCACTACCGCACACATCCTTCAAGCCCTCCTGCTGCTCCCCTAGTACATCCATTCCTTGCCTTTATCTGTGGTACAAGAAAGTAAGCTATGAGCACTCATGGCTCAGTAAGTTCCTTTCCTACTCACAAAAACCGTAAAGCATATATGATCACAAGTCATAAGGTATAAAGACAATTTCAACATATCAAGCAGCATATCATGGCATATCATACATAACATAAAGTATCATGGCATAATAAACGTGATCATCAAGTGTATCCTGTCATAGCATAACATCATCATAAAAATCATGGCATAATCATAAAGCATAAGCAAGGTAAAGTCCTAAACATATATCATGCAACATATGCAACATGTCTTTGAAAACTTATACAATACATACTTAAACATAATCTCAACATGATTGGGATCCCGGCTTGTACCACATACATAAATGCGCGCGTCCTATGTAGGTCCAAGGTAGCAAGTCTTGAACCCTACAAGGCATACATACTAGGCCCGTTTCTTAGTCCATAGACCTAGGGGCACTTAGGAGTCCATCCCTAACGAGGCCCGTTTCTTAGTCCATCGACCCCGGGGCGCTTATGGAGCCCACCCTTGGTACAAGTCATACATAAAAAAAAGTAGCATGTCATATATATCGTAGTTCTTATTCTTACATGCATATCATGTTTCTTGACATATCATAAAACATGCATTTTTTTGGGCACACAGCACATGCATGAATCATAGCATACATCATGAACTTATCACTTAGCATATCATAAAGCATGCATATTTGGGCACACAGCACATGCATGAAACATAAGCTTGCATAATGAACATATCATTTTTATCATATACTAAAGTATGCATGATTGAGCACATAGCACATACATGGATCATAAGCATACATAAAGGAGCATATCACTTATCATAAAAAGACATAACCATTCATGGAATCGTTAAATACCATTTCATAATTCATTCATAGCATGTGAGGTACATCTAGGTCACTAAACTTATATGGCCAAAAGTATTGAATAGAGGCATGATCTCTAAACAACATACAAATATAAAAATCTCATGATATCTTCACATACTAGCATATGAAAGGTCATAAGCATGTTAACCTAAATTTTTAAGCCCTCCTAGGTTTCTATTTCTTCATGGCTGAAACCTTACATGTAGAGCAAACAAGTTCTAAGTAACATGCAAACATGTAAACCCTAAACTCATATCATATCATATTTCATAAGGAACCACTTAAGCATATTTAGTTTGGTTTCTAAGTTCCTTAAGCTCCCAAACCTATCATGGCCGAACCCTAACATGTCTCCTTCTAGGTTACAAGTAGCATGGAAGTGTTGAACCTTAAGCCAATATCTTATACATTTTTCATGAGAAACAACATAAGCCTATTAGTTTTAAATTCCAAGCTTCCTAGACCCCTTAACTCAAGGTGGCCGAAACCTACAACTCATGGAATTAGGTTTATAATGGCATAAGAGCATGGTAACCACAACTACATTTCATAGCATATATCACAAGGCATCATAAGCATATATAAGTTGGTTTCACATTTTTCTCTAGGCCTTTGTACTATTATTGGCCGAACCCTAATAAACATGTACTACATTTCTAGTGGCATAAGAGCATGGAACCATAACTATATATCATAGTACTTACCACAAAAAGCATCATGAACATATATAAGTTAGGTTCTAAGTTTTCCTAGTCCTTAAATTCCAAGGTGGCCGAAACATGTGAGTTAGGTTTTTACTTTTCATATGGCCTAAAAGCATGGAAAAACCTTACACAATTTTCATGACATCATAACAAGGAGCAACATGAATAAAATTAGTTAAAAATCTACACCTACTAGCTTTAAAACTTAGTGTGGCCGAAATTTACATGTACTCAAAATTCTATGCAACAAACAACCATAAAAACATCCACTAGTTTCATATTATTTTATCAAGAAAGTCATGAGCTTCCTAGCCTTAGTTTAAATTTTCCTAGACTTCAAATCCCATCATGACCGAATCCTTATAAGCATGAAGTAGGATTTATAACTAACATACAATCATGGCATAAAACTTCATACCTTGTCTTAGGAAAAATCTTAGCATGCTTAGCCCTAAATTTAAAACTCTCTTAAGCCTTTTCTTCTTACATGGCCGAATAGTCATGGGCATGAAAATGGAGTTTCAATAATATACGAGTAAGAGAAAAAGTTAACAACATCATTATCATAGGTTACATAATTCAAGAATAAGGAACATGCTTAGTTTGAGTCTTAAACTTACCAAATCTTCTTGTTCATGCTTGGCCGAAAGTTTAAAGCTTATGGATCTAAGTTTTCATCATTTATTCTAGCATGGAAACCTTAGATTAACCTTTTACATAAAATACATATCACAAGAAAAATAGTAAGCATATCTAGTTACAATTTTCTTAAACTCCTCTTCTTCTTTTGGCCGAATTTTCTTAAGGCAAGTCCTAGGTTCTTAAGCGATCTAACTCCATGAAAAACCATACAAACTATTGTACCACAGGTGAGGGGAAGCTTACTTAGAAATCACTTGTTAATCTTTAAGAAATGGTACCCTTGGTGAAGAGGAAGTAGGGAGCCTCTTCTTCTAGCACTCCTTTCGATTTCTCTTGCTTGGAAAGGCACACCTTGAAGGCTCCTTCTTGTAGTTTAGTTTTCTCTTAGGGAGAAACCTAAACTTGGCTTGTGGAGATGAGGGAGGAGGATGCTAGTCTCGGCAAGGGTGAGGGAGAAGGGAAAAAAAATGAAATCCTTTAGTTCCTTTCCTTTTTATGCTAAGTAGGTGGAAGCTACCAAAATGAACTTTGCTTCCCTTCCTCCTTAATTCATGCATGTATTTTCTTAATGAGAATATGTCTTCATTCCTTTCCCTAAATTCATCTCTTTACTTCCCTCTTAAACCCCACGAAAATAGAGAAGAAAAGGGAGAAAGACAACTTGTCTTTTACTACTTTTCTTTCTTAACCAAGAGGTAAACAAGGGAAGAAAGCCACTTGATTTTCCCTTTGTTCCTTCACTAAATTTTAACTTTACTTTCAACTACAATTCCCATCATTTCCCTTTCACATATTATTTATTATCCTAGTGGTTAACATACATAAATTTTATTTCTATCCTTGGTGGGAGGTTCAAGGTTCAAACCTTCACCTCTTCTTTTTATTTATCTTATTTCTTCTTTTCTTTGATTCTTCTTTTTTTATGTTCTAAAGAAAATAACACCCATATGCTTATCTTATAATTTCTTTTTGTGGGTGTTACAGTACCCCATACCTCATAGAAAGTTCGTCCTCGAACTTAAAATCGCTTCGTTAGGTAGTGCCGGACTTCCTGCTGAGTGCATCGGCTACCTTGTTTGCTTTACCAGGGTGATAAAAGATTTCGCAATCATAGTCCTTGACTAGCTCGAGCCATCTGCGTTGTCTCATATTTAGGTCTTTCTGCGTGAAGAAATATTTCAGACTCTGGTGGTTTGTATAAATCCTGCACTGAGCCCCATATAGGTAATGCCTCCACGTCTTTAGAGCGAAGACCACTGCTGCTAGTTCTAAATCATGCACGGGGTAGTTCCTTTCATGTTCTTTGAGTTGTCTAGAGGCATAGGCAATGACTTTGCCATCTTGCATGAGTACAGCTCCGAGTCCTAAGAAGGAAGTATCGCTATACATATCAAAGTCTTTGTTGCTTTCCGGTAGGGTAAGAATCGGAGCACTGGTCAGCCTCCTTTTCAGTTCCGTAAAACTTTTCTTGCAGTCGTCCGTCCATTCATACTTTTTATTCTTCTTGGTGAGAACGGTCATCGGGGCTGCTATCTTGGAGAAGTCCTCTACAAACTTCCTGTAGTAGCCTGCCAGTCCAAGAAAACTTCAGACTTCACTAGCGTTCTTTGGCCTATTCCAGTTGCTTACTGCTTCAATCTTATTCGGATCCACCATTACTCCGTCCTTGGGGATAATATGACCCAAGAATGATATTCGATCAAGCCAGAACTCACATTTGGAGAATTTTTCATATAGTTGTTTTTCTCGAAGGATCTGTAATACCGTATTCAGGTGTTCGGCATGCTCTTCTTGGGTTCTCGAATAGATGAGAATATCATCAATGAAGACAATCACAAATTCATCGAGATACGTCGAAAAGACCCGATTCATCAAATCCATGAACACAGCCGGAGCATTTGTCACTCCAAAGGGCATAACTACAAACTCATAATGCCCATATCTTGTTCGAAAGGCTGTCTTCGGTATATCCTCTTGTTTCACTTTCACTTGATGATAGCCGGACCTTAAGTCAATCTTTGAGAAGATAGTTGCTCCCTTCAATTGGTCAAACAGATCATCGATCCGCGGAAGGGGGTATCTGTTCTTGATTGTCGCGTTGTTCAGTGCTCGGTAATCTATACACATTCGCATAGACCCATCCTTCTTTTTCACAAACAGTACCGGAGCTCCCCATGGAGAGTGGCTAGGACGAATAAATCCTTTGTCGAGTAATTCTCGTAGCTATTCTTGAAGTTCTTTCAACTCCATCGGTGTCATTCGGTACGGTGCTTTGGAAATTGGTTTAGTAACCGGGACTAACTCAATCGTAAATTCTATTTCTCTGTCGGGTGCTAATCCCGGTAGTTCATCAGGAAACACTTCCGGATAGTTGGATACCACTCTGACATCTTCTAATTTCTGACTTCCGGTTTGTCTTGTGTCAACCACTTGCGCTAGAAATCCATTACAACCTTCGTCTACCATGCTTCGTGCCGTTACCGCTGATAAGGATCTTTCAGTTTCTTTCCCAAATTCCCCAATAAATTCAAAGATCGGTTCAGCTTCAGGTCGGAAGACTACCTTCTTATTACGACACTCGATTGAGGCGCCGTACTTGCTCAAGAAGTCCATGCCCAGTATAATGTCGAAATCCCGCATGTCAAGTACTATCAAATTGTAGTAGAGTTCCCTGTCTGCGATTCGGATAGGTACGACCCGCAACATTTGATTCGACAGCATAACTTCCCCGGATGGTAGGGTTGTTAAAAATGTACTATTTAGAGTTTGAGGCGGTATGTATAATTTCTTTGTAAATGGTGTTGAGATGAACGAGTGTGTCGCCCCAGTATCAAATAATACTAAAGCATGCTGATTAAAAATAGGCAGCTGACCTGTAACGACGGTAGAGGCGTTCGCCGCGTCTTCACTAGTAATCGCAAAAACCCTGGCATTCGTCGTTGCTGGCGGGGCTTCCAATCTCCCCTGGCTAATCGAAGTCCCTTCTATAGCAGTTTGCATATGGTGTAGTTGTGAAGGGGCACTCCTGCTCTGATTGTTCTGCTGGAATGGTGCCTGCAACGGAGTAGGGCAGTCTCTGGCCAAATGTCCTTCCTGTCCACAACTGTAGCATTTTCGTGTGCCTTTGTGACACAATCCGGAATGCAGCTTTCCACAAATAGAACACTGGGGGTATCTCGGTTGCTTATTTACCGACCCACCTTTTGCATTGTCCCACTGCTTTCTTTTTCCGGTAGAAGTTCCTTTCCAGCCTGTTTTGGTATTCTGAGGTTTCTGTCCCTCGGCTCGTGTCTGTCCTTTATTCTCCTTCATTGCTTTCTGATAATGCTCCGTAATCAGTGCACTGCTGACTAATTCCTCTGTGGTCTGTGGCCTATTAACTCCGCCGGCCACATTCAGTGCTATCTCGGGTCGAAGCATCTTCAGCATCAGTCTGACCCTTTCTCTCTCTGTACGCACTAATTCAGGACAAAGGCGTGCTAGACGGTTGAAGCGCTTTACTGCTTCGTTCACTGATAAGTCACCTTGCCGGAACTCGGTAAACTCGTCGTAATGCCGGTTCGTCACTTGCGTATGGAAGAATTCTTCGAAGAACTCTGTCTCGAAGTCCGTCCAATTCATCAGATTAATTTGCCTCTTCGCTTTAACTCTTTCCCACCACATTCTCGCATCTCCAGAAAAGCAGAAAGATACACATTTGATCTTCTCTGATTCAGGCCAGTCCAAAAGTTCCACGGTGCTTTCTACTGTCTTGAACCAGGCCTGGGCATCCCACGGCTCGCAAGTACCCGAGAAGTTCTCCGGTTTAAGTCTCAACCACTAAATCAAATAGGTCTCCTGTCGAACCACTGGGGCAGGGGCTACCGGTGGTACCGGTGCAACTAATGGCACAACGGGCACTGCATTCTGAACTACTGGTGGGGTGGTAGGGGTTCCTTGTTGACCCATCAAAGTCGTGATCAACTGCTGTTGTTCGGTGATCTGGCGTTGAAGGTCGGTGACTACCTGAGTCAGATCTGGTGGAGTTACTGTCTCCTCTGCTCGGGTAGTACGTCTCCTAGCCATGCTTATCTTCATTAAACAACAACAAATTATTGTTATCCCTATTCGCCGTCATAAGGTTATTACTATTCCTATCCTACCATCATGCATACCTATCCTAATTCAAAGTATAAGTAAACATGCAGAATATTAGAGCATTAAAAATTAAATTAACTAAATCAAAGAATAAGTAAACATGCAAAATATTAACACATTAACAAAAATTAAATTAACTAAATCAATGAATAAGTAAACAAGCATAATATTAAGACATTAACAAAAATTAAATTAAACTAAATCAAAGAATAAGAAAACATGCATAATATTAAAACATATAAAACAAAATTTTACATTAAGCATATAAAATCTTACTTGGAGCGGCAGGATAGAGGCTTGACATGTGTGTAGTGGAAAGGCTAACCTGGCTCTGATACCAAGCTGTAACGCCCTGCCCCTCCTACTAAGGCGACGGGGGTTACTTTGCGACACATACATACTTAACACAGCGGAAGTCTTACTTAGAGAATTTAAAAACCTTTTTCTTACTTAAAAATCACAATAGACATAAAAGGTCCACATAGCATACTTATCATAAATTTTGGGTCTTAATACCAAACACATACTTAAAGTCATGGAGTCATAAAGTAAAAAAACATCAACATGGCAAATTTCTTATTAAATGAAAGCAGGTCATTTCTTTTAACCAGTCCACTACCGCACACATCCTTCAAGCCCTCCTGCTGCTCCCCTAGTACATCCATTCCTTGCCTTTATCTGTGGTACAAGAAAGTAAGCTATGAGCACTCATGGCTCAGTAAGTTCCTTTCCTACTCACAAAAACCGTAAAGCATATATGATCACAAGTCATAAGGTATAAAGACAATTTCAACATATCAAGCAGCATATCATGGCATATCATACATAACATAAAGTATCATGGCATAATAAACGTGATCATCAAGTGTATCCTGTCATAGCATAACATCATCATAAAAATCATGGCATAATCATAAAGCATAAGCAAGGTAAAGTCCTAAACATATATCATGCAACATATGCAACATGTCTTTGAAAACTTATACAATACATACTTAAACATAATCTCAACATGATTGGGATCCCGGCTTGTACCACATACATAAATGCGCGCGTCCTATGTAGGTCCAAGGTAGCAAGTCTTGAACCCTACAAGGCATACATACTAGGCCCGTTTCTTAGTCCATCGACCTAGGGGCACTTAGGAGCCCATCCCTAACGAGGCCCGTTTCTTAGTCCATCGACCCCGGGGTGCTTATGGAGCCCACCCTTGGTACAAGCCATACATAAAGTAAAGTAGCATGTCATATATATCGTAGTTCTTATTCTTACATGCATATCATGTTTCTTGACATATCATAAAACATGCATTTTTTTGGGCACACAGCACATGCATGAATCATAGCATACATCATGAACTTATCACTTAGCATATCATAAAGCATGCATATTTGGGCACACAGCACATGCATGAAACATAAGCTTGCATAATGAACATATCATTTTTATCATATACTAAAGTATGCATGATTGAGCACATAGCACATACATGGATCATAAGCATACATAAAGGAGCATATCACTTATCATAAAAAGACATAACCATTCATGGAATCGTTAAATACCATTTCATAATTCATTCATAGCATGTGAGGTACATCTAGGTCACTAAACTTATATGGCCGAAAGTCATGAATAGAGGCATGATCTCTAAACAACATACAAATATAAAAATCTCATGATATCTTCACATACTAGCATATGAAAGGTCATAAGCATGTTAACCTAAATTTTTAAGCCCTCCTAGGTTTCTATTTCTTCATGGCTGAAACCTTACATGTAGAGCAAACAAGTTCTAAGTAACATGCAAACATGTAAACCCTAAACTCATATCATATCATATTTCATAAGGAACCACTTAAGCATATTTAGTTTGGTTTCTAAGTTCCTTAAGCTCCCAAACCTATCATGGCCGAACCCTAACATGTCTCCTTCTAGGTTACAAGTAGCATGGAAGTGTTGAACCTTAAGCCAATATCTTATACATTTTCATGAGAAACAACATAAGCCTATTAGTTTTAAATTCCAAGCTTCCTAGACCCCTTAACTCAAGGTGGCCGAAACCTACAACTCATGGAATTAGGTTTATAATGGCATAAGAGCATGGTAACCACAACTACATTTCATAGCATATATCACAAGGCATCATAAGCATATATAAGTTGGTTTCACATTTTTCTCTAGGCCTTTGTACTATTATTGGCCGAACCCTAATAAACATGTACTACATTTCTAGTGGCATAAGAGCATGGAACCATAACTATATATCATAGTACTTACCACAAAAAGCATCATGAACATATATAAGTTAGGTTCTAAGTTTTCCTAGTCCTTAAATTCCAAGGTGGCCGAAACATGTGAGTTAGGTTTTTACTTTTCATATGGCCTAAAATCATGGAAAAACCTTACACAATTTTCATGACATCATAACAAGGAGCAACATGAATAAATTTAGTTAAAAATCTACACCTACTAGCTTTAAAACTTAGTGTGGCCGAAATTTACATGTACTCAAAATTCTATGCAACAAACAACCATAAAAACATCCACTAGTTTCATATTATTTTATCAAGAAAGTCATGAGCTTCCTAGCCTTAGTTTAAATTTTCCTAGACTTCAAATCCCATCATGACCGAATCCTTATAAGCATGAAGTAGGATTTATAACTAACATACAATCATGGCATAAAACTTCATACCTTGTCTTAGGAAAAATCTTAGCATGCTTAGCCCTAAATTTAAAACTCTCTTAAGCCTTTTCTTCTTACATGGCCGAATAGTCATGGGCATGAAAATGGAGTTTCAATAATATACGAGTAAGAGAAAAAGTTAACAACATCATTATCATAGGTTACATAATTCAAGAATAAGGAACATGCTTAGTTTGAGTCTTAAACTTACCAAATCTTCTTGTTCATGCTTGGCCGAAAGTTTAAAGCTTATGGATCTAAGTTTTCATCATTTATTCTAGCATGGAAACCTTAGATTAACCTTTTACATAAAATACATATCACAAGAAAAATAGTAAGCATATCTAGTTACAATTTTCTTAAACTCCTCTTCTTCTTTTGGCCGAATTTTCTTAAGGCAAGTCCTAGGTTCTTAAGCGATCTAACTCCATGAAAAACCATACAAACTATTGTACCACAGGTGAGGGGAAGCTTACTTAGAAATCACTTGTTAATCTTTAAGAAATGGTACCCTTGGTGAAGAGGAAGTAGGGAGCCTCTTCTTCTAGCACTCCTTTCGATTTCTCTTGCTTGGAAAGGCACACCTTGAAGGCTCCTTCTTGTAGTTTAGTTTTCTATTAGGGAGAAACCTAAACTTGGCTTGTGGAGATGAGGGAGGAGGATGCTAGTCTCGGCAAGGGTGAGGGAGAAGGGAAAAAAAATGAAATCCTTTAGTTCCTTTCCCTTTTATGCTAAGTAGGTGGAAGCTACCAAAATGAACATTGCTTCCCTTCCTCCTTAATTCATGCATGTATTTTCTTAATGAGAATATGTCTTCATTCCTTTCCCTAAATTCATCTCTTTACTTCCCTCTTAAACCCCACGAAAATAGAGAAGAAAAGGGAGAAAGACAACTTGTCTTTTGCTACTTTTCTTTCTTAACCAAGAGGTAAACAAGGGAAGAAAGCCACTTGATTTTCCCTTTGTTCCTTCACTAAATTTTAACTTTACTTTCAACTACAATTCCCATCATTTCCCTTTCACATATTATTCATTATCCTAGTGGTTAACATACATAAATTTTATTTCTATCCTTGGTGGGAGGTTCAAGGTTCAAACCTTCACCTCTTCATTTTATTTCTCTTATTTCTTCTTTTCTTTGATTCTTCTTCTTTTATGTTCTAAAGCAAATAACACCCATATGCTTATCTTATAATTTCTTTTTGTGGGTGTTACACCAGCTACTTTCATGGACCTCATGTACAGAGTATTCAGGGACTACCTAGATAGATTTGTTATTGTGTTTATTGATGACATTCTTATCTATTCAGGAACTCAGGAAGAACATGCAGAGCACCTGAGAATAGTATTGCAGACCCTTCAGCAAAACCAGCTGTACGCCAAGTTCACGAAATGTGAATTTTGGTTAGATCAGGTGTCCTTCCTGGGTCACATCATCTCAAAGGATGGTATCATGGTAGACCCCAGTAAAATAGAAGCTGTGAGTAACTGGAAAAGACCCAAGAACGCCAGTGAAATCAGAAGTTTTCTGGGATTAGCAGGTTATTACAGAAAATTTGTAGAGGACTTCTCCAGGATAGCCTCCCCACTGACAACTCTCACCAAGAAGAATAGAAAATTTCAGTGGACAGAGGACTGTGAGAACAACTTCAGCGAGTTAAAAAGGAGATTGACCAGTGCTCCCATTTTGACTCTACCAGAAAACACAGACAGCTTTGATATTTACAGTGATGCCTCTAAGTTGGGACTAGGAGTAGTACTAATGCAAGAAGGTAAGGTGATCGCCTATGCCTCCAGACAACTCAAGGATTATGAGAGGAACTACCCTACTCATGACCTTTAGCTTGCAGCAGTAGTGTTCGCTCTCAAAATTTGGAGACATTACTTGTATGGAGCTCAGTGCAGAGTGTATACAGATCATCAGAGTCTGAAGTACTTCTTCACTCAGAAGGATCTGAATATGTGACAGCGTAGATGGCTTGAGCTGGTCAAAGATTATGACATAGATATCCTCTACCATCCAAGAAAAGCCAATAAGGTGGCAAACGCACTTAGCAGAAAGTCTGATGCTACCTTACTATCCCTAGCAGCCATGTCACCACCCCTACAGAAGGAGATCACAGATTTTGGTCTCGAACTTATAGTGGGACAGCTCTCTACTATGACATTAGCATCTAACCTGCTTGGTGACATTCAGACAGCTCAGGAACAGGATCCTGAAATTCAGAAAACCAAGCAAGGGTTAGCAGAATCAGAAAGTAGAGAATTCAGAGTGTCCGATAGTGGGGTATTATACTTCAGTGACAGACTCTGTGTTCCAGATCAGGAGGAACTAAAGAGGAAGATTTTAGACGAGGCTCACAGGACTCCTTATGCGATGCATCCAGGTTCCACTAAGATGTACCAAGATCTAAAGAAACATTTTTGGTGGCCTGGAATGAAAAGAGACATCGCTAGATATGTTAGCACCTGTCTGACCTGTCAGAGAGTCAAGGCAGAACACCAGAGACCAGGAGGAGTTCTGCAGCCTATCCAGATCCCAGAATGGAAGTGAGAGGACATTTCTATGGATTTTATAGTGGGACTACCCAAAGCCACGAATGGTTTTGATACCATCTGGGTAATAGTTGACAGGTTAACTAAATCAACCCACTTCTTAGCTATCAGGATATCCTACTCCATGGAACAGCTAGCTCAGTTATATCTCAAGGAGATCGTTAGACTATATGGAGTCTCCACGAACCATTATTTCAGACAGAGACAGTAGATTCACATCACACTTTTGGGAGTGTGTATAGTCACATTGGGCACTAAGTTGAAATTTAGCACAGCCTTCCATCCTCAGACAGATGGTCAGACGGAGCGAGTAAATCAGGTACTCGAAGATATGCTCCGAGCATGTGCCCTAGACTTCAAAGGAAGTTGGTGTAAATATCTGAGTTTAGCAGAATTTGCATACAACAACAGCTATCAGGCCACTATCGGTATGACACCTTACGAGGCTCTCTACGGGCGGAGGTGTAGATCTCCAATCTGCTGGTATGCGAGTGGTGAACAGAAAGAACTAGAACTTCAGACAGATCTAGTAGCAGATACCATAGTAGCTATACAGCAGATCCGCCAGAGGATAGAGACAGCTCAGAGCCGCCAGAAAAGCTATGCTGATACACGGTGCCGACCCTTAGAGTTTTCAGTTGGGGATTTAGTATTCCTCAGAGTGGCTCCCATGAAGGGAGTAATGCATTTTGGGAAGAAGGGCAAACTAAGTCCCAAATATGTGGGACCATACCTTATCACTAAAAGAGTTGGCAAGGTAGCATATGAGCTAGAGCTACCACAGAAGATGTCAGCCATCCATAATGTATTTCACGTCTCTATGCTGAAGAAGCATATCCCAGATGCCACCCAGGTGATTGAGCCCCAGTCGGTACCAGTCCGCGAAGACCTCAGCTATGATAGTCGGCCTATTCAGATAATAGACCGAGCAGTTAAGAAATTGTGGAACAAGGAGGTACCATTAGTACAAGTCATTTGGCAAGATCACACCATAGAAGAGGCAACATGGGAGACAGAAGCTAGTATGAGACAGAAGTACCCAGAGTTATTCTAAGTTCGAGGACGAACTTTTTATAAGGTATGGGGGATTATAACGCCCGAAAATTCTCAAAACTATTTTAGAAATATTCTATGATTTTTCTAGAATTTTAGGATATTTTTATGGAATTTTTAGAGTAGCGGAAGTAGTAAAAAGAAATAGAAACGTAAAATAGCTTAAGCGAGAATCGAACCCGGGACCTATCGGGTCCGATAACCTTTAGATAGCTTTAGTAACCAAGTAAACCCAGCAGGGCCGTGCTGAAAGGAAAGGAAATCAATTATATTTATGTTAGAATTGGGCCGAAGTTACCACTTAATATAAATAGGGCAATTAAGAGAGGAGTTAATTATTTTATTCGTAACTTTCCTCTCCCAAAACCCTCACACGCCGCCCTCTCCCTTTTCCTTCTTCTCTTCTCGGCGCCAACCACAAGCACGCCTAGGGTTCCATCCCTAGGGTCCCAAGGGCTTCTTCCGGTGACATCTTGGTTACGGAGACGCTCCCCTCCGCGAGAGGAACGCATAGACGCGAGAAGATCGTCGAAAGGATCATCTTCTCCGGAAATTTAGCGATTAGAATCGTAAGAAAACTAGCGCAGGAGGTAAGAAACCCCTCACCTGCGGTATAAGTAGTTCTCGTGTGATTGCATGCTTTAGTTTAGTAGTATATGGATTTGTGGCACATAGGGTGTGCAACAGCGCACGCCAAGTGCCCGATAGTATGTTCGGCACCATTAAAATGAGACTTAGGCATTTTAATAGTTAGCTAAATGCGATAGAAGCATTTATTTAGTATATGCAGCTTTACTACAGCTTATATGGGACTACGGTCCAATGGGTGGGCTCCCACAGTCGCCTCTAGGTTCAGATAACCTAGCTCTAGGTTCAGATAACCTAGAAATAGCAAGATAAGAAAATTTAGCTATAACCAGTATTTTATTTTTAGCAGTGGCACTGTATTGGATCAGATATCCATTGGGTTGGACTCCTATAGTCACCCCTAGGTTTAGATAACCTAGTAAACCCTACTAAATTCGGGACTTGAAAACCCGGGTCTAGTTAGGGATGCGCACATAGCAAGTACAGTTGCCGGGCCCAAACAGCAGCATGATTATTATTTTAACCTATTTATGATAAATAATTTTCAAAACTCACAAATCAGTTGTGTATACAGTTTAATTTCAGTTCTAGCTTAGTTTTAGTGTAGCACAGTTCATGCTTTAGTTTAGCTCTTTCTTATTGATACATGTGACAGTTCTATGATCAATTTTGATTCTCTGTTTTGTATGATAGTATGTGATGCCATGCTTTAACATGTTCAGCATAGATTTCAATAGCATGTTTTAAAAAGCATACATTGCATCGTATACATGTTTTTGTGAGGTAAATGGTTTCTTACTAAGCTCTTAAGCTTACAGATACTCTTTTCCTTATACTGCAGATAAAGGTAAAGGAAAGATGGACTAGCGGAGGCTGGAGGTCAATGCAACGAAGATGTGTGTGTGAAAAAGGAGTTTGGAATGAAGATCTTAGGGATTTAGCAAGTCTAACTATTAGAACCTTGTTACTTTTAGTTTTCGCATTTCAGTTTGCTTCAAAGTCATGAACTAGTGAAATATGCACCATGCCATGTTTAGAATGCTAGTTAATTGTTGTTAGAATGCATTTCAGTTAGTTTAGAGTTGGTATATGAGATTTCTGCTCGAACTAGGGCTGAAATCAGGTTCTGATATGAAATTAGAAACCCCGATCGATCAGCCGATCGATTGGGGGTCTTCAATCGATCCGTTGATCGATTGGGGGTCTTCAATCGATCCGTTGATCGATTGGTGAACTTGTTTCGCGAACAGTAAGCTCCTGGATCGATCAGCCGATCGATCCAGTCGCTTTCTGTCGCGAACAGGAAGCTGCCGGATCGATCAACCGATCGATCGAGGAATCGGGGAATTTGCTCCCGCAAACAGAGAGCTTTGGAATCGATCACTGGATCGATTGGCCATCCTGGATCGATTAGCCGATAGATCCAGACGTTAGTTCCCGCGTACAGTAGGGTCCTGAATCAATCACTGGATCGATTGTCCAACTTGGATCGATCAGCCGATCGATCCAAATTAGTCTCCGTGCACAGTAGTACATTGGATCGATCCGTGAATCGATCAGAGGCCTAGTACTAGCTGAAAACACTTTAGTTCAGCTCCAGATGATAGCAAAGACCTAGAACACCCCTTCTAGCATAGCCACAGCAATTAAAGGGGTAGTTTAAACATTAAGTTCAGATAATATAGCGATTAACAGAAACATATTCATTAGTTCAGCAAAATTTTTCATCAAATCAGCTTTCCGCACATGAATCAGGCAGCATAATGTATGTTAGCTAGAGCCCTAGAGACAATCATTTGATGATTGTATTTTGGACTTATTGTATCATATTCTATATAAATAAAGGCATTTGGATTTTTGGTTATTATACTTACTTGTATTGGTGCCAAATAAACTAAGTATAATAATGTCCTTGAGTAGACGGATCTCACCTATATCAATCGGTTAGTTGAACCGATAGTGAGATGATATAGGGAACACTACTCTTAATCATTCCTAGTCGAGTATTAGCATTCAGGGACAATGTTAATGCAATAAGACTAGCATGTAGGTCAACTCGATGACTTGATCTCACAAGTCATGGATATAGAGATATCAAGTTGACACATGGGTATGCATTAGAGAATGTATACTGAATGACCCGCCATGAGAAAGTATCATGGATCGTTATATGAGTGTCATATACTTTCTCATGTGGCTATTAGTATGACTACTAGTCCTTAGACCTGAAGTCACCATAGATCCCTACATAAGGAGTTATGTACTTTGGTTTCGTTAAACATCACCCGTAACTGGGTGGACTATAAAGGTGATTACTTGGTATATAACAAATTATGCAGAGGGATGTGAGTGATGTAGATGGGATCTATCCCTCCTATATGACGGGAGAGACATCGGTATTCTTGATAGAGTGAGACCACGAAGTGCATGGCCATGCCCAAATGAGTCAATATGGGATATTGAGCTCATTTGATTTAGTGAGTCTACTTGGATTTCAAGATTTAGATTGATTAGAGGATGACACGGTCTATGCCTCATATTGATCAATCTAGATGTCTAGGATAGAAGGACACTTGTCATATATTGTGAGGAGTCACAATTAGTGGTCACAAGGTGATGTTGGATCTCAACATTCTTGTAACTTGGGTAGTAATGATGTGTTGCTAGATACCGCTCATTACTTATGCTCCTAAATGGGTTTAGGGCATTGCCAACATTACAAGAACCTATAGGGTCACACACTAAGGATAATTAGATGGAGATTAGGTTCATATGATGAACTAAGAGGATTAGATTCATTTGATGTATCAAATTGGATTAAGAGTAATCCTAATTGGGCTAACTTGAGTTGGACTCAAGTGAATTCATGTATTCAATGAGTCTAATTTAGATTATGACTCATTAAATCAACTTAATTTAATGAATTAGATTCATTATATTAAGTTGGCTTGAATCAAATGGTTAGATTAGATCAACCATGGAAGAGATTTGGTCAAGTTTGACTTGACTTGAGAGGAAGATTAAAAGTCAAGTTTGACTTGACTTTATGCCACCTCATTGGTGAGTTGGCATTGATGTGGACCAATGATGTTATTCCACATCATCATGGGTGCCACATCATGGAAGTTACAAAGTCATTCTCTTTAATGGCTTCACATTAATTGCAATTAATGCAATTAATTTGGGGTTACACATGGAGAAGTGGCCGGCCACATTTTTGAATGAAATGGATTCATTTTTCATTCAAGTGGAATTATTCTCTCATTCATTCCTTCTTCTTCCTCCTTGAGTTCTTCTTGCTCTCTCCCTCTCCTCTTCTTGCCGTGGCCTATCAAGGTGCTAGCACACCTTTGTTTAGGTCTTCTCCACCTAAGTTGTCCGTGTGGATACTTCTAGAGGACCGTACACTTGACGGTCTAGAGATCCGGCATTTTGGACGAGTGAGATTCGCGTAGGGCGCGCATCAAGGGTATATACATCTTAACCTTTGTAGATTTAGTGTAAATCGAAGTTTTCTAACTCGTACTCGAAATTTTTTGAATTTTTCCTTTGCACGGATCCGGTGGCATGGGTGATTCGGGGTTTCCGCGATGCGAAAAGCGGTTTTCGCGGCCCGAAAAATCCAACAGTGGTATCAGAGCCACGTGCAAAGCGAGTACGAGTTTCGTTTCATATTTTTATGAAAAATATAAATCTGTAAACTTTCTGTAAATTGATGTTTTTATAGTTTTAATGGGTTATTTTCTTGTAGTAACGAAGCACAAGTGTTTAGACACTTGTAGGCTTCGACTACCGAGAAGTTTTTCACGAAAAGGCGAAGTTTCGACCCCAAAACGTTTTGGGACAGCGGGCTTAGGCGCTATTGGATCGCTTAGGAGCAACTCGCGATGGTTAGATCGCGGGTAGGGGTACTTCCCCTAACCTCGCAAGGGGATTTGCTCTGCGATTGCGTCCGAAATCGCTAATCGGGACCGCCGGGAAAAATTTACCCATAAAATTGTAAAATTATGAAAAATTACAGAAAATTATGAAAAAATATATAATTTTGAATTATATATTAATTTTGTGATAGTCATGGCCCAATTGACCCAAATTAGATTTGGAAATTGTGTTGTAATTTATAATACGGCCTGCGCGCCGTCATTTGTGTTTGCGTGTGCTGTATATCATTCGTGACCTGCGCGTCGTGCCTCTCTTTTATATATTCTTATTGTAAATTAGATTTAGACTCGAATGTAACTCGAGTTTCAAAAATTATAATGTACAAAATTGAAGCGGTGGAAGGTCCACTCGAGACAGAGTTACGAGGAGGGCGCGAGCAACACAAGGTGGTCAAAAGGAAAGCGCTTAAGAAGCTGTTGACCCTACGTTGACCATCCGATCTTCTCATTGGCTTGAGAAGATCGTAGTAGGGCCATGACTAAATCACAAAAATTATTTAATTAATTAATTTTGTGTATGTGATGCATAATTTAGTAATTAATTAGTGCCTTACGATTAGATTAGATCTAAATCGTGCACAAGATGCACCCTTACGATTAGATTAGATCTACATCGTGTACAAGATGCACTCTATCAAATAGATTAGATCTATCGTGTATTTGATACACATCGACGTTTAGATTAGATCTAAATTACGCCAACTCTAATGCCTACTATGCCGTGATACCTACCACTACCTCGATCGCATGCTGTTGTTGAATCTGCCAAAGCAGAGCAACACATACTATCTTGGTAGGGTACGGAGGGACAATCTTGGTCCCGCCTATCAACGCATGGGTGAATACAAACTCAATTAGATTGAGTATTCATAGTTTACTCGGTTGGATCGAGTACAACTATAGGCATTCTTCCAATGGTTGGAAAGGTAGGACAAAATCACGTTTATATTAATTCTCGGGTGTATTAGCCAAAGCTAACTCGAGTTTTAATATAAATGTGGATTTTATCCTATAAACAAGAGTTGCATAGAGATGTAATTGGTAATCGTTACCTACCGATCATACTAAGTCTTGGGCGTATTAGCCAAAGCTAACTCAAGGGTTAGTATGATATGGATCTTGTCCCACATGAATTATATAATTCAGTGGGAGCATCATTTAGTTAAAGGCCTAATTAAATGATTTAGAATATGGTATTCATTTCTGCTTTTATTTCTGTTGTAGATTACCATGACGTCGAATACGAACACCTTCTCTCTGCGATCTATCCTTGAGAAGGACAAGCTCAATGGAGCAAACTTCCTGGACTGGTACAGGAACCTGAGAATAGTTCTCACTCAGGAACGTAAACTGTACGTTCTGGAGCAGCCCATTCTGGAGGCTCCTCCTGCCAATGCCCCGCGAGCTGACAAAGATGCTTACAAGAAGCATCAAGATGACGCATTAGATGTGTCATGTCTAATGCTCGCGACCATGAACTCTGAGCTTCAGAAGCAACACGAGTTAATGGGCGCTTACGATATGGTTGAACATCTTCGTCAACTGTATCAAGGTCAAGCGAGGCATGAGAGATTTGAGATCTCAAGGGCACTGTTTCAGTGCAAGATGTCAGACAGGGCTCCTGTAGGCCCATATGTACTCAAAATGATTGGGTACATAGAGAACCTACAAAGGTTGGGGTTCCCACTTGGCCAAGAGCTGGCCACTGACTTGCAATCCTTGTCGGATAGCTACGATCAATTCGTTCTAAACTACAATATGAGCGAGATTGACAAGCCATGCTCGAGCCGCTTAGCATGTTAAGAGCTAAGCTAAACCTTAAGAAGGCTAAGCCCAACATTGATGGTTCAGAAACATAAGGGCAAGGGCAAGCCCAAAGGCAAGGGAAAGTCCCAAGCCAAGGGCAAAGGCAAGGCACTGAAGCCTAAAGGAGGGGTCGCCAAGGATGCTACCTGCTTCCACTGCGGTCAGACCGGGCACTGGAAGAGGAACTGCAAGGTATACTTGGAGGATCTTAAGAAGAAGCGAAGTGAGACTTCCACTTTAGGTATATATGTTATAGAAGTCAATCTATCTATTTCTACATCATGGGTATTAGATACTAGATGTGCTTCTCACATTTGTACTGATGTGCTGAGAAATAGCAGGGCATTGACAAAGGGCGAGGTGGACCTACGAGTAGGCAATGGAGCACGGGTTGCTGCTGTTGCTGTAGGGACTTACTTTCTATCTCTGCCCTCTGGGCTTGTACTAGAGTTAGTCGATTGTTGTTATGTGCCTGCATTAACTAAGAACATTATATCAGTTTCTTGTTTGGACAAGAAAGGTTTCTCGTTTACTATAAAGAACAAATGTTGTTCCGTCTATTTAAACGATATGTTCTATTGTAGTGCACCTCTGATTAACGGACTCTACATTCTAGATCTTGAAAGCCCTATCTATAACATAAATACCAAGAGGTTCAAGTCAAATGACCTGAACCAAACCTACCTCTGGCACTGTCGCTTAGGTCATATAAATGACAAGCGCTTATCCCAGCTCCATAAGGATGGTATGCTGGACTCATTTGATTTTGAATCATATGAGGTATGCGAGTCATGCCTACGAGGCAAGATGACCAAGACTCCCTTTAGTGGGCACAGCGAGAGAGCAACTGATTTGTTAGGACTCATACATAGTGATGTATGTGGCCCTTTCAATGTTGCTGCTAGAGGCGGTTATAGGTACTTCATCACATTTACTGATGATTTCAGTAGATATGGTTATGTGTACTTGATGACACATAAGTCTGAATCCTTTGAAAAGTTCAAAGAATTCAAGAATGAAGTACAAAACCAGCTTGGCAAGAGTATTAAGATATTTCGATCCGATCGAGGTGGAGAATACCTTAGCCATGAGTTCCGTGACTATCTAGCTGAGTGTGGGATTCTATCCCAACTCACTCCTCCTGGAACACCACAGTGGAATGGTGTATCCGAAAGGAGGAATCGTACCCTATTAGATATGGTACGATCGATGATGAGTCACATAGATCTTCCGACATACCTATGGGGCTATGCTCTAGACACGGCAGCTTTTATACTCAACCGAGTTCCATCCAAGGCCGTGATAAAGACACCATATAGGATATGGACTGGGAGAGATGCCCAGGTGTCTTTCATGAGGATTTGGGGTTGTGAGGCTTACGTTCGACATCAAGTCTCAGACAAGTTAGGACCCAAATCCGACAAGTGCTATTTTATTGGATATCACAAGGAAACTAAGGGATATTACTTCTACATTCCCAGTCAGCACAAGGTAGTTGTGGCAAAGACTGGGGTCTTTCTAGAATGGGACTTTGTTTCTAGAAAGACTAGTGGGAGCGCGTTCGATCTTGAAGAAGTTCAAGATGCGAACAATAGCACTGATGCCTCGATGGAAATTGAACTGGAACCACAAAATGTTGTGGATGATGTTGTTCCACAAGGAGTTGAGGAACAACAACCAGTTCAAGTAGACATACCTCTTCGCAGGTCTGATAGGGTACGTCACCGAGAGATACTCATTTCTCTTGTCTGACCATGATGACGTTATGCTCATAGAGGATGAGCCTACCACCTATCAGGAAGCTGTGATGAGATCAGATTCCGAGAAATGGCTAGAAGCCATGAGATCCGAAATGGAATCCATGTACACCAACCAAGTATGGACTTTGGTTGATCCACCTGAAGGGGTAAAACCCATTGGGTGTAAGTGGGTCTTTAAGAGAAAGACTGACATGGATGGACTTATCTATAAGGGTCGCTTGGTAGCTAAAGGTTTCAAGCAGATTCATGGTATTGACTATGATGAAACCTTTTCTCCAGTAGCGATGTTTAAGTCCATTCGGATCATGCTTGCTATTGCAGCCTACCATGACTATGAGATATGGCAAATGGATGTCAAACCGCGTTTCTGAATGGAAACCTGCTCGAGGATGTGTACATGACACAACCTGAGGGTTTTGTAGATCCACAGCATACTAGCAGAGTATGCAAGCTGCATAGGTCCATTTATGGACTAAAGCAAGCTTCTCGGAGTTGGAATCTTCGATTCGATGATGCAATCAAACAGTTTGGTTTCATCAAGAACGAAGATGAGCCTTGTGTCTACAAGAAGGTTGTAGGGGATATAGTTGTCTTCCTCATATTGTATGTGGATGACATACTACTCATTGGGAAGGACATCCCTATGCTTCAGTCTGTCAAGACCTGGCTAGGGAGTTACTTCTCAATGAAGGATTTAGGTGAGACATCCCGTATTCTAGGGATACAGATCTATAGAGATAGATCTAAGAGATTGCTTGGCCTAAGTCAGAGTACATACATTGACAAGGTACTCCTACGGTTTGCCATGCAGAACTCCAAGAAGGGATTTCTGCCGATGTCACATGGCGTAAGTCTTTCGAAGACTCAAGGTCCCTCTTCTAGAGAGGAGAGAGACCGCATGGATCAGATCCCTTATGCCTCAGCCATAGGATCAATCATGTACGCCATGCTATGTACTCGACCTGATGTCTCGTATGCTTTGAGCATGACAAGCAGATACCAGTCAGATCCAGGTGAAAGTCACTGGATAGCAGTCAAGAATATTCTTAAGTACTTAAGAAGGACTAAAGAATTTTTCTTGATATATGGAGGCGATGATGAGCTAGCTGTAAAGGGTTACAGTGATGCTAGCTTCCAGACCGACCAGGATGACTATAAATCGCAGTCGGGGTTCGTATTTTGCATCAATGGTGGTGCTGTCAGCTGGAAGAGTTCAAAGCAGGATACAGTAGCTGATTCTACAACAGAAGCCGAGTACATTGCTGCATCAGAGGTAGAAAAGGAGGCAGTATGGATCCACAAGTTCATCACTGAACTTGGGGTGGTTCCTAGCATTGCTGACCCCATTGAGCTCTATTGTGACAACAATGGACCTATAGCACATGCGAAGGAACCTCGCTCACACCAGCGGACCAAACACATACTACGGCGCTTCCATCTCATTCGAGAGATCATCGAGAGAGGAGATGTGAAGATTTGCAGAGTACCTACAGAGGCTAACATCGTAGATCCCTTGACCAAGGCTTTGGCACAGAGGAAGCATGATGGTCACACTAGGTCATTTGGGCTTAGAGCCTACACTGATTGGCACTAGTGCTAGTGGGAAATTGTTAGCTAGAGCCCTAGAGCCAATCATTTGATGATTGTATTTTGGACTTATTGTATCATATTCTATATAAATAAAGGCATTTGGATTTTTGGTTATTATACTTACTTGTATTGGTGCCAAATAAACTAAGTATAATAATTAATGTCCTTGAGTAGACGGTTCTCACCTATATCAATCGGTTAGTTGAACCGATAGTGAGATGATATAGGGAACACTACTCTTAATCATTCCTAGTCGAGTATTAGCATTCAGGGACAATGTTAATGCAATAAGACTAGCATGTAGGTCAACTCGATGACTTGATCTCACAAGTCATGGATATAGAGATATCAAATTGACACATGGGTATGCATTAGAGAATGTATACTGAATGACCCACCATGAGAAAGTATCATGGATCGTTATATGAGTGTCATATACTTTCTCATGTGGCTATTAGTATGATTACTAGTCCTTAGACCTGAAGTCACCATAGATCCCTACATAAGGAGTTATGTGTTGGATCGAGACGCGCTAGAGTGGGGGGTGAATAGCGCTCGTGGCTAAAATCGTTCTATTATCGGAATCGTAAAAACTATCGGAGTAGTAACGCAGTGGAAAGTAAACAAACACACAGAAAGACAAGAGAATTTACTTTGTTCGGAGCCTGTGACGACTCCTAGTCGAAGGCCCGCGATCCTTGATCGCTTTCCGTGGGCAACAACTATAAGCTCGACAAGAGTACAATTATTACAGTTAAGTATAATGAAAAAGTACAGTTATACCGATGACAATATTGTAATCTGAAGATTTTGGAGCTCCGGGTCGTCGGTGTCTCGTAGCAGCACTTCGGGATCGTCTCGTGAGCAGCTTGTAGCAGAAAGATTGCTTGGAAGTTGTTGTTGAGAGCTGCTGGTCGAAACCCCTTATAAAGGGTGTTCAAGGCGCCTTCTACTATTCACCAAGGCGCCTTGAACAGCCGAGTCAGCCGCGGAGATCAGCACAGACTTGGTCGAACTTCATCCAGTTCAAGGCGCCTTCAGCCTACCCAAGGCGCCTTCAACCTTCGACCCAAGGCGCCTTGAACTTCATCTAAGGCGCCTCTAACCTTCTGCGCTGGCTTTTCCTGGTTCGCACCCGAGGCGCCTCCAAGCTCCATGGAGGCGCCTCAGACACTGTTCATCCGAGTTGTAACTTGCTCCTTTGTTCCTGCAAAATGTGTTAGTCCCAAACACATACCCTGCAAAACAAAGTTAGCACAGAAACATAATGAATGATAAAAGTTTTGACAGCATTCGAACTGTCCGGATCTGACTTCAGGTTTCCAACCGGAAACCCTAGGTCGACCCGACGCCTATTGTTCCCTCTACGGGGAACGCGTCCTCACCTACTCCACTCAGGAGATTTACCTGTTGCCAGTGCGATCCTCCAGATCGACCGGACTTTTGCTCAGGACTCGACGCTTCCGGACTTTCTGCTGGACATCCGCTTCCCGGCTAATCCAGACTTTCACCTGGTTCGCGACACCAGGACTTTCCACCTAGGGTTACCACCCCCTAGGACTTTTGTCTGAAGCCATCGACCTGCCAAGACTTTCCGCATAGGGTTACCACCCCCTATGACCTAGGGTTACCACCCCCTAGGGTTTTCACCTGCCTAACCGCAGCTAGGACTTTTGCCTAAGTATCACTTAGGACTTTCCTGCAAGCTCCATGAACTTTGTTAGATAACACCACCACTTAACTTTGAGCCCTTTGCCATAATCAAAACTCAGGTTCGATCATCTGGTGCTCACTGCACCAACAATCTCCCCCTTTTTGATTATGGCAATCTTGGTTCAAAGTTAAGTAAAACATAAAAATAAAGGAATAAATAATGAAAGTTAACCAGAAGCATCAATGCATAAATAAAATTTAAAGTTTATGCTCCCCCTTTCATTCTTGATTTCTTAACTTTGACTTTTCTCTCCCCCTTTGACATAAATCAAAAAGAATTAAGAAGAGAGAAATAGTCTAGTTAATTTAAGCTCCCCCTAAAGGGTAGCATAGTTAAGTACTCGGACTTAAAAAATTTAGGTGAAGTACTTAGCTCAATTCATAAGGTGTTTGAAAAGAATTGTTGCATAGATAATTTAAATTTTAAGTTAATGCCTTAATAACTTCTTTGAGTTTAGGTGTCCAAGCATGAGTCAAATTTATTTAACTTGATTGGGTATCAGAGCCCTAAAGGAATTTGTTTAGCCTTAAAGTACTAGCATGACTCTGTTCATTCCCCCTTAATTAATGCCAAATTAAATTCTTAGGGTCTTAGAGTACAAGCATAAGAAGAACTTTATATTATCCTAATTCCAGCTCATCCATTTTAGATTATCAAACATGTGCAGCTTATGAATGAGTTTGAGATGAGATTATTTGAAAATATTGAAAATTTAAGTTCCAAATGAGAAAATGCTAAACTTTTGAGAATTTATTGAAAATTAATTAGAGTTAACTTTAGCAATCACTTTAGCAATCAGAATTTGACAATTAAATATTTTTAAATCCTTTTAAATTTATATTTTGACAGTAATTGAATTAATTTTAAAAGATTTTGAAAAGAATTTTCAAAGATTTTTGAAATGAATTTTCAAAGATTTTTGAAATGAATTTTCAAAGGATTTTTAAATAAGTTTTTCAAAGATTTTTCAAATCATTTTTAAATAAGTTTTTCAAAGATTTTTCAAAGGATTTTGAAATTAAGTTTAAAATGATTTTTTATAAAAAATTTTAAATAATTTTTAAATAAGTTTTTCAAAGATTTTTCAAATAATTTTGAAATGAAGTTTAACATTGATTTTCTAAAATAATTTTGAAATTAATTTTCAAAAGATTTTTGAAATGATTTTGAAATTAAGTTTTAAAAGATTTTTGAAATGATTTTTAAATAATTTTGAAATTGATTTTCTAAAATAATTTTGAAATTAATTTTCAAAAGATTTTTGAAATGATTTTGAAATTAAGTTTTAAAATATTTTTGAAATGATTTTTAAATAATTTTGAAATTGATTTTCTAAAATAATTTTGAAATTAATTTTTAAAAGATTTTTGAAATGATTTTGAAATTAAGTTTTAAAAGATTTTTGAAATGATTTTTAAATAATTTTGAAATTGATTTTCTAAAATAATTATGAAATTAATTTTCAAAATATTTTTGAAATGATTTTGAAATTAAGTTTTAAAAGATTTTTGAAATGATTTTTAAATAATTTTGAAATTGATTTTCTAAAATAATTTTGAAATTAATTTTCAAAAGATTTTTGAAATGATTTTGAAATTAAGTTTTAAAAGATTTTTGAAATGATTTTTAAATAATTTTGAAATTGATTTTCTAAAATAATTTTGAAATTAATTTTCAAAAGATTTTTGAAATGATTTTTAAATAATTTTGAAATTGATTTTCTAAAATAATTTTGAAATTAATTTTCAAAAGATTTTTGAAATGATTTTGAAATTAAGTTTTAAAATATTTTTGAAATGATTTTTAATAATTTTGAAATTGATTTTCAAAAGTAATTTTGAAATTAATTTTCAAAAGATTTTTCAAATGATTTTGAAATTAAGTTTTAAAAGATTTTTGAAATGATTTTTAAATAATTTTGAAATTGATTTTCTAAAATAATTTTGAAATTAACTTTCAAAAGATTTTTGAAATGATTTTGAAATTAAGTTTTAAAAGATTTTTGAAATGATTTTTAAATAATTTTGAAATTGATTTTCTAAAATAATTTTGAAATTAATTTTCAAAAGATTTTTGAAATGATTTTGAAATTAAATTTTAAAAGATTTTTGAAATGATTTTTAAATAATTTTTAAATTGATTTTCTAAAATAAATTTGAAATTAATTTTCTAAAATAATTTTGAAATTAATTTTCAAAAGATTTTTGAAATGATTTTAAATAATTTTGAAATTGATTTTCAAAAGATTTTTGAAATGATTTTAAATAATTTTGAAATTGATTTTCAAAAGATTTTTGAAATGATTTTTAAATAATTTTGAAATTGATTTTCAAAAGATTTTTGTAATGATTTTAAATAATTTTGAAATTTATTTTCAAAAGATTTTTGAAATGATTTTTAAATAATTTTGAAATTGATTTTCTAAAATAATTTTGAAATTAATTTTCAAAAGATTTTTGAAATGATTTTGAAATTAAGTTTTAAAAGATTTTTGAAATGATTTTTAAATAATTTTGAAATTGATTTTCTAAAATAATTTTGAAATTAAGTTTTAAAATAGTTTTGAAATTAAGTTTTAAAATAGTTTTGAAATTAAGTTTGAATTAACTTGATTTAAGTTAATTTTAGTTTTAATTTCTTAGTCATCTCACCCGATCTAAATTTTCAATCAGGTAATCCTATAATTGTGGTGAGATAAATTGTGGTTCAGTTTAAGGGGTTGGTTTAACTTTGTGTTAGATTCAGGTTTAGCTTTGGGTTCAACAAGTAAGCATTCTTTGGATAAACTTCTGGGCTATGGTGAGTCACAAGGAACTCATTAAAGTAACCATGCCTTCGAGGTTTTCCAAATAGTCTTACCCATTGAACTTAATACTAAAACTTGGTCTAACTAGTTAGGATCCATTTAAGGGTAGCTTCGGTCAGTTCCACTTGGCCAAATGCACCAGGTCGAAGTCATATCTTCCTAGACATGCGATGCCCAAGCTTCCCTAACGTACTATCATCCAAAAACTTCACCAGTACTGTTAGTAAAGTTAAACCTAGTCTATTTTATCTAACCTTAATTACCCTGCCGGGTAGTCTACTCTTGTTTACCCATTTCGGGTAGATTAAGTTCGGTTACCCAGTCGGGTAATTTAGCCAGCTATTCTGGATCCTCCTTCTATTGAATTTTAAATTTCAAATTTTGAATTTAAATTCGAATTTTGAATTTGTAATTTGAATTTTGAATTTTTGAATTTTTGAATTTTAATTTCGAATTTTGAATTTTAATTAAATTTTGAATTTTAATTTTTGAATTTTAATTTCGAATTTTGAATTTTAATTAAATTTTGAATTTTAATTTTTGAATTTTGATTTAATTGTGAATTTTAGATTTATGAATTTTGAATTTAATTTATTAAAATTGTTTTCCTTCTTGCTCCCCCTGGATCATAGCCTCGATATGGTCTATCGAGGTAGTGGACCTGATCCTTGGGGACCCAATATTGTCCAAGTTCAATTTGATTAACGAGGTTGGACTTGGGGACCCATGCTTGAATTATGTTCCTTTTATTTCTATCTACCAACGACAGATATGATCTATATTTAGTTTTGGGCTTGAATCCAAGTCCGGATTTGTTGTAAACGGCACGCTGTTTTCCAAGAATCATATCCAAATTCTTGGAACCCAACGTAAAGCGTTCTAACGTATCCTTGAGTTCTTTAATTTGAGTTTTCAAATTGGAATTTTCTTCCTCAAGTTGTTGGACTTGAGTTGAACTTCCAACTTGAACTGACTCAATTAAAGAACTCGAGTCAGTCGCTTCCTTAAAGGCTATTACTTCCTTTTGGAGCGACTTAACCCGGATGTTGGATTTAGCCAATTTTTTAAGCAAATAAGGAACTAAATTTCTTAAGTCATCTATTTGAGTTTCGGCGAGAAAAGAACTTACAGTGGGGATCGGGCCTTCGGAAACGGATGCGGATCCGTTGCTTCGCTCGGACTCTGTTTCTGACTCGTTCTCGGCTTCGGACTCGAGTTCGGACTCGATTTCGTCAATTAGGTTAGCCTGCGCCGGTAATGCGAGAAAGCTCGTTGGTTCTTCTTCCTTGTCAGTCTCGGATTCGTCTGACGACTCGGACCAGGTTGCTTTCAATGCCTTTCTTCTTTTCTTCTTGTTTGGGCAATCTGGCTTGTAGTGACCTTTTTGGTTACAGCCGTAGCAGGTGACATCTGATCTGTCCTTTGTGTTCATTTGAGTTGCCTTCTTCGACTTGCACATCTTCCGTACGAGTTTTATCAACTTGGAAATAACTTCGTCTTCGTCTTCTGCGTCTGATTCATCGTCTTCGTCCTCTGATATTTTAGATTTGCGCCTTGACGTCGGTTCACGCGTTCTGCTAGTACCTGCAACCAAAGCAACACCTTTCTCGACCGGGCGTGCATTAGTCTGCTCATGCAATTCTAATTCAGAAAACAATTCATCTAGTTTTATTGAGGATAAATCCTTGGAAACTTTGTAAGCATCAACCATGGATGCCCACAAAGTGTTCCTCGGAAAAGCACTTAGCGCGTACCTTATTACGTCGCGGTTTTCCACCTTTTGGCCGATCGCATGAAGCCCGTTGAGTAGGTCCCGGATGCGTGCGTGAAGCTGGTTCGCCGTCTCACCTTCCTGCATTTTAATATTATATAATTTATTTAAAATTAAATCACGCTTACTTACTTTAGCGTCTGACGTGCCCTCGTGTAGCTCGATTAGTTTGTTCCACAGCTCCTTCGCACTTGAAAATGGTCCGACTCTATTCAGTTCTTCTTTTGTCAACCCGCATTGCAGCATACAGGTTGCTTTGGCATCAGCTTCGACCTTCTTTCTTATGCTAGTATCCCAGTTAGTGCATGAAACGAGTTCTCCAGCGCCGTCAAGTGGTAGCTCGAGACCGGTCTAGATGATGATCCACATCTCGACTTGCGTCTTGAGATGGTAGATCATCCGGTTCTTCCAATAGGTAAAGTCTTCGCCGGAGAAGAGCGGGGGGCGAGAAGTGCTAAAGCCTTCTTGGAGGGCCATTTAAAAGAACCTTGCCCACAAAAAATTGCAAAAAAAATGTACCAGGACTTGATCCTGGATTAGCAGTGCGGTATCGAATGATAGAAATAGAAGTTCACCAGTTTCGAAAAAAAATAATAAAATATTATTAAAAAAAAATATTTTTAAAAAATATTATTTCAAATTTTGCCAAATTCAATATTTTATTAATACTAATAAACCGTGAAAGGATGAAAATGAATTTTTCGAAAATAATTTTGGAGGAAAAAAAACGAAAGGCGTAAGGTTTTATTTTTACCCTATACACACGACAAAGCCACGAAAAATGCTTGAATGGTGGTTGCACCAGTTCAAAGCAACCCCGCTCTGATACCAATTGTTGGATCGAGACGCGCTAGAGGGGGGGTGAATAGCGCTCGTGGCTAAAATCGTTCTATTATCGGAATCGTAAAAACTATCGGAGAAGTAACGCAGCGGAAAGTAAACAAACACACAGAAAGACAAGAGAATTTACTTCGTTCGGAGCCTGTGACGACTCCTACTCGAAGGCCCGCGATCCTTGATCGCTTTCCGTGGGCAACAACTATAAGCTCGACAAGAGTACAATTATTACAGTTAAGTATAATGAAAAAGTACAGTTATACCGACGACAATATCGTAATCTGAAGATTTCGGAGCTCCGGGTCGTCGGTGTCTCGTAGCAGCACTTCGGGATCGTCTCGTGAGCAGCTTGTAGCAGAAAGATTGCTTGGAAGTTGTTGTTGAGAGCTGCTGGTCGAAACCCCTTATAAAGGGTGTTCAAGGCGCCTTCTACTGTTCACCAAGGCGCCTTGAACAGCCGAGTCAGCCGCGGAGATCAGCACAGACTTGGTCGAACTTCATCCAGTTCAAGGCGCCTTCAGCCTACCCAAGGCGCCTTCAACCTTCGACCCAAGGTGCCTTGAACTTCATCTAAGGCGCCTCCAACCTTCTGCGCTGGCTTTTCCTGGTTCGCACCCGAGGCGCCTCCAAGCTCCATGGAGGCGCCTCGGACACTGTTCATCCGAGTTGTAACTTGCTCCTTTGTTCCTGCAAAATGTGTTAGTCCCAAACACATACCCTGCAAAACAAAGTTAGCACAGAAACATAATGAATGATAAAAGTTTTAACAGCATTCGAACTGTCCGGGTCTGACTTCAGGTTTCCAACCGGAAACCCTAGGTCGACCCGACGCCTATTGTTCCCTCTACGGGGAACGCGTCCTCACCTACTCCACTCAGGAGATTTACCTGTTGCCAGTGCGATCCTCCAGATCGACTGGACTTTTGCTCAGCACTCGACGCTTCCGGACTTTCTGCTGGACATCCGCTTCCCGGCTAGTCCAGACTTTCACCTGGTTCGCGACACCAGGACTTTCCACCTAGGGTTACCACCCCCTAGGACTTTTGCCTGAAGCCATCGACCTGCCAAGACTTTCCGCATAGGGTTACCACCCCCTATGACCTAGGGTTACCACCCCCTATGACCTAGGGTTACCACCCCCTAGGGTTTTCACCTGCCTAACCGCAGCTAGGACTTTTGCCTAAGTATCACTTAGGACTTTCCTGCAAGCTCCATGAACTTTGTTAGATAACACCACCACTTAACTTTGAGCCCTTTGCCATAATCAAAACTCAGGTTCGATCATCTGGTGCTCACTGCACCAACATTATGTACTTTGGTTTCGTCAAACGTCACTCGTAACTGGGTGGACTATAAAGGCGATTACTGGGTATATAACAAATTATGCAGAGGGATGTGAGTGATGTAGATGGGATCAATCCCTCCTATATGACGGGAGAGACATCGGTATTCTTGATAGAGTGAGACCACGAAGTGCATGGCCATGTCCAAATGAGTCAATATGGGATATTGAGCTCATTTGATTTATTGAGTCTACTTGGATTTCAAGATTTAGATTGATTAGAGGATGACACGGTCTATGCCTCATATTGATCAATCTAGATGTCTAGGATAGAAGGACACTTGTCATATATTGTGAGGAGTCACAATTAGTGGTCACAAGGTGATGTTGGATCTCAACATTCTTGTAACTTGGATAGTAATGATGTGTTGCTAGATACCGCTCATTACTTATGCTCCTAAATGGGTTTAGGGCATTGCCAACGTTACAAGAACCTATAGGGTCACACACTAAGGACAATTAGATGGAGATTAGGTTCATATGATGAACCAAGAGGATTAGATTCATTTGATGAATCAAATTGGATTAAGAGTAATCCTAATTGGGCTAACTTGAGTTGGACTCAAGTGGATTCATGTATTCAATGAGTCTAATTTAGATTATGACTCATTGAATCAACTTAATTTAATGAATTAGATTCATTATATTAAGTTGGCTTGAATCAAATGGTTAGATTAGATCAACCATGGAAGAGATTTTGTCAAGTTTGACTTGACTTGAGAGGAAGATTAAAAGTCAAGTTTGACTTGACTTTATGCCACCTCATTGGTGAGTTGGCATTGATGTGGACCAATGATGTTACTCCACATCATCATGGGTGCCACATCATGGAAGTTACAAAGTCATTCTCTTTAATGACTTCACATTAATTGCAATTAATGCAATTAATTTGGGGTTACACATGGAGAAGTGGCCGGCCACATTTTTGAATGAAATGGATTCATTTTTCATTCAAGTGGAATTATTCTCTCATTCATTCCTTATTCTTCCTCCTTGAGTTCTTCTTGCTCTCTCCCTCTCCTCTTCTTGCCGTGGCCTATCAAGGTGCTAGCACACCTTTGTTTAGGTCTTCTCCACCTAAGTTGTCGTGTGGATACTTCTAGAGGACCGTACACTTGACGGTCTAGAGATCCGGCATTTTGGACGAGCGGGATTCACGTAGGGCGCGCATCAAGGGTATATACATCTTAACCTTTGTAGATTTAGTGTAAATCGAAGTTTTCTAACTCGTACCCGAAATTTTTTGAATTTTTCCTTTGCACGGATCCAGTGGCATGGGTGATTCGGGGTTTTCGAGACGCGAAAAGCGGTTTTCGCGGCCCGAAAAACCCAACAATGTAACGATCGGCCTCACAGCCTAGCCAGTAGAAGGTGGGTCGTTACAAATGCAAAGAAATAAAGCCTCCTTTCTCTACTTCTTCTCTAAGCAAAATTTGGCCACCAAGAGTCTCCTAGAGAGTTGATGCCACTGGCCAAAGAAGAAGAAAAGGGGAATAGGATGAGGGTCGACCACACCAAGGAAGATAAGAGAAATAATAGATGATAGGTTATGAGGTGAGGCACCTCTACCCTTTCTTTTATATTCCTTGGTCTTGGCAAATAAGGAAAGTTTAATAAATAAAATTTCCTTATATTCCTTGACAATGTTTAAGAAGAAAAATTTAATTAAAAATTTCCTTTTACACCGTTAATGGTCGGATTTCTCATTTTCCTCCAAACAAGGAAAGTTTTAAACACAAAATTAAAACTTCCTAATTTGTTTCCAGAAATTTTTAAAATAAAAAATTCTCTTTAAAAAATTCCCTTCATGGTTGGTCATAAAAGAAACTTTTATAAATTAAAATATTTCTATTAAAACATGTGGATGATTTACAAAAAGGAAAGTTTTCTCTAAAATTAAAATCTTCCTTTTAACTACAAATAAGGAAAGATATCAAATCTTTCTCTTAATTTTTTGTAGAAAACTATAAAAGAAAAGATTTATAATTTTAAAACTCTCTTTTATAATCATGAGGATGGTTAAAAAAGGAAAGTTTTATCAAAAATTAAAATCTTCCTTTTAACTACAAATAAGGAAAGATATCAAACCTTTCTCTTAATCTTTTGTAGAAAACTATAAAAGAAAAGATTTAAATTTTAAACTCTTTTTTAAAACCATGACTTCTACATAAGAAAGATTTTAAAAAATAAAATCCTTTTAATTTATTGTGACTGACCACCTAAGCTTGGGTTCAAGCTAGGGCCGGCCACACTTCAACCTATCCAAGCCATGTCTTGGCCGACCCTTGCTTGGGTTCCAAGCTTGGCTTGACCGGCCACCTAAGGATGGGTAAGAAGGTGGGTATAGGTGGGTATAAGACTTTATAATTAAGAGACTATGACAGGGACTGAGAGGAGGAATTGGTTTTGGTCTCCCGATGAACTTGAGCTTCCTGTGTTCGCCTCGAACACCCAACTCGAGTTCATCAATAATAACTCATACCACTAAAGAGTTATTATTGAACTACCACACCAATCCCATATTACTATATGGGCTCCTTCTTATCATGAGTGTGATAGTCTCCCTGTGTTTAAGATATAGAATGTCCACTAATTAAATGAGTTACTGACAACTCACTTAATCAATATCTAGCTCCAAGAGTAGTACCACTCAACTTCATCGTCATGTAGGATTAAGTCCACCTGCAGGGTTTACATGAAAATCCTTATGAGCTCCTCTTGGGGACATCATCAACCTAGATTTCTAGGATACAATTTCCTTTTATAATCAACAACACACACTATAAATAATATTATTTCCCAACTTATCATGCCTATTGATTTATTGAACTAAATCACACCCTTTGATAAATTAAAAAAATAAATACTAAATATAAACGCTTGTTATTATATCAGGATTAAGAGCACACACTTCCATAATATCAAAGGTCTTGTTCTTTTATGCAGCCAGTATAAAAAGAACTTACCTTAAATGGTCATGCTCAATACACTCAGAGTGTACTAGTGTAATTTTATAGTCAAGATAAACTAATACCAAATTACACTACGACTATTTCAATGGTTTGTTCCTATCCATCTTAGTCGTGAGCTACTGTTTATAATTTATAAGGAACTGATAACATGATCTTTTGTGTGTGACACCACACACCATGTTATTTACAATATAAATTAATTGAACAACTATACTTAGCATATAAATGTAGACATTTGACCAATGTGATTCTTATTTCTAAATAAATGTTTATACAAAAAGCTAGGCTTTTAGTATACAAAAAGTTGTTAGTTCGGCTGGACTAACGGGCCATGAATAACAAGGTAGAGTACGAGGCATTAATCGCTGGGCTACAAGCAGCCCTACATGTAAGAGAGCCACACGAGTACTTATCCACTCAAATTCTCAATTGGTGGCACAACAATTGTCGGGGACTTTTGAAATAAACAATGTCAGGCTAAGGTTATACGCTGAGGCATTTGAAAAGTTAAAGACTGAATTTCAAGAAGTAATGATCTAAAAAAATCCTCCAAGCAGAGAATCAATATGTGGATGAGTTGGCAAAATTAGCAAGTTCCTTAACCCCTGCAGTGCTGGATAGGCCAATCGAGTAGGTATTGTTGGTGGCTCATATCGAGAGGCCGACTGAAGGAGGGACTTCGAATGACTGGAGAACACCTCTGATCAAGTTCCTCCGGTCAGGCAATACGCCATCCGACTGGGAGCAGGCTCAGTTAATCAGGAAGATGGTCGGGTGGTTCACACTAATTGGAGATCACCTCTACAAAAGGGCCTTCATGAGGCCACTACTCAAGTGCATCTGAGCAGAAGACATCCAGTACATCTTACAGGAAGTTCACCAAGGCTCCTGTGGCAGTCATCTGGGCGGTCGTTCGTTAGTGAGAAAAATCCTACTAGCGGGGTACTTCTGGCCTACCTTGTAGGTAGATGCCGCCCGTACAGTGTCTACCTACCTCTCTTGTCAAAAGTACCAGAATATATCGCATCGATCAACTAAAGAACTGAAGGCATGCATTGTGTCATGTCTGTTCGACCAGTGGGGCATGGACATTATAGGGCCTTTCCCCATGGTGACAAGCCAAAGAAGATTTCTGCTTGTGGCGATGGACTATTTTTTAAAATGGGTAGAAGTCGAACCACTTTCTAAGATAACCAAACAGATGATTATCAAGTTTTTGTGAAAAATATAGTGTGCCAATTCGGTGTCCCTCATAAACTAGTCTCTGACAATGGAAGACAGTTTCAAGGATGGAGGCTCAAAGAGTGATGTGCCATGGTATTACATAGGCCTTCACTTCAATGGCTTATCCCCAAAGCAATGGCCAGACGAAAGTCACCAATAGAGAGATTCTCCGAGGGCTTAGGGCTCAGCTATACCATATGGGAGGAAGCTAGGTGGACAAGCTGCCGAGTGTACTATGGTCTTATTGCACGACTCCTCAAAAAATCACTGGTATTACGCCATTCCACTTGGTGTACAGAGGAGAAGCAGTGGTACCGGTCGAGATTAGTGTAGAGTCCGATCGAGGATAGCTATACGACGAAGATAACCCTGATCAGCAACTTATGGAGTTAGATTTGATAGACGAAGTTGTTAGGACCCTCGGAGGCCCGCTAGAAGGGCGTGAATTGCCCCTGCACAAATCAAGCAAAACAAATCTTCCTTGGACTTATAACTTAATTAAACTAAACACTTGCATAAACAAAATAAGAGATAAACTAAAAAGACGAGGCTCACAAATTTACTTGGTTACAACCGGAGAGGTTGTTAATCCAAGGAAGTTAAAGCACACTAAAATTTTCCTTCAAGTGTTGTTTCACATTTTTTTTGTTGCTCTTTAGCTTTGGGAGCAGGGTTGCTTATATAGCCCTGCTCGGGGCGCTTGGAAGGGGTCTAGGCGCCTGGAGGGGGATAAAACTTTATCCCCTTTGCAATAGATCATGGTCAAACGTGATCCGAATAAAATCCTATTCCGGGCGCCCAGACCAAGAAAGTCAACTAAGTTGACTATTTCCAGTCCGGGTCTTCCGCTCTGGTTTCTCTCGCCTTAGTCCAGGTCTTCCACTTCGATTCCTCTTCCTTAGATGATCTCGGCCATCCGGAATAGGGCTCACCCAAATTCAACTTCCGGCCTTCTCGAGCAAGCTTATGCTCCTAGCTTCTCTTCCCTCAGAAACGTCGCGCGCCTCCTTCTCGTCCGCCCACATACTCTTTCGCAGCACCTCGTCCCTCAGACGCATCAAACCCGTCGGCTCTCTCCCGTGCGACCCTTCTCACTAGTTGCGTCTTTTGCTCAACATCCTGTGCTCCTAAGTTCCTACACACTTAGACACAGGATTAAACACAACAGAACCTAACCTAACTTATTTGATCACATCAAAACAACCATGGGGTACCAACACTCTCCTCTTTTTTGATGTAAGCAACCTAAGCTAAGTTAGGGTAAACTAACATAAAGTAAAAGAAATAAATTTTCAATTTAAAGTGTAAAAATTTAAAACAGTTTAAACTACCTCCCCCAAGACTTAATCCTCCCTTCTCCCCCTTTGATCACATAAAAAATGGGATATTAAAAGAAATCTAAGGGTATTTTTTTTTATAAAAACTATAATTTTCCAACAATTTTTAAAAGCAACTTATCAAGTTTTTTGAAAACTTTGAAAATAATTTAATAGCACTTAAAAGAATTGCAATAATTTTAGAAAATTTTAATTTTTGTAAAAAAATCTAAGTAAAAAAATGTTTGAGTAACTATTTTAAAATATGAATTATAATTAAATGCTTTGTCAGTTAGTCAATTATATATTTTATTTCATTAATTGACTTCCAAGTTGTGGCGAGACACTTGGCCTTCTTGGTTATTGGACCAACAATCACTTTCTAGACAAAACCTCTTAAGGAAATCAAACATTTAATCTACTCGCTTAAATCCCTAAGTCCGATTAGACTTTTAATTTATACAAGTTTTTGGAACCCAATATAGGTTCCTTCCCACAAGATTAATAAGAAATTTTGGGGACACATAACTTTTGGAAAATTTTCTAATTTGATCCCTGTGAAATCTAAGATACCAGCTTAGTCTTTTAAAATTTTGAGTTTGAACAGTTAAACATGTATAGTTTAACAAGTTTTCTACTTGTGTCTTCATGTATGGTTTATCAAGTTTTCTACTTGTGTCTTTAATTTATCATTTTCCAATTTTAATTTTTCAAAATCTTCTAATAAGCAGGATTTGGCTAGAATTAAATTTAATTATTTATTTATTTTTTATAATTTGCAACAGTCTTTAGATAATAACTTAACAAATTTAAATAACTTATCGGGAGGAAGAGATCGTACCTGACTTACCTTGTCGATCTTGTTATCCGTAGCTCCCCCTGAATTGTTTCTTTCTTCCGATGTCACTCCCTCTTCACCGATGCTCTCGATGCTCATTTCGGATGAGCTTGCTTCATTTTCGTCGTCTTGATGACTTGCCATTAACGCAAGTCCAGAGAAAGTCTCAATCTCTGATTCAGACGATGTTTCATCCTACGTAGCCTTCAGATTTTTGTGCTTGTTCATTTGGACGGGCTTCTTATTCTTACCCTTGTCCTTGTTCTTTAATTTAGAGTAGTTGTCTTTAACGTTCCCTCCTTCATTGCAGTGGTAGCATCTGATTGCTCTTTTCCTTCTACCCTGCAGATGGTTAGTTTTTCTAGATTTAAATAATTTTTTAAATTATTTTACCATCATTACCATTTTGTCATCGTCGAGAGAAGATTCTAAATCCTGTTCATCCATCTTTGCCTTAAGGGAAATGTTGTGCTTCAACTCTTTCTATGTATCTACACATCTTGTTTCATGGACTTCAAATGTTGAAAACATTTCTTCTAAGGTAACAGATTATAAATCTTTAGATATATAGTAAGCATCTACTAATTATGCTCATTCAGTAGTTCTAGGAAATGTATTAAGTGTGTATCTTAGCGAATCCTGGTTGCTTACCTTTTCTCTGAGATTCGTGAGTCCGGTGATTAGTTCTTTCATTCTCGAGTGAAGATGTGCAACGGTTTCTTCTGCTTCCAATTTTATGTTGCTTAATTGATTCCTTAGCAAATCCCGTCTCACGAACTTCTTGGCTTTGGACGTCTCTTCATGTAGCTTAAGGAACTTCCACTACAAGAAAATTGCGATTCTACAACATTTAAACGACAACGCTTATTATAAAAAACGTTGTCTATTTTTTTTTAACAACGCTTTTAGTGAAAAGCATTGTCTATTTCATTATTTTCTTATTAATAGACAACGCTTTTCTAAAAACCGTTGTCTATTAGTGATTTTTACAGGTCAAAGACAATGCTTCGTAAAAAGCGTTGTCTATTAGTCTTTTTTTTAGTGTCTACGACAACGTTTTTTAAAAAGTGTTGTCTATTGTTAAGTTCTCATCTAAATCTTAATTAATACAAACCGTTGGATCTATGTAACGAGTAGAAAACCCGAACCCTTCTCCCAACTCGTATCTTCTGATCATTTTTGATCCCAAACCCTTCTCCCAACTCCTCATCTCACGCCGACCTTCTCCATCCAACTCCTCCTCTCACGCCCTCTCCTTCCAACTCCTCTCCGGCAAACCCCTCTCCGGCGAACCTCTCTCCGCAAACCACTCCTCCGAACTCCTCTCCGTCAAGTTTCAAGTTCTTTGCCTCGGACTTGCAACGGTTTGAAGGTTGCCAACTGCCCCTCAGTCTCAGATTGGAGAGGAGGTGTGGTGTTGAGGCATCGGAGGAGGTAGCCGCTTGGCTACTACGACGACGACGGCTCCACCCTTCCTCCCTCCTCCGTTCTCCAAAAGTTGCTTCCTTTTGCTGCAATTCATCCTCGACTCCTCGGCATTGTCTTCTGCCCCTACTTTCCTCTACTTTTTTGGCGGAGAGAGAACTAGGTCGCAGATAGAGAGAGAAAGAGAGGTGGGTTGTCTCGATGGAGCGCGGAGACGAATGGAGAAACGAAGGGTGGTTGTACCTCATCCGGTCGAATCGCCTCGGACTACACTACTCGAGGAAGAGGTACTTTGTCCTTGAAGGTAACGCCCTCAATTGCTACAAGAACTGGCCCGCGCCGGACGGAGAGGTACTGGGAATCTGCCTCTCTTTTTTTCGTCTCGATCTCTTTTGGGGAATGGGAGAAAGATGAGCCTTTTTTTTCTTGTTTCTTTGAAATTTAGTGTTGAATTTTCTTTGCTGTTTTTCTTAGTTTCTTTGGTTAGAACTGACCTTTTTGATGTTTTATTGATAGAGTTTTTAATTGAATGAAAGAGATGGAGAGACATCTTAGGCGTGAGCATTCTTTAGAGTTTTGTTTCTCTGTCGATCATCCTAATCTGATCGGCCGAATGAAACTCACGATTTTTCTACTACAACTCTTAGTTCATATGGAGAGGGAATTTTTCATTGGAGAGCGTGACCTTCTTGGTCAAACACTTATATATTCTTCTTATCTTCTTAAGTAATTGCAATGTTTTAGACAAAAACTTTTTCTGTTTCATGTTATTCTACATTTTTGCTCATATTTCCCCTAGCCATTTCTTTTGTGGTATCACCATCTCAATTATAGATTGCTCAGTGAAACAATCTTCCCCGTTGAAATATTAAACTTCAAGTTCTTTGCATTGTTTGTGCATACCCATTCTGTCGTATCATTTGCATTCTTTGTCTTTTGAGTTCCATAGGTTACAGCATTTCCTCTATGCCTTTGCTCGTGATTAACTTTATGAACCTGTAAAGTCAAGATCTAGGACTAGGAAGTTGAAAAAAAAAACAAGGTTAATTATTAAAGTTCTGAATAGATTTGTTAAAACTTAGAATTGCATTATTTTGGCATTTGATATTGTACTTTTCTTTTATTATGACACAATATCTATGAATAAATGACTGTAACAAAAAGTTCTTGAATCACTCACTATATTGCGCAATAAAGGATTTATGATCTTGTTCCGAACATTGCAGATTAAATAATAGAAATTCTCTTAAAAATTATTTATTTGAGTTGGTCCCAGGAACAGTCCACACCACACATGTCAATAGCACATGTCAGTAGCAGTAGGAAGCTTTCCATTTGTTCTTTTCCCTTTCTCAATTTTATTCATGTTACATGATGGAGAAAATATTGATGGTATTGTTGCTTTACCTTTGTTGCTTATTATCTAAAATTTCTCAAGCCTAATACACTGTGATTTAAACCTTTGTTGCTTATTATTTTGCTGTCATTTAATTGTCTGCTTCCGATTTTGTTTGGATATCCTTTTTTACGTTGCATGACATCCTTTTGTTTGTTTCTGCAGGTTTGATGTTGTTATACACTTCGCTGGACTAAAAGCTATTGGTGAATGTTCATTTAGGAATATTTTTATTTGTCTAAACCCCTACTACACTTCGCTGGACATAGTTTATAATTACTTTTTCTTTATCTTGCAGTGAGAGTCTTCAATATTACTTTTTCTTTAAAATGCTCCAATTAGTGGCATCCTTTTGACTTCCTAGTTAAATATATTTGATTTGTGAGCAATAGTTTCTCCAGCTCATTAATTTTCACTGTTGCTTATTAGTGGCTTCTTATCAATCCTTTTGGCTAGTCGCTTGGATGTAGATGCTCCAGTTCTAATCAACACAATGACACTCTAATATGCATAAGTTCTGTTTTGTACACAATCTAATTATCATTGGTGACTAGTCACTTGGGTGGAGATGCTCCAATTCTTAAACTCTAGATCATTTTTTTCCTACTTGGCTCAGGCCACATCAGCAGTAGTTAAAAAATTACAAGGGCAACAATTAAACTGTAGCTCAGATACATTGGAGTACTTTCTTTTCTTCAGTTTGTAAAAAATTACAAGGGCAACAATTAATCTTGTACTTTCTTTTCTGACACATATTTTTTTTTTCAGCTATGCTTGTCTTTCCCTTCTAATGATTATTACATCTTATGAAATGCTCATTCTAGTGAAATTGTGATAACTAACTGATAGCACCATTTCGAAATAGAACAACTGCCAATTATGTTGTTAATTTCTAAATTTCCCATTTTTATATGAAAATCAGCTTCTCTAATATTTGTTCCCTAGCACTGCATCTCTAGATATGGGACCCGAGCTGGAAATCTTGAATGATGACTATAAGGCTCATTTATCTTTAATTGCCTGCCTGTATATGAATAGTTGATTTTTGACAGTTTCAATTAACCTGGATGAATCTTTGTATGTTAGGTAACTTGCATGATTTTGTAATATGGGGCGTAGGAAACTTCAATGGTTATCTGCAGTGTAACCTTCTTCTGAGCTCATTTAGTTCTGTAATGTGAAATTTTCAATTCGGATTTGCATAATTTTGAACAGGTAGTATTCTTGCTTCTTAATATTTTTATTCATTTATTATTTTCATAAAGTTCAGTTGTTCTCTATGGTGGGTAATATAACTTTATAACCTTGTTGACGCTTGGCATATTAGATAGTTTAGATTGCCAGTTATTTGGGTAAAAGAACAACTGTACATAAATTACATTCAGAAAGATATGCTTGTACATCTATTACTCCATCTAATGAATTGTAGCTAATGCAGGTAAGAAGACATCACCACCTTCCATACGATCTGCGTTTACCATTATAGTGGTTGGTGTAAGTTAGAGGTAAATTGTTCAAAGTTAAATAACTTGTTGGTTTGAACCTAGATGTTACTGAAACTCATTGTTGGTTTTGTGGAATCTGCTATTCCTTCCTATACCTGCATTAGATATAAAGACCAAATATTTTTATTCAAGTTTTGCAAGTTAGGTTCAGACTTTGTTGAAATAGGACCCGGGAAAGCCTGTTTAGGCTACCCATTTAAGCGAGGAAAAGTTTACGTTTTCCTTTATTTTTTTCTTTTATTTCTTTTCTTTATTTCTTTTTCTTCTTTCCTCCGTTTTCTCTTCCTCGCCGAACCCACGCGCGCCCGACTCCTTCCCCCGTGCCCTAACCGGCGTCGCACGAGCGGTTCTTCTTTTATTCCTCTTTTCTCCCGATCCTCTGCCCTAGCCTCCCGCCGAGTGCCGCTCCTCCTTTTCCCCAAGCGCCGGCGACGCTCACTCCATCGCCAGTTCCCTACTCTGTGCTCGTGCCCTAGCCTACCTTGCCGACGCCGGTGAGCGTCTTGCGGCGATCTTTTCTAGTGTTGTCCGAGACCCGTGCCTCAGTGACGGCAATTTGCCACCGCCAACGCTCTCCCTTCTGCCCTCTGTGCTACTAGAGCCGACCATCACCGAAGGACCTCACTGTGCCCTAGTCCCGAAACCGCCGCCGGCCACAACCCCGAGCAGTGCCGATCAAGTTGACAACTTCTCTGCCCGAGTGCTGTCGACTCCCTGTTATTGCATTGTGCCCTAAATCTGAGCAAATAAGGTGAGTTGGGTTGTGTATGATCCGTGCTCTCCACTGCTTGATCTTTTTCTTGATCAGTTTGATTCTAACAGTGATCCCAGCCGTGAAGTGAAGTTTTATGCTGTGGATTAACAATCAAGGTTGTAATTTTGATAGGGAGGTGAAGTGTGACTTGCTGTGGGGTTTTCCTGGTCAAGCAATTTAATCCAGTGGTTGTTTACCTTAGATCCAGCAGCAACTACAGTTGTGAATTGAGGTAAGAGGTAAAGAATTGATCATCTTGTAGATGATTGGTTGATAGGTCAGCAAGGAATGTTAATTTAGGTTATGTTTTGTATTTGGTATGAGTTGGATTCTAGGTTAGGTTTATGTGATTTTTTATTAGGGTTTTGCCCTAATCTAGTGTAGGAGATTTTTGTTTAGCTATTTATAGGAGTGTAGCTAAATTAAAAAGATTTATTTGTTTGACACAGGACTTTGATGCGAGACGAGTATCTCGACGTCGTATTCGGACCAGATTGGACTTTTCGATTGGAGGCGAGTACTTTTGACTTTATGTCTTTGATATGCATAGTAGTGAATTTAACAAGTAGCAATAATTATGTTCTCTTATTTGTTTCGGTTAATCACTACCCGATACCCATTACATGATTGATTGATTGCTTGTTTTGCATCTCATGTATTCCTTACCTGCTTATACATGCTTATAGGGGTAGTGATATACCATGCTTCACCATGTTCAGGACCTAGGTTTTATACCTTCTGTGTACCTTTGATTTGATTCGTTGACCTATGGTGCACTTTTATATATATATGGATTAGTTCAGGATATTTTGTGGTTAGTGTCATGCACCATTTGCATGATTGCATGCTGTGCGATAGTCCGCTCCATTATTGTTGAGCACATCGCCAGTTACATGGATCTGCACACACCACCACTCATGGATTAGTGGTCGATTCAGGCAGTGTGTGTTGCAGCAGGGACTTTGTTTGGCTCCGTTGGTCCGCTCATGGGTAGCGTGATGCAACGTGTTAGCCGGCAGAGATTCCTCCCCGTCATCATGTACCGGGAGTTGAGAGCATTGCGCTCCCCCATTTATGATTTGGGGTAGGAGGATAGGTGTACTCCGACAGCATCCCGTCTATTCGGTCACTCATCAGGTGCAGTGACGACAGAGTGCACGGTTGTCACAGCCCTACCCACTCTGTCTCACTATTGTGTGTGAGATGGTTGACTGGTGTCAGGGGTGACCAGGACACATCATTGGTATCATATGCATGATGCATTTATTGCTTGTGTTTGTGTTTGCTGCATTTATATGCTGCATATTGTTTGGATACCTATGTTTGACATGCATACAGGATTTCTATGTCACTCGAACTGTTTGTCCTTATACCCAGGTCCTGGTTAGTACAGTTTTTCTCCTGTTTACTTCAGTTGCATTTCATCCTTTTATATCAGGAGACTGTACGCATGATTAGTGCTAGATGTTATTTCCCTACTTTGCATATCAGTTGTACCTGCTGAGTGTTGGACTCACCCCGCCTCCATTGTTGTTATTTTTCAGGTTGATGCTGTCAGGAGAGAGTTCCAGTTGCTAGTCCCTGCAGATCTCAAAGATTATTAGTCTTTTGGTTTTCTTACTTAGATTATGCTAAACTTGTTCTGGTTGATGGTATAGACTTTGTATGGATTTTGTGATGTCGATGGATTTTTATTCGATATGTTTTACTACATGCCTGCCTGGACGGCAGAAGAGGTGAGTTTGTCGGATTTGTGTTTTATGAGTGTAGTGGAGTAGGGTTGGTTTCGAGTCGTGGTATTACTGTTTGTTTACTTATATATAAACTGCGTGGATGTTTGTGTGGTTGTATTTTATTATTGTTTTTATTCCAGCCGCATGTGGCTGAGGTATATGAGGATGTAGAAAAGTTTCAGATTGTCCGCCGTACAGGGGAGATGCTGCCGAAATTTCTTCGGACAGAGACTCCTCCGAGGCGTGACAATTTATTTAGTATAAGAGCCAAGTCTTGCTATGTGTTCTGGAGTTTCGAGATTTATCTGATACCAATTTATTTGGTATCAGAGCGTAGTTTTACGATCTTTGTGTTCGGATTTTGGATATATGGGATAACTTGATACCAATTTATTTGGTATCAGAGCGCCAAGTTTGGCGATACTTGTTATTTTTCGTGTTACGGATTTTTGAGATTTAACTGATACCAATTTATTGGTATCAGAGAGGGTTATGTTACTTGCTTTTGGTGTTATGGATATTTGGGTTAGCCCAAGTTTGCGAGTCAAACTGGGTAGTTATTTTGGATTGCACGGATTTTCCATTATGTATATGTTATGGATTTCCGTTTCGGATTTATATGGGTTTCCGGTGATTTTCATGTTTGGAATTTTGAGGTCAGAAGTTGGGGACTGGACAGCGATGGAACATCTCCAGATGACATATAGGTATGATGTTTAATTTTATAGTTTATAACATGTATTAGCATTCTTTATTTAGTACCTGTCTAGTTGTTGTAGCACATATTTCATGTGATGGGTTAGCCATTGAGCATGGTTGACCTTAATAGAGATCAAAGATTATTGTCTCTGGTGATTTTTCATATCATACCATCAGTAGTTTTAGCTTCTGTCACTATTAGTAGGAGATGGAGGCACATACCAACCTCTACTATTTTTTGATGGGTAGTGGATGATACCTACATATTCCTGTTGACTTAGCCAGTAGAGTTTTTATACTCATATCTTTTGGATATTAGGGTACCCGATATGATGAAAATTGGTCATTTGGGAGTTATCATGTTTGATCATTGTTGAGAATGGTTTGAGGTTGAGGGATATTGTGAGATCAGATATTATGATATGTTGATTTCTATTGATTTATGAGAGTACACTACAACAAAAACTGCAAACGATAACGGATATTATCCGTTGTCGTAGGGTCAAAAAACCGTTGTAACTGAGGGTGATGTAGAATGTATTGCCCTACGACAACGGTTTTGAATCCGTTGTCTTTGTAGACATTTGACAACGGTTTTTATCCGTTGTTGTTTATATGCCCAAAACTTGGCTACGAAGGATACAACAACGTTTTAAAACCGTTGTGGTAGATAATTTCAACAACGGAAATAAACCGTTGTGGTAGACATTTTTTACAATAGATATAAACTGTTGTGGTAGATAATATTTGATACGTTTTTTTTTTTTTTTAACAATAGTTTTAATATATTTTACAATGGATAAAACCGTTGTCTTTTGTCACTTTTTACAAAAAAAATTCGTTGTGGTTTACCTAGTTTTTACAACATTTTTAACTGTTGTCTTTAATGTTCATTAATACCAAACAACCAATCTTATTTTACTATAAGCAAACCACCAATACAAAAATAAATATTTACTACATTAAATCCAAAATAAACATCCATATATAATTCATCTTATAGCCACATATACAAAAATATACAAAATGAGTTGTTACTCATCAAAATACACATGTTTTCCATTACTCTCCATATACATTAAATCACATGTTTTCCATTTGATGTTCTCCATATGACTTTTAATTTACAAATTAGCAAGGCAAGCTACATCCTAACAAAGCTCACTTCTTGCATCAAAAAAACTCAAGCCTCACGAATTGCAAGAGAAAAATTTAACAAAACTTATCAAATTCCAGAATTCCAAAAGGAGAATGTAATTAACCAATCTGTAGTGCATAGAAGGCAAAAACAAACCAAATGAAGGAAACAAAAAGAGGTGTTTATTAGAGAATAATAGTATAGGGAATCTACTAGGAGCAGTGATACCTAGCTTAGCATAGTTTACTAAATAATTAGCACTGCATGCAGCTAACATTATTTAAGTGAACTATCATCCAAGATGAATAGAATCCATGCAAAGCGCATTACATCCATGAACATCTTGAAACAAAATATTCGTGCAATTTTCTGTGCCATTTTCCAGACTACATTACCTTTGAGACCTGGTAGGCACAATATGCTTTTCCATTTTGCAAGTAACAAGTTGCCAGAAGCTGCAAATTGATCTGCAATAAACATACCCATCACAAAAGCATAAGTGAAAGTAAAAAACATGGGTTCAAAATCTTCCAATTAAAACTTGATCAAAAGAATTGGATCATCATGATGAGTTATGGTAGGGTGAATTATTTGTAGAGCTAAAACAATTCCACAAATTCCTCCAAATAGAAATCACATACGCACAGCTTTAATAATTACATAGGACACCTAAAAGAACCAAAGTGTCAATCAAATAAGTGTAAATTAAGAGCTATAACATTCACTACATTCCAGTTGGAAAAATATATTTTTCATTCCCATTTCATCAATACAAAGAGAAAATTTACCAAATTTAGCTGCAATGCACGTGCAATTCACGGGTAATTTACACTGCTCGTCCAAGCAAAAGTATATAGAGCAAACTATTAAGAAATCAAACTGTAGTATATAGATGTTTTGTATATCAATATACTATGGATCATACACGAAATGCCTTTGTTATTCTACAAGAAACACAATGTTCTCAAAATAAAAAAATTCAAGCACGTTAAACTATCCAAGAGCCTAAACTAGTAAATTCTACAAGAAAAAAAGTAAGATCATACCAGCAAGATGCCACTGATGCCAGACATTCCCAGCTCATAGAAGAAGGAGATTAATGAGATGCGCCTGAGAGTTTCACTACAATATTTGTGGATACTCTAGTTAGAGAAACAGAACAGTGATCCTCTTTCCACTAAGATACCTAATTACAACAAAATTTTGAAATCTAGGCTGCAAAGATATGAAATATAAGAAAACAATAAACTAGAAAAAAGAGGTTCCTTTTGACTGATCTTAAGAAATCAGAGGATGGGCTAACAGGTATACTAAGGAATGAAAATCCAAAACTCCTAAAAATGATTGGTCAACTGGTTAAAAACTTACCTATTACAAAAAACAAAAATAATATCTTTCATTGATTTCCAACGTTCTATGAAGACTTTGAGAAAAATGGCTGAACATGATCTGTTATCACTTTGCCTAGGAGTTGTCCTGACAGTCTCAATTAGAAATACTGTCATGCACAGTGTTGATGAAACCAACAAACAAATTGACACCTACATAACATCAAACAATAAGATGACACATGAAAGAGAGAGTTTTCAGTGTTGATAAGGAGCATATTTTATACAAGTTATCTAGAACATGCCTCAAATATCCACCCTTCAGGTAGAAAGCGGGCGAAGATGTTTCCCAAAACATGTGCAGCAGAGAAAAGCCCAGTAATCCAACCAAATGCTGCAGATCTCTTGCCGACCTCAATCACATCAGCCTAGATTGATGTTGAAATATAAACTTAAGTGATTATATTCATCAATTGGGAAGGCATATCTTAAAAAAAATCATGAATGACCATTTGAAATTTCCTAAAAAGTGGTTTCAGGAGAAAATTTTGAGACACGGTAAGAAATATTTGTAGAACATATGCTCTTTTACAGCATTTTTTCCATAATCAAAGAGGTGTTGGCAAAGGTTGCAACACAAAAAGCAGAGCTCGTAAACATATTTGCATCAACTTTATGGAGGAGGCTTCATCAATCTCATGTAATACACATTGAAGAGTGTTAAATGTTCATGGAAATCTTTAGCATTTATATGATAATAAATTATAAAATTAAAATGTTGACAGTATATTGTAGGATTAACTGGCAGAACAAGATATGTCAGTGACTCAGTGCTGCTTAAAACTATCCAAAGGACAGGTAATCCACCGAATTTCTTTTAATACTTATGAAAAGGAGGAGAAAGTCTTACTGCATAAGCAATCGATATGCATAATATGCTTCCTTGACTAACTATGTAGGATATTGTGCGAAGTACAAAGTACCAGTAAACAGCTGCCCTGGAATCATCCCAAGCAAGTATGGCTGAAATTGCAGCATACAAAGTGAATGTTAAAGAAAAAAACATTAAGTACTTAAGGATCTACTTGAAATGCGCTACAATGACTATTTGGAAAGAAAGTAAGATGCAAGATACATGAGAATTTATCTTTTGCCACACTAAGGCATTCTCATGTGCTCCAAAATGAATTTAAATGATAATAACTTCCATTATTGCTCTTTTTGATAAATTTAACTTATCCTTGCTTTTATTTAATAAGATTACGAAGAGCATATTTTAGAAAAATAAAAAAATATTTATTTAAATACTCTTTACTGAAACTGATCATGCCAGATTACATGAACAAAATGACTTATATATATCACATGAATAACAAAGCTAGCGTTAACTAAGGAATGAAGAATCATACCAAATGGCACTATGGATGTAGAAACAGTAATCAGAAGCAGTGGTTTACGCCCATATTCATCTGCTAGCTGACCCAAGAGGGGAAGAACCACCATTTTAAATATGCCTACAACCTACAAAGACAGTGAAGAATTCCAGTCAAGCAATAGCAAGATCATCATCTTAATTGATCTTGGATGTCTATTGATCTCATAAGTAACATATTATTGACAGAAATGGCATAATAAGAATTGAAATGAATATAGGGGCAGATAAGAAATATCTTACAGAAGAAAATAAGAGATAAAACAAACCAAAACAAAAAACAAAAAAACTCCAGAAATGTAAGAAAGTATACATTATCCATGCCATGGAACCAACATTTTCAAACACCCTCTAGTTTCTCACATTCCACATGCACCAATAGGAGGCCATAATTGAAACAAGCTTTGAAGTGACATTTAATTGCCACTCTTCCTCATCTCATATATTGGTACCAGTTGTAGATAGAGAGCCAAACTAATGTATTAAGTGAAGCCCAATGAGATTGAGTGATCACATATAATAGAAAAAGTGCTCATAGTCAATTGAGTTGATGCAACATGGAGATTCTTGAGATAGATATATGCCAAGTAGCTGTACTTCTAGGGGGCTTTTGCAAACAAAGAAACAATACAAGGATTTGACTAGGGGCTTATGACACGTAGTTCCTATGAGCACTATATGAGATGCTAATGGAACTTAACATTGCTATAATGCAAGTGACCGGCTAAATTGGATTCCTCTATTGAAGAAAAGTTGGCAAGTCAAGCTCAATAGGTAAGCACCTTGGTGTGCATCAATCTCTAGCATACAGTATGCTTCTCAAGGGGTCAGGCATGATGCAACCAATAGAAAGAACTCTGAACCAGCAATTTAAAGTGGAGATCAAAGGTCTCCCATGGATTGCTAGATCTCTTATCTGGTAGTTTAGGTTTCTTGCTAGATAAATATCGTACAAATAAGCAAACAGGACAGATATGGAGAGGCAAACAGTTCATATCTGTTGCTTATACTTGGAAGAACTTGCATCTTTGATATGTTGGACTAACTAGAAAGAACACACACAACAGCAGAGGCATTTCCAAACAGATGAGAACTGCCATGTGGATGTATCAAACACTCCTTTTTTGAGAATTACACCAAGCAAACAATATCCATCTGTATTAGGATGATATGCCCACCAAAATTTTACAAGATGGGAAAGGTTGTCAAAGGTAAGGTCAGCAACTCCCAATTAGTGATAAGCAAGGCGACTCAGTTTTGTCTAACCAAACCTACAAGAATTTTCATTGGTCTTAATCTCTTTATCACATATTTGGAACCTTGAAGTTGGTGAATAAGTAACACGAGACTGAACCAAGTATGAGAAAAAGAATCCTGCTCCAAGAGTCTATCTTGCTTTCCATCGTGCCAACCATCAATCCATATTTTCCAAGATAGGATTCTAATCATCCTTTAAGATCAACAAATTCACACCTGAGCGGCATCATAATTGTCACAATACATGGTGCCACACATAAGAGCACATGAAAAGGTGTTTTCTACAAAGATAATAAGAATGGAACAATGGATAACATTAACTATGCCTCATCAAATGTGAGACGTTTCCAAGGATACCTTCAGGAATAGCACCGAGACGCTCATTCCAAATAGATTTCAGATCCAACCAATCCAGAAAGGCAGGAAGATATGTCTTGAATACTAAAATGCAAAAATTCTGGTAAAAAAATTTCAAAAACTTGTTCACAGTCAACATTGACTTTCCATCCAGATGCGCATCCTATTGGAAGAACATAGGGGAAGAGACCATTTATTCAATGAAACCTTTTAACAGTTTCCAACACCTTAGAGTAGAATTCAACAAGTCCATTTGTATGGCTAACTGGACAGAAAACACATAAATCTCAAGCTCTAGGAACTTTGGGAACTCAGACAAAAAAGGGATCAGATGCAATTGCAGAAAAAGGCACATTGAAGGAGTAATTCCCTCTAATAATGAGTCCCTCCTAGATCTTCAAGTTGACTCTTGCCTACGGGAATAAAATCACGGTAACAGGGCAAATCACCTACATCAATTATTGTAATACGAGGCTGCATGTAGTTAAAAAGAAGCATATGATAGCTTAAGAGAGTGGTGACTACACTGGCCATAGTTCTTTTGCGGCTGGGAAATGGAATTGAGGATGACAAAATCACCAAGATATAAACAAAAATAAAAGTTAAAAAAAAAAAAAACATCTTCAGAGATCAAACACCATAAACTTTGACATACGAGCAGGAAAATGACATGATGAAACAAATCAAAAGCAAAAAATAAGAAGAAAAGAGAATGTTGCGCTTGCAAATACAAGCATAGTGGAATCAAAAGTAGGTTTTTTTTTTTGAGACAAAATTTATGAACGAAGACAAGACCTAGGTTATGAATCTACCTTGACTATGACTCTAGCACAAATCCAAAGAAGACAAGACCTAGGTTATGAATCGACGGACTAGGAGTGCCACCTTTGCCGAAGAAATACACCTCATCCGATCAAAAGGTTCCACGAGCGAAAGAAGCAGCAATGGAAGGTCAAAGGGCCTCGTCGAACTCAGAAACCCGCTCACCAGGAAATGAGAGGAGCACACTATCATGGAGGAAGATCCAGGGGAGGCGTGAAGAGATTGTATGAGGAGAGGAAAAAAAAATTGCCTTAGGTTCGGGAGCACGAAGGAAAAACACGGTGCCGAAAAGAAAACAGTGAGGGAAAGGAAAATAGCGAGGGGGGAAATGACCAAATTCAATTACAACGTTTTTTTCAAAATTGTTGTCGTAGTCGCTAAAAACGCGGATAAAGACAACGGTTTATAAAACCGTTGTAAAAAGTGTTGTCGTTTTAAAAAAAAAATTGCTCAATGACAACAGTTTTGCCAAAACCGTTGTCTTTTATATTTAATGGGGAGTTCAAAGACAACGGTTTTTATTGGAACCCCGAGGTGTTTTGATGTGATCAAACAAGTTAAGCTAGGTCCTGCGTTGTTTAACCCTTGTGTCTAAGTGTGCAGGAGCTTAGGAACACAGGAAGTCGAGCGGAAGACGCGGCTAACGAGAAGGACGGCACGGGGAGAGAGCCGACGGGCTCGGTGCGTCCGAGGGACGAGGTGACCGTGGAAGAGTACACCGGCGAACGAGAAGAACGTGCGCGGCGTTCGAGGGACGAGAAACCGGGAAGGAAGGCTGCTCGAGGAGAAGGTCAGAACATGGGTTCGGGTGAGCCCTATTCCGGAAGGCCGAGATCACCCAAGCAAACGGAGCCGGAGTGAACAGACCCGGACCGAGATGAGCTGGATCGAGACGAGATGAACCGGAGTCAAAAAGTCAATTTAAGTTGACCTTAGGGCTCCGGGCGCCCGGAACCATTCCGGGCGCCCGGAACCGACCGGGGCGCCCGGAACCCTTCCGGGCGCCCGGAATCGACTTTTCAACAGGATCAAGTTTTGACTCGATCCGACCGTTGGGGGATAAAATTTATCCCCCCCAGGGCGCCCGGAACCCTTCCAGGCGCCCGGACCAAGACTATAAATATAGCCTTGGTCCAGAAGCAATTATCAATTAAGAACGAACTACTTGTAATCCAGTGCTTTCATTTGTGTTATTTCTTTCTGTGCTTTCAACGCTGTAAGAGGCTACTCCGCCCAGAGGAGAATCAATTAGTGCGCCTTCTTTGCCTTGGATTAGCAATCCTCTGATTGCAAACCAAGTAATTCCTCTGTGTCTATTTTCTGTTTTAATTAGTCTCTGCCTTTTTAAATTACAAGTTCTTTTAAGTTAGTTGAATATCCGAGAAGGGTTTTTGGTTTTATTTTGTAGGGCAATTCACCCCTCCCCTCTTGCCGGCCTCCAAAGGGACCAATAGTTTTGGCAAAAACCGTTGTCTTTGAGCAAATACGCAACGCTTTCTCTTAAAACCGTTGTCGTAGGGGTGTTGTCGTTTGCAGTTTTTGTTGTAGTGGTAAATGTTATGTGGTTGTCTGATGATCTATTACTAGATATTTGTTTTGATGATCTATTAGTGGATAACTATTTTGATGATCTATTATTTGGGTTGTCGTTGATGGTGACATAGTGAGTGTCATGTATGATATTCACAGGTTTGATGATTATAGTTGGTGATCAGATTATAAATCGGGTGCTAGAGAGTTTACGGTTGAGTGTACCTATGAGATTTTAATAAATCTGGTTAGTTGTGGTTAGTTAACAGGATGATAAAAATTGATAATTGCTTCCTCTGATATTGGACTATGTGGATAAATAATGATTGATGTTTTGAATGCTAACTTGCTCTCATGAGGAGTAGAGACTTATTCATTTGATATTATGTGGGCTGATATTTTTGAGGATAAAAATGAGGGTGTCTTGATGTTCTTGAATTCTGACTTTTTCTTTTGGGTCGTACACATTTATACATATGATATTATGTGGGTTGACATTTTCTAGTTTGAGTTGATGTAATTAGTGTTGAATTGACCCATGAACTGATTTAGTTATTTGATAATGTAGTATACCATTTTATCTTAGTTAATTTTCATTAGTGAATATTGATTTACTCTTGTTAGATCGGTCAGTAGAAGACTAATTTACGTTTGTCGAGTTGGGTAGTCGTGGTTTGATATACCTTAGTTGCTTGTGGAGGATTAAGGTATTCTTGATTAGTTAGTAGATGAATGATTTAGTTTTGTTGGTTGATCAGTAGAGGATTGCCATACTCTATTTTTAGAGGTTCGAACCTTTAGGTTATTTGTGCTAGTTATGTATCTAGAGCACCTTTGAGTACATGTTTGGTACTGACGTGGAAAGGACTGATTTAGTCATATACCATTGTCAGCTTGGATAGTTTATAGAAGATCGATGTATCTTATTCCATAGGGTACTTTAATTTTTGACTGTATGTACCTAGTTGGATAACTTGGAAGGTAACATAGGGAATGCCAGGTTGATTGGGTTAAGTATGTTGATTATTCATATGATTGTCATGTGTTGTAGGAGTCCTGTGATAGACTTCCCATTTGTGAGTAGTATTTGTATACATGTTCTGATATGGTTATTGTAGGTTCCTTGTGAATTTTTAGCTATGTAGTTAGATGTACGTGTCTGATTGTATTATTGAAGATATCTTGTCGATTAAATCCGAGTTGTAGTATAAGTACATCTGTGGTGTTTTGATGGAGGTATCTTGTCGATTTAATCTAAGTTGTGATATGTACATATGTGTTTGGTGTGGTATCTGAGGTATTTTTTTTATTATGTTTGATTTGTGAGTGCACCTGGGTTTAGTATGTTTTTTTTGGAAGTATATGTTGGTTATACTCTTGGCATAGGTGTATATATGTCATGTGAGTGTTGTTTGAGGTGTATTGTTGATTTTACCTATGCTGATTTTTGCACACGTGTTCGGTATGTATTGTTGGAAGTATCATACTAAATATACCTGAGTTGTGTGTGTGTTTGGTGTATAATAATTGGAGGATTATGTTGATCATACCTATGTGGTGTGTGCACGTGTGTCAGGTGTATGGTTGGTAACATCATTATGATTTTACCTATGTTGAATGTGGAATGTTGAGTGTGTACATTATATTATTGGTTGTATTACCCTGTCAACTAATTCTCCTATTAGTGGGTGACCGACCCACTAGGATGATGATAGAGTTGACTATGGATTTAATTTACTTACTAGGTTGTTATACCTTTGGCTGCCCACAGTGATCTGTGATAGATCGACCCCAGATAGTCTCTGGTTAGATAGTTAGGTGCTTTGGGCACTTAGGTTTGTTCTCCCACATATTGCGGATTGGTTGTAGTGGAGCATTGCTCCCATATTTATTGTGGATACATATTTCAGATTATTTGTGGTGGAGAGTTGCTTCCACATATTGAGGATTTCTTGTGGTAGAGTGTTGCTCCCACATATGTGGTGTTTTCTGTGATGGAGCGTTGCTCTCACACTGGTGGATCTATTCTTTGATGATTTGTATTATTGGTGATTATATTTCAGATTTATTGTCAGGGATGTTATGGTTAGAAACGTCTGTGATACGGACATTATGTATCTTGGTTTTATCATTAGGGCTTGCAGAGTCTTAGATGTTTTCAGAGACTTGATGATTTTGGTATTTCCCAGGATGTTTGGATCGGATTCCATTGTCTTTGTTGACGATGATGTGATCTATTTCGGATCCGCGGTGAGTCACGCACATCATCTTTGCATAGTTCTGGAGATGTTTCGACGGAAACGTCTATATGTGAAGATCAGTAGTGCGTATTTTGGTTGTCTTCTGTGAGATGTTTGAGACACACAGTCACCAGTAGGAGTATACCGTGGTTCCACAGGAGATAGAGGTTGTTACCGTTAGGAGTAGACGGAGTCTATACATGAGACTCGTAACTCCCTTTGCCGAGCTAGTTATTACCGGAGGCTCATTGAGGGTTTCTCACGTATTGCTATACCACTGACACGCCTTACCAGGAAAGGCATGAAGTTCACGTGGTCCGAGGATTGCGAGACCAGCTTTCAGGAGCTGAAGCGGAGATTAGTGTCGGCTCCAGTTTTGGTTTTACCTTTTGGAGAGGACGGATTTGTCCTCTACACCGACGCGTCTCTACAAGGTATGGGTGCTGTTCTAATGCAGCACGGTAGAGTATTCTCATATGCTTCTCGATAGTTGAAGGAGCATGAGAAGAAATACCCAGTTTATGATCTGGAGTTGGCCGCTATTATTTTTGCCCTGAAGATTTGGCGGCATTACCTGTATGATATTACATTGAGATTCTCACTGACCATTAGAGTCTCAAATATCTGTTCACTCAGAAGAAAATTAATCTTCGACAGAGGAGATGGATGGAGTTCTTGAAGGATTATGATTGTACCATTAGCTATCACCCGGGAAAAGCTAATGTGGTTGCTGATGCACTTAGCCGGAAGTCCAGAGGGACTTTAGCTTGTCACCGAGTTGTGGTCACAGACTTGATTCAGGGTTTCTCCGAGTTAGACCTTGAGGAGCAGGGATAGACAAAGCAGGGTATTCTTGTTACCATAGTTGCTCAGTCGTCAATCAGGACGAGAATCCGAGAGGCCCAGTTGTTGGGACCTCATAGAGCTCAGCGTGAGGCAGAGTAGTCCACACTATCAGACGGAGGATGTCAAAGGCATAAGACTGCCAGAAGAGTTATGCTGACCCGAGTCGGAGACTCTTAGAGTTCTCCATTTGCGACCATGTATATCTGGGAGTTTCACCCACGAAAGGGGTGAAGAGATTTGACCTCAGAGGTAAGCCAGCTCCGTGATACATTGGACCTTTCCAGATCTCGGAAAGGATTGGAGAAGTAGCTTACTGGTTGGCACTATCGCCGTCCTTGGCAGGCGTTCACGCCGTATTCCACGTATCTATGCTGAGGAGATACGTACCTGATCCGATACATGTGTTGATAGATAATCTCAGTTTCCTTCAGCCTGACGTCACCTATGAGGAGGTTCCGGTATGGATTTTAGACCGGAAAGAGCGTCAGTTGTGGAACAAGACTATTTGGCTAGTTAAGTCGGATGACAATATCATTTGGACGAGGAGGCTACTTGGGAGCTCGAGGATACGATCCGAGCTCGATACCCCCATCTTTTCACTTGAGGTATGTGATGTTATGGTTCCGTTCAGCATTTATATTGTTTGCCTGTTGTTAGTATTTGCTGATGGTAGATAACGAAATTTGGGAATTTTTCGGGAATTTTTCATTGCTCGTTCGGACGAGTTAACGGGAATAAAAATGGGGCCCGGGAAAGCCTGTTTAGGCTAACCATTTAAGCGAGGAAAAGTATACTTTTTCATTTATTTTTTCTTTTGTTTCTTTTCTTTATTTCTTTTTTTTGTTTCCTCCGTTTTCTCTTCCTCGCCGAACCCACGCGCGCCCGACTCCTTCCCCCGTGCACTAACCGGCGCCGCACGAGCGGTTCTCCTTTTATTCCTCTTTTCTCTCGATCCTCTGCCATAGCCTCTCGCCGAGTGCCGCTCCTCCTTTTCCCCAAGCGCCGGCGACGCTCACTCCATCTCCAGTTCCCTACTCTGTGCTCGTGCCCTAGCCTACCTTGCCGACGTCGGTGAGCGCCTTGCGGCGATCTTTGCTAGTGCTATCCGAGACTCGTGCCTTGGTGACGGTGATTTGCCACCGCCGACGCTCTCCCTTCTGCCCTCTGTGCTACTAGAGCCGACCATCACCGAAGGACCTCACTGTGCCCAAGTCACGAAACCGCCGTCGGTCACAGCCCCGAGCAGTGCCGATCAAGTTGACAACTTCTCTGCCCGAGTGCTGTCGACTCCCTGTTATTGCATTGTGCCCTAAATCCGAGCAAATAATGTGAGTTGGGTTGTGTATGATCCGTGATCTCCACTGCTTGATCTTTTTCTTGATCAGTTTGATTCTAGCAGTGATCCCAGCCGTGAGGTGAAGTTTTATGCTGTGGATTAACAATCAAGGTTGTAATTTTGATCGGGAGGTGAAGTGTGACTTGCTGTGGGGTTTTCCTGGTCCAGCAATTTAATCCAGTGGTTGTTTACCTTAGATCCAGCAGCAACTACAGTTGTGAATTGAGGTAAGAGGTAAAGAATTGATCATCTTGTAGATGATTGGTTGATAGGTCAACAAGGAATGTTAATTTAGGTTATGTTTTGTATTTGGTATGAGTTGGATTCTAGGTTAGGTTTATGTGATTTTTTATTAGGGTTTTGTCCTAATCTAGTGTAGGAGATTTTTGTTTAGCTATTTATAGGAGTGTAGATAAATAAAAAGATTTATTTGTTTGACACAGGACTTTGACGCGAGACGAGTATCTCGACGTCGTATTCGGACCAGATTGGACTTTTCGATTAGAGGCGGGTACTTTTGACTTTATGTCTTTGATATGCATAGTAGTGAATTTAACAAGTAGCAATAATTATGTTCTCTTATTTGTTTCAGTTAATCACTACCCGATACCCGTTACATGATTGATTGATTGCTTGTTTTGCATCTCATGTATTCCTTACCTGCTTATACATGCTTATAGGGGTAGTGATATACCATGCTTCACCATGTTCAGGACCTAGGTTTTATACCTTCTGTGTACCTTTGATTTGATTCGTTGACCTATGTTGCATTTTTATATATATATGGATTAGTTCAGGATATTTTGTGGTTAGTGTCATGCACCATTTACATGATTGCATGTTGTGCGATAGTCCGCTCCATTATTGTTGAGCACATCGCCAGTTACATGGATCTGCACACACCACCACTCATGGGTTAGTGGTCGATTCAGGCAGTGTGTGTTGCAGCAGGGACTTTGTTTGGCTCCGTTGGTCCGCTCATGGGTAGCGTGATGCAACATGTTAGCCGGCAGAGATTCCTCCCCGTCATCGTGTACCAGGAGTTGAGAGCATTGCGCTCCCCCATTTATGATTTGGGGTAGGAGGATAGGTGTACTCCGACAACATCCCGTCCACTCGGTCACTCATCAGGAGCAGTGACGACAGAGTGCACGATTGTCACAGCCCTACCCACTCTGTCTCACTATTGTGTGTGAGATGGTTGACTGGTGTCAGGGGTGACCAGGATGCATCATTGGCATCATATGCATGATGCATTTATTGCTTGTGTTTGTGTTTGCTGCATTTATATGCTGCATATTGTTTGGATACCCATGTTTGACATGCATACAGGATTTCTATGCCACTAGAACTGTTTGTCCTTATACCCAGGTCCTGGTTAGTACAGTTTTTCTCCTGTTTACTTCAGTTGCATTTCATCCTTTTATATTAGGAGACTGTACGCATGATTAGTGCTAGATGTTATTTCCCTACTTTGCATATCAGTTGTACCTGCTGAGTGTTGGACTCACCCCGCCTCCATTGTTGTTATTTTTCAGGTTGATGCTGTCAGGAGAGAGTTCCAGTTGCTAGTCCCTGCAGATCTCAAAGATATTGTTAGTATTTTGGTTTTCTTACTTAGATTATGCTAAACTTTTTCTGGTTGATGGTATAGGCTTTGTATGAATTTTGTGATGTCGATGGATTTTTATTCGATATGTTTTACTACATGCCTGCCTGAGCGGCAGAAGAGGTGAGTTTGTCGGATTTGTGTTTTATGAGTGTAGTGGAGTAGGGTTGGTTTCGAGTCGTGGTGTTACTGTTTTGTTTACTTATATATCAACTGCGTGGATGTTTGTGTGGTTGTATTTTATTATTGTTTTTATTCCAGCCGCATGTGGCTGAGGTATATGAGGATGTAGAAAAGTTTTAGATTGTCCGCCGTACAGGGGAGATGCTGCCGAAATTTCTTCGGACAGGGACTCCTCCGGGGCGTGACATCCTGAAAAACAAGTTTTTTTTTTATATTTTTTTTGTTTCTCTTTAGCTTTCGGAGCAAGGTTGCTTATATAGCCTTGCTCGGGGCGCTTAGAAGGGTTCTCGGCGCCTGGAGGGGGATAAAACTTTATCCCCTTCTCAATAGATCGCGGTCAAACGCGGTCCGGATAAAATCCTGTTCTGGGCGCCCAGACCAAGAAAGTCAACTAAGTTGACTTTTTCAAGTTCGGGCCTTCCGCTCCGGTTTCGCTCGCCTCAGTCTGGGTCTTCCACTCCAATTCCTCTTCCTTGGGTGATCTCGGCCATCCGTAATAGGGCTCATCCAAACCCAACTTCCGGCCTTCTCGATAAAGCTTCCACTCCTAGCTTCTCATCCCTCAGAAACGCCGCGCGCCTCCTTCTCGTCCGCCCACATACTATTCCGCAGCAGCTCGTCCCTCAGACGCACTGAACCCATCGGCTCTCTCCCGTGCAGCCCTTCTCACTAGCTGCGTCTTTTGCTCGACATACTGTGCTCCTAAGTTCCTACACACTTAGACACATGATTAAACACAACGGAGATTAACTTAACTTGTTTGATCACATCAAAATAACCTTGGGGTACCAACAGAAGTAAGAGATAAAGCTATCATCATTCTTTTGGCATATTGGCAGAGGATGAAGTAAAATTACAACCGGCGAGTTATTCCCAGATCATTCCAGGTCGGTGATTTTGTCTAGAAAAGAGTGAAGCTGGTCGGCGACTTGAATAAGTTGGAAGCGTCATTGGGGGGCCCTATAAGGTGATACAAAAGCTTAGCTCGGGTCATACTATCTACAGTACGAAGATGAAAGAAAGCTCGATCGACCATGGAGTGTGAACCATCTGTAGGCCTATCGGGTGGGATAGTAAGCGCGGAGTAGAATTGATGTAAATTGTAAAGCCATTTATTCTATGAATGCAGGAAAGTTCAAATAAAGATTTCCTAAGTGTCAAAGATTCATGAGTCATTCGGCCATGTTATAAGCGAGAGTAGCTTTCACGCTAAGTGTCAAAGACTCACGAGCCATTCGACCGTGTTATAAGCGAGCACACTCTTGCGCCTCAAGAATATTTGCCATGGGTTCAGACCGGGCATGTCAAAGACTCAAGAGCCGCTTGGCCGTGTTATAAGCGAGCACGCTCTCACACCTTAAGAATATTCACCACAGGTTTAGACCAGGTGTGTCAAAGACTCATGAGCCGCTCGGCCGTGTTATAAGCGATCACGCTCTCGCACCTCAAGAATATTTATCATGGGTTTAGACCGGGCGTGTCAAAGACTCACGAGCCATTCGGTCATGTTATAAGTTGCATAGCTCTCATGCCAAGTGTCAAAGACTCATGAGTTGCTTGGTCGTGTTATAAGAGAGCATGCTCTCATGCCTTAAGATTATTTGCCACGGGGTTCAGATCAGGCATGTCAAAGACTCATGAGTCGCTCGACCGTCTTATAAGCGAGTGTAGCTCTAGTACCAAGTGTCAAAGACTCACGAGTCGTTCGGCAATGCTATAAGTGAGCGTAGATCTCACACTAAGTGTCAAAAACTTACAAGCCGCTTGGCCATGTTATAAGCAAGCACACTCTCGTGCCTCAAAAATATTTGCCACGGGGTTCAGATCAGGAATGTCAAAGACTCATGTGTTGCTCAACGTGTTATAGGCAAGCACACTCTTGCGCCTCAAGATTATTCGCCACAGGGTTCAGATGAGGTGTGTCCTAGACTCACGAGCCGCTCGACCGCATTATAAGCGAACAAGCTCTCACGTCTAAGCGTCAAAGACTCAATAGGCGCTCAGTAGTGTTATAAGTGAACCTAATTTTCACATCTCATCACTCTTGAGTCGTTCGGTTTAATTGTACATGATAGAGGAATAAGTATTCTAAAGTGTTAAATGGGCACACATTGATTGCTACTTAAAATTTTTACAAACTACTTTTGGGAGCATACAAAAAGCTGACGAGAGGATGGGAAAGGAAGCTAAGCAAGATAATCAAGCATGCCATCTGGAAGTGACTCGGTGATCTGCTCCCTCTTGATAATCTTGCTATCAGATCGGGTGAAAGGTAGCCACCATCCTTCATCTGGAAGAGGGGGGGTGAATAACACTCGTGTCTTTCATGTTCATGTTTTAGAAAACTCAGAATACACAGCGGAAATAAAGAAATAGACAATCACAAACACACCAAGATTTACTTGGTTCAGAACCTGTGGTGACTCCTACTCGAAGGCTCACACTTGAGAGTGCTTTAGTTGGGCAATCACTATAGTTTCATAAATTCAAATACAGAGATAATGTACAATGATAATGTAATTAAAGTACTATGAACAATTATACCGATGACTTTTGAGAGTTAGAGATGCGAACTTTTGGTCGTCGGAGCGGCATTACAACTTCGTGTACTTGTCTTTGGAGCAGCGTACACTAGAGAGACCGTTAGAGTTCGTTATCAAAGTGCTTGGTCGAGGCCTCCTTTTATAGCCAAGTTGAGCCTGATCCAGATCTATTGATCTCAGGATCAAGTTTGAGACTAAATCTGCCCAACTTTCCGTCCAGATGTTGTCGCTTCGGATAGAAGTCTTTGTTCAGTCGACCAATCTAGCCGTTCGATCGATCGAACCTTCGACGCTCCTAGGCTTATTTGGTCTGATCAACCTAGTTTGATCAAGCTACAGTATATCCACTGTTCGGATGACTAAACCCAAGACTCGGTCAACCAATCCCTTGGTCAAAGCTTCACCATGAGCTGATCTGATCTCTAGCATTTGCTCGACTGATCCCGACTTTCGGTCGACCAAACAAGGTAAATTCTGACCCTATAAAATGTTAGTCTTCCTATAAAATAGAGCTAGAATAATATGCAAACATTATATAAAATTAACTTTTAACAGCCTCCGGCATGTCCTATCTTGACTTTGAGTTTTGCTAAAACTCTAGGTTGGACCGACGCCTACTGTTCTCTCCTCGGGGAATGCATCCTCACCTACTCCTCTCAGGAGAGTTTACCTTTTGCAAGACTGATCCTCCAGACCGTCTAGACTTTTACTTAGCATCTGATCTGTCAAAACTTCATGTTGGACGTCCGATCCTCGACCCGTCCAGACTTCCACCTGGTTTTGTGACCCCCAGGATTTTCACCTAGATTCCTTGACTCTAGGATTTCGCCCAATGTTCTCGGCCTGTCAAGACTTTGCCCAGTCCCCTGGATCAAGACTTCGTTGTCTAACCGTAGTTAGGACTTTCCACCTACCTAGAATCCACTAGGACTTTTGCCTATAACAACTTAGGACTTTCCTACAAGCTCAGACACACTTGTTAGGCAATAAGATAACTTAACTTTGAATCATTTTCCATTATCAAAATACAAATTTGATCGTTTGGTGCTCCTTGTACCAACAATCTTTCCCTTTTTTATTATGGCAACCTAGTTCAAAAGTTATGTAAAAACAAACAGTAGTTCAAAAAAAAACATAGCAATTTTCACACTAAAGTAATTTTAGCTTCCCCTTAATTTATCACTCACCCTTGACTTTTGACCATCCTCTCCCCCTTTTTCATATATCAAAAATAATTTAGGAGGAAAAATACTTTACCTTTTCAAATACTTTGAAAAATACTTTGTCTTTTAAATACTTTGAAACAAAACACTTCTTTTTCAGATAGTAGAAATTTTGATTTTAAAGACTTTGAAAAGGAGAGTTTTTTTAAAAAAAATAAAATTAAGTAGGGAATTTAACATAACTAAAAACTGTGAAAAAACTTTTAAACAATACTTAAGTTTTAGAAGGAACTTGGCTAAGAACATAGTTTTTTTAACTTAGTTTTTCAAAAATTTACATCTTTTAATTTAAAAAACTTAGCCTTTTCATAAAGCTTTGAAATTTTTTTTTAAAGGATACTTAAATATTTTGAGAAAGAACTTAGATTTTTCTTTAATAAAAAACTTAGCTAAAATAAAAAAATACTTTATCAAGTACTTACCTTTTGAAGAAATTTTAAATAAATCTAGTTAAGTACTTAGCTTTTTGAAAATATTTTAGAAAAACTTAGTTGAAAATAATTTTTTTTAAAACTTATTTTTACAGATATAAAAATATTTAAGCTTGCTTTTTTAAAAAATATTTAGGGTTACTTTTCCAAAATACTTAAAATACTTTGACTTTTGAAAGTAAAACCATTTAACTTAACTCTCTTTTTTCCCCTTGATTAATACCTAAAAAATTTAGGTAAATTATTTAAGTTTGGGAATCCTAGAGTCCAAGAATTAAAAAAAATTAAGAATATATTTAAAATAATCATTTATTTTCTTAATTTTTTATCTCACCTTTTCTAAGTTATCAAACAAGTTAAGTTTATGAGTTTGTATGAGATGGAGTTAAGTTAATTTTAATTTTGAAGTTGATTTTAAGTTTGAATTTTGGAAAAATTTTAAGTCTAAATTTGAATTATAAAATAATTAAGTTTTAATTTTGAAATATTTAAATTTAAATTTTAAAAATATAATTAAACTTGAATATGAAAATTTAAGTTTGAATAATTAAATTTGACTTTGACAATTTAAGTTTGAATAATAGAATTTTAACTTGAAAATTTAAGTTTAAATAATTAAATTTAAGTTTAACAATTTAAGTTTGAATAAGAAAATTTAAGTTTGAAAATTTAAATAATTAAATTTAAACTTGAATTTTGATATTTATATTTGCTTTGATTTAAATATTAAGGTAGGTTTAAGATTTAATTAACTAATTTAAACCTAAATTTATCTCATCCTTTTCTAGATTTTCAATCAGGGAACCTTATCTGTTTTGCGAGATGATTAATTTTATCTTCAATTTAGATTCAAATCTAAATATTGATGTACCCATGAGTTAAACTAAGGTTTAACAGTTAGTTAATTAAATATTTATTTTAAGAATTGACTTCTAGGCTGTAGTAAGGTATTATGTCTTCTTAGATATTGGAACAACAATCACTTATAGACAAAGTATTTTAAAGAAATTAAATGTTTAATTTTATTTTTGAGAAATCTTGGTCTAACTAAATAAGTGCTGATCAAGCCTAAGTCCTTATCTATCCTAATCTAAGTATGTATAAGGAAAAAGCAATAAATTAAGCATCGATTAGGTTTATTTATAAAGATGGTATTTCTATTGGCTCCCCCTAGATCATAGCCCCAATATGGTCTATCAAAGTAGTGAATTTTATCCATAGGAATCTAATATTGATTAAGTCCAACTTGATTAGTCAGGTTAGACTTGGGGACCAATGCTTGGACTAGGTTCTTAGTTGATCGATTCATTAAAGACAAGTAAGATTTGAATCGATATTTTTCCTTGTACCCACGTCCGGTTCAGTTATATATAATCCTTTGTTTTCCAAGAATCATATCAAGATTCTTGGAATACAAGGTGAATCATCCCAATGTGTCCTTAAGTCCTTTGACTTGAGTTTTCAAATTGAAATTTTCTTCCTCAAGTTGTTGGGATTGAGTTGAATTTTCACTTTTAACTGGCTCAATCAAAGGACTTGTATTAGTCTCCTCCTTAAGGGATTCAATCTCCTTTCGAAGTGCCTTGACCTGGATATTGGACTTAGCTAATTTTATTGATAAGTAAGAAATTAAATTATGAGATCTAATTAAAGAAATATTTACAATGGATTTAGAACCTTCAGAACTGGATATGGATCCGTGGCTTCGTTCAAACTCAGCTTCCAATTCTGTCTCGAACTCGAATTCAGTCTCAGCAACATGGACTTTTACGGGTAGAGCAAGGAAGCTTGCTTGAGTTTGTTCTTCTTCATCCGACTCTTCTGATAACTCGGACCACATTTCTTTCAATGCCTTCCTTCTTCCTTGCTTCTGGTTTGGACAGTCAGGCTTGTAGTGTCCCTTCTTGTTGCAGTCGTAATAGGTAACTTCAGACTTAGCCTTCGTGTTCGATTGAGTTACCTTCTTAATCTCCCATTTGGTGAAGCCCTTCTTCTTCTTGTATAATTTTGTACCAGTTTCATGAACTTGGTTGTGATTTCATTTTCATCTTCTGAGTTTGATTCATCTACGAACTCAGGTTTGGTTCGGCGCTAGTTCCTAGACTCTTTTATCTTGCTTGTACCTGCAGCCAACACAATATCTTTCTCAACCGAACATGCATTAGTCTATTCGTGAAGTTTAAATTCTAAAAATAGTTCATCTAGTCTAATTAAAGAAAGATCCTTAGATACCTTGTTGGCATCTACCATTGACGCCCATATGTATTTCTTGGAAAAGCATTTAGTGTATACCTGATGACGTCACGATTCTTCACTTTTTGTTTGATCGCATAGAGGTCGTTCAGAAGATCTTGGATGTGAGTTTGTTACTGGCTCGCTGACTCACCTTCCTACATTTTAATGTTATATAACCTATTTAATATTAAGTCACGTTTACTTACTTTTGCATCAAAGATGCCCTCGTGTAGTTCAATTAATTTCTCCCATAACTCCTTGGCGCTGTTGAAGGGGCCAACCCGGTTCAACTCTTCTTTGGTTAGGTCGGATTGGAGGGTACATGTCGCTTTTGCATCCGCCTCGATCTTCATCTTTGTTTGTGCGTCCTACTTGTCACAGGGGATAAGTAGTCCATCCTCTATGGAAAATGTGAATTTGGTTTGGATTATGATCCATATTTCCACTTGGGTCTTGAGATGATACTCCATCCGGCTTTTCCAATACCCGAAGTCTTTACCAAAGAAAAGAGGTGGACTAGCTGTACTGTAGCCTTCTTGGTGGGTCATTTAGAAAAATCTTGCACACAATAAAAAATGGCAAATGTCCTAAGACTTGATCTTGAATTAGTAATGCTGGAGAAAAATAAAATAAGGGTGTTTCACTAATTTTGAGAAAATATAATAAAATATAATAAAATGATAATAAAAAAATATTATGATAAATTTTGTTAAATGCGATATTTCACCAACTCTGACTAATGGTAAAAAATGTAAGTGAATTTTTCAAAAAAATAATTTGGAGGGAAAAAATTGAAAAGTGTAGATAAATAAATTGTAGGATCGAGACGTACTATAGGGGGTGGTGAATAGCACTCGTAGCTTTCACATTCATTATTTTAAAAATACAAAATACACAGCGGAAAAGAAATAGACAATCACAAACACACCAAGATTTACTTGGTTCGGAACCTGTGGCTACTCCTACTCCAAGCCCGCACTTGAGAGTGTTTTCGTTGGGCAATCAATATAGTTTCGGAAATTCAAATCTAGAGATGAAGTACAATGATAATGTAATTAAAGAACTATGAAATTATACTGACGACTTTGGAGAGCTGGAGATGCGAGCTTTCGATCGTCGGAGTGGTGTTATTGCTTCGTGAACTTGTCTTTAGAGCAGCGTGCACTAGAGAGATCATCAGAGTGCGTTGTCAAAGTGCTTGGTTGAGGCCTCCTTTTATAGACAAGTTGAGCCTGATCCAGATCCATTGATCTCGGGATCAGGTTTGACTCGATGTTGATTGGTCGACCGATCCTCCTTGATCGGTTAACTAATCCTTCTGAATCCGCCCGGGTTTCCATCCAGATGTTGTCACTTCGGATAGAAGTCTTCGATCTGTCGACCAATCTAGCCATTCGGTCGACCGAACCTTCGACACTCCTCGACTTATCTAGTTTGATCAACCCAGTTCAATCAGCCTGTAGTCAGTCCACTGTTCGATCGACTGAACCTGAGGTTAGGTCGACCGATCCCTTAGTCGAAGCTTCATCATGAGCTAATCTAATCTTCGGGGTTCGGTCGATTGATCCCAACGTTTAGTCTATCAAACAAGGCAAATTCTGATCATGTAAAATGTTAGTCTTCCTACAAAACAGCGTTAGAATAATATGCAAACAATATATAAAAATTAACTTTTGACAGCCTCCGGGCTGTCTTGTCCTGACTTTAAGTTTCGCTGAAACTCTGGGTCAGACCAACGCTACTGTTCCCTTCTCAAGGAACGCATCCTCACCTACTCCTCTTAAGAGAGTTTATCTTTTTCCAGATCGATTCTCTAGACCATCTAGACTTTTGCTTTGCGTCTGATCTATCAGGACTTCATGTTGGACGTCAGATCCCCGACCCATCTAGATTTCCACCTGGTGTCCATGAGCCACAAGATTTTCACCTAGATTCCTTTACTCTAGGATTTCGCCCAACGTCCTCGACCTGCCAAGACTTTTTCCAGTCCCCTAGACCAGGACTTCATTGTCTAACCGTAGTTAGGACTTTCCACCTGCCTAGAATCCATTAGGAATTTTACTTAAGACAACTTAGGACTTTCCTGCAAGCTCAGTCATACTTGTTAGACAACAAGAAAACTCAACTTTGAATCCTTTGTCATTATCAAAACATAGGTTTGATCATCTGGTGCTCCCTACACCAACATAGTTTACTCTGAAAGACTCCAACTGACCGGGCTCCTCCTCTTGATACCTATTGAAAGTCACCCGGGAGGCCCCCAACTCATCTTTTAGAGTAGCCAGCTCGGCATATTTCTCCTCTAGATGGAGCTTGCTTGCCGCCTACTCAGCCGTTCAGCTAGCCTGCTTGGCCTTTAGTGAAGCTTTCACCTCCATAAGATTTTGGGCCAAAACTGAAGCCTCTTTGTTTTTGATGTTGAGGTCTTCGATGGATCAGAGTTTCCTGGTATTGGCAGAATTTATTTTCGACTCAATGTTATGAGCCTGCTTGGTTAGCAGATCGAGTTGGAGGGCCTACTCATGGTTCTTGTTCTTCTCCAAGTTGAATGCTCATTCGGAGCCCAGCAGCTACTTAGAGCTCTGCTCCAAGTCTTGCTTTAGTTAAGCAACCTCCGTAGTAAGCTACTCAACTCGAGCCTGTGAGGTGTAGGCTTGGTCGGACGGGGCTTGCAGCTGTTGGTTCTCATGCTCCAAAGATGCCAGTCGTTGGTAGAGTGCCAAGCTCTCCACTCAGAACTGCAAGACATAACAGGTAATAATTGCCGATCAGGGAATGCAAAGAAAAGATTTAGTTAAAATTTACCTCAGTGGATTTCTGAGTAAAGTTGTCAGCTAGCTTCCTAGGCGGAAGGGTTGCCTCTCTTGCTTAGGCATCTGCCCACGTTTAGACAAGGGGACCTTGAATGGTTATTTAGTGGCGAGAAGAACATGGCTCGGTATCCTCCGGATGATGTCACACATCAATGGACAGGTGAAGGATGGCCTTGATGCTTTGCCGGCCACTTGGAGTAGATGGCTCTAAAGTGGTCAGGCCTTTGGACTTGGATACAGGAGAGGAGAGAATTATGGATATCTGGCTAACCGAGTTGGTGGGTGGATGTGATAAGAAGGCGATCAGCAATGCACATACCGTCCTGGTCGATAGTGCCGACAACGAAGGTGTCCGATTGGAGGATGGAGGCATAGGAAGGGAAGCCTCTTTCTCAAGAACTGTTGAGGATGAAGCTTCGCCCCGATCAAATAGAATGCGGGAAGTTGAAGGGGCAGAAGCCTATAGGGCCGAAGTTGCCGAGCGGGAAGAAACCTCCGCCCAGTGCCTCTTGCGGCGTTGGATTAGTTTCTCACTAGAAGTGGTCGACTCCGAGGGCACAACGATCGACGCCATAGATTGCCACTCGAGTGGTAGCTCACCAGTGGTGGCCGCAGCGTCGCTAGCGGCCACATGACTCCAGCCTGCTTCACCGGTTGCTCATCCTAGTGCTCAACCGGCAACAAACCTCGACTCTCCAGCTTGGTGACCCCTTTGGCATTGATCTCCGCGTCGACAAGCTTGCTCTTGCTGCTCAGTCGTGCCCTCAACATGATTTAGGATGCAAGAAAGGATGAAAAATCAATTAAATTCAAGGACGACAGGAAGAAAAAGGGCATACCTAGGGGGAGGGGCAGCCGAATAGGGTTTAGCCCAAACACATACAGGACCCCCTCCAATAACAAACCGGTGTATGTGATATTTCTGATCGGCCAAGCTCGTGGCTGCTTGTAGGTAGTTTGAACGACCTCGATATTGGCCGACCGAAGGAGACTTCGCCAGCTCTATTTACCAGTCAGTAGGGAATTTGGGTCAAATGGGGAGATAGACATAGAAGTAATGCTCCCTCCAGTGCTTATTAGAGGAGGGCATTTTATCGAAGTAGACTGCACCCACTTGGGCTTGAAAAAGAAAGGTGCCTAGCTCAGATAGTTTGGGGTAGGAGAAATAATGGAACACATGGGGTATCAGAGGAATGCCATGCAGGTAGAATAGTATGACTACCCCGCACAATAGCCTAAAGGAGTTAGACACTAATTGATACAAAGAAATATGAAAATATTTACAAACTTCATAGATAAAGGGATGAATGGAAAATCATAGGCTGGTTAGAAGTTGATCCTTAAAAAAGGGCGGAAAACCATCGGGGGTGTATAGGGGCGGTCGTAGGGAGACGGAATGGTAATATTATAATCCTCAAGGAAATAATATGTTAGCTACATCTGGTCGATCTCATCGTTGTTGAACTTAGATTTGGTGAAGGTATACAAGAGCCCGACGACGGTCAAGGGAGGATGAGGAGATTCAGCCATAGAGTAAAGAAAGGGAAGGAATGCAAGGATGCAGCGAGAATAGATGGCTTACTGCAAAATAAAATCGCTAGCGGAGAAGAAGAAAAGAAGGTGACGGTGAGCACGAGGAAAACGATAGGGAAAAAGAAAAGGATGAGGTGTCTCCTGTGTTGTTGGAGGCGCCTGGTTGCCTTGGCTGAAGCTTCACACGGAAAGGTTTGGAGCACTTTCCATGGGCTTGGAGGTGCCCTGGAGATTGGCACGGAAGCACCTAGAAGCATCTGGAAGGCGCCTTCAAAAGGATAAAAATCACAGATTGTGGTGTTTATTGCTACCAAAGCATAGGGGATAAAAGTTACTGCTAGAGGTACCTTGGATGCAGCTTGAGGCACCCTCAACGCTCTATAAAATACTTGTTAGAGCAACTCTTTGTATGCATTCATGAATTACAAATTCTGGACTAGCACGCTGCTCCGAATAGCTCTCCTTGACGCCTGAACGCTGCCTCGATAACTACTACGCACGAGCTTCCATTTCCAAGTCATCAGTATAATTAATTTCATTTACTTGTACTTTCATTTTAAATTAAATTGTATAAACAATCAAAATTTTAGTGAATTTCTCAAAGTAAACACTCAACGAGTGTGGACATGTGTCAACAAGCTTGCCCAAAGTACTTTCATCATAGACTTCAAACCAAGTAAATCAAATTATGTCAACTGTTTGTTTTTCTTTTACTCCTTTTCGCTATGTTTTCTCTTTATCCAAAGTTTTACGAAAAAACATGAAAAATCCACGGGCGCTTTTCACATCCCCCTCTAGCACTTTCGATCCAACATTCTTGATTTATCAAATGGAGCAAATCTATCAGCATAAAGACCTAACCTAATGTTTCGAGTCTTCTTCGCAAATTCAGGATATGTTCTATCAAAATTTTTCCATGTCTCTACATCTGATTGATGACATATTAGCCCCTCTTTCGTTCAATGATTTGTATGTCAAGCTATGTGTTCAGTAGTGGTCTTTGTGTTGGATCGTGAGGAATCGATAGAGGGGGGGAGGTGAATATCGATTACAAAAAATTGTCGAGTAAAGTACGCAGCGGAAACGTAAAAACAATGCTAACATAGGCATTTTTACTTGGTTCGGAGCCTGTGTCGACTCCTACTCGAAGGCCCGCACACAAGGGTGCTTTCGATGGGCAATCCACTAGCAGTTCGAAAGTTATTACAAACTAAGTACAGAGAAATGCCAATGAAAAAATAAAGCAATACCGACAAAGTAAGAGACTAAAAAGAGCAATGCATTTGTCAGAGCTTCGAAGCGTCGCAGGAGCACAGGAGAGCGAATTCTCAGTTGTGTTGGAGCTTCAGCCTTGACCTTCCTTATATAGGAGGTTCGGGGGCGCTTGGAACCTTCAGGGCGCCCTGGTGTGACGTAGTTGACCCAACCAGGAGCCTCCATGTGGCGTTGACGCGAAGGGGATAAAATTTTGCCTCCGGGCGCCTGGGTACCTCCCGGGCGCCCAGACCCACGTTTTCCAGCAGACACCTTCCTACAAGAAACACATTAGTCCGAGGCAATTATACCCTGCAAAACAGATTATTAGCACAATTCTTTGTTTAATAGAAATGAATATGACTTAAATTCCGTCTTTACGAGACCGGAATCTAGTTACGATCTCAACTTAGATTTCCGAAATGGATCTAAGTTGGATCGACGCCTAAGTTCCCTTCCCGGGAACGCGTCCTCACAGCCACTCCCCTCCACTAGTGACTTACCTTTACTTACCTGCCACACGTCCGGTCAGCCCTTCGACCCGTCTGGACTTCTCGCCAACTATCCGGTCAACCCGTCGACCTAGCTGGACTTCGTGCCAAATGTCCGGTCAGCCCGTCGACCCATTTGGACTTTGTCCCAGCTATCCGGTCGACCCGTTGACCTAGCTGGGCTTCGTGCCAGACATCCGGTCAGCCCGTCAACCTGTCTGGGCTTCTCCTGCACACTCGGTCAGAGTGTTAGATTAACAATAAAACTAACTTAACCTGTTTTGTCATTCATCAAAACCTGGGTTAGACCGTTAGTGCTAACCGCACCAACACTTTGATGCATAAAGCACTTTGTAACCTAGGAGTTAAAGGCAAATAAAACAACTGACTTTATGATGAACGTTCAGTTGACTCCTTCTGTTACTCTTGTACCTAGCTTGATTATAGAATTTAAAAACATCTACATCTACATCATCTCTCCAATATAACATACAACTATATCTGCAAACATCAATTCTTTCCACAGGAAGACCTAATTCTTTCATAAGTTTTTTCATATTTTAAAAATCATTGGCCAGTATATGATCATGCGATAATGTCTCTCCAAAAACTTAAACAAAATCATTGAAACAATATTGTGATACATTATGCTTTACTTTGACATTTAACAGTCTTGCAATGAGATAATTTAGTATGACTGTCACAATAAACCTACAGTGGTTCATCTGTAACACTCAAAACTTCCTAAATTTGAGATATACTTTATTATTCGTATTTTCATCGACACCAAGTACTTGTACCTCTTCCAATGGTGGTGCCTACATAGTAAAGATTTGCTCAATTATTGGAGGACAACTAGAACTTGTACCATGTGGTCCAGGAATCAAATTCAAACCTGTTGCATCAAATATCATTCTCTGATATAGATTTAAGTGATCATAATAACTCTGATCCCTACTAACAAAGACTTGTATGTTGTGTCTATAATAATCCTCACTAGATATGAATGATTCACCATAACATGTTTAATTATAGTAATTTACAGTAAAACCAAATCTACAAAGATGCTCTGAAACTAGGGATGGCAATGGGGCGGGGCGTGGCGGGTTTATCATTCCCATCCCCGCCCCGTTCTCATTTTTTCGGGTTCGGGGATCCCCCGAATCCAAACCCACGGGGATCTAATCCTCACCCCCGCCCCATCCCATATTATTATTATTATTATTATTATTATTATTATTATTATTATTATTATTATTATTATTATTAATATTATTATTAATACTTTTTAAAAAAATCTTATTATTATTTGTTAATATTAATCATAATAATATTCGGGGCGGATTCGGAGATGAGGATAGTATTCCCATACCCTCCCCAAATCCGCCCCATCTCCAAAAAATCGGAGATCCTCATCTCCATTTTGAATTTTCCCCGCGGGCCTCCGAACCCACGAGAAAAATGTCATCCCTATATGAAACTTTACCAGTAAAAATTTACCATGATGACAATTTATGCATGAACATCTTATGTTATTATTATCCATATACTCAACATTATTAAATTACTAAATGTAAAATATAAAAAATATTCCAACCCAATCATAAACTCATCAATTACACCCGACGTTCAGGTAAATTCCATTTATACATCCAACTCTTTCTCTATGTCTGATTCCAATTTATTAAAACATTAACAAAACATACTAAACATAAATAATTAACTGGTTTTTCATATACCTAACCGAGGTCAACAAAACAAAGACGAGTGTAAAACATGAATTACAAATGATAGTGAAGTTACCGTGTGTAAACCAAAGCTTATATGGAAAGATAAAACTGATACTTTCAAGCATTTATTAAAAAGCACAATAAACTGATTCTAATTTCTCAAAATACAAACAAAATTAAGCTAAATATAGATAAATTAGAATTAATTGATCTGAAACACAGAATTAATAAACATCAATTAAGCTAGTCAATTAACACATATTTTGTCTTTATTAATTAGCTTAATCTAGTAACACAGATCAATTAAACCAAATACAAACGTATGTCTTTACTGTTATTTTAACATTTTGCAAAGCTAACGAATCTTAGGAGAATTCTAAAGATTTTACCCATTTTACCGAGGAGTAAGTAATCTACCCAACTCTTCTTCGGCCTATGCTGCAGAACGATTCAAAGAACAAGAAACAAGAAACAAGAACAAGGGACAGTAAGAGAAAATAGAAGATGAAATTTACAGGAGGAATAAAAAGTAGCAAAAGCAGCTCGAGAAGCTGCCAAGGCCAGCTCCCGGCCCACCAATGCCAGACATGGCCCGTCGCAACCGGCTAAGGGAAAGTCGTGCCCCTTGCGCCTGACAAAGGGAAGCCGCTCCTGGCCACGGCCGGCCAAGGGAAATTGTGCCTGGTCGCAGCCAACCAAGGGTCCATCGGATCAGAGGAGAGGAAAGGGGAGAGAACTTACTGGACCGGAGTTCGTCACCGAGAGGAATCATCCTTGCCGCCGTCGCCGCCGCTACCAAGAGGGAAACCAGTTTAGGGCAAGGAGGGATCAGGTGCAATTTGTTGGTGCGGGAAGCATCCGACGATCGAACTCAAGTTTTGATAATGGCAAAGGGATTCAAAGTTAAGTTTAATTGTTATCTAATGTGTATGAATGAGCTTGTAGAAAAAGTCCTAAGTGTACTTAGGCAAAAGTCGTAGCTGCGGTTAGGCAGGTGGAAAACCCTAGGGGGTGGTAACCCTAGGTCATAGGGGGTGGTAACCCTATGCGGAAAGTCTTGACGGGTCGAGAGCTTCAGGCAAAAGTCCTAGGGGAGTATTAACCCTAGGTGGAAAGTCCTGGTGTCGCGAACCAGGTGAAAGAGTGGACCAGTCGGTAAGCGGAAGTCTAGCAGAAAGTCCGGAAGCTTCGAACGCTGAGCAAAAGTTCAGTCGATCTGGAGGATCGCACTGGCATCAGGTAAATCTCCTGAGTGGAGTAGGTGAGGACGCGTTCCCCGTAGAGGGAACAGTAGGCGTCGGGTCGACCTAGGGTTTCCGGTTGGAAATCCGAAGTCAGACACGGGCAGTCCGACGACTGTCAAGTATATCTATCATTTTGTCTCTGTGCTAACTTTGTTTTGCAGGGTTTGTGTTTGGGACTAACACATTTTGCAGGAACAAAGGAGCAACTTAGACCTCGGATGAACAGTGTCCGAGGCGCCTCCATGGGGCTTGGAGGCGCCTCGGGTGCTAGCCGAAGCCAGCTATCCAGAGACGCTGGAGGCGCCTCAGAGGTCACTGGAGGCGCCTTGGACCAGGCGTTGGAGGCACCTTGGATCATCTTGGAGGCGGCTTCAATGGGATAATGTGCGACTAGATCAGAGTTGATCCACGCATGCGACTCAGCGGCCTGGAGACGCCTCCAGCACTGTATAAAAGGGGTCTTCGAGCAGCAACTTGACATATTAGTTCTAACGCAATCTTTCATCAACGTACTGCTCAAAAGATGCCCTGAAGTGTTGTTGCAAGTCACCGACGACCCGAAGCTCCGAGATTCCTATTATTGTCGTCGGTATAATTTTATTGTTATTGCACTTATTGTAACATATACTTGTAATCTCTTTGCGCGAAATAGTGAATTGCCCACAGTAATCGCTCAACGAGCGAGGGCCTTAGAGTAGGAGTCGCCCAAGGCTCTGAACCAAGTAAAACTACTTGGGTCTTTGTGTGTTGTTATTTTCTGCTGCTTTAAACTCAGGTTTTACGAAACGAATAAAATAGCCACGAACGCTATTCACCCCCCCCTCTAGCGCTTTCGATCCAACACAATTTACATATTTTAGGGTTATTTGGTAATTTCATCGTCAAATTCATCCCCAATCCGAGGTGAGAATTAGTTTAGTAAAAATTAGGGGGTGTTTGGTTTAAGGGAATAAGAGTGGGGAATGAGAATAACAATCATTGATTGTCATTGTTGATGTTTGGATTATAAAAATGGAAATACAAATAAGGGAATAAATCCTTATAATTAGATAATAACTCATTCTTATGTCTCCCTCCTTCAATGAGTCATTACTCTACTTTCAACAATCAAAATATTCCCTTATTCCAAAAATACTTTTGACCCAAAACTAAAATTTTCCCTTTAATATCAAATATCAAAATATATTTGATTCGGTGGCAAAGGAGGGGTCCCGTACGGACAGAGGTTAATGGCACGTGGAGGTCAAGGTCGAGACGATCAACGTAAAAGGTGAGCCGAGCATGAGGCCAGCTTGTCGATCGGCCGCAGCAGAAGGCCAGGCCGGCACGGAGATAACTTGACTAAGGGTCGAGTTTCTGACGCTTAGGAATCCACATACAACAGCTAGTTGGGCCGAGCGGCCTCTCAACTGGGCCGTAGGCCAACGTTGGCGCTATTCATCCGAGCATATGACCGAGCGGCCCACTCGCTCGGCCCCGCCTGCGTCCCCCCCGGATGACCAGTATGGCCGAGCGTCTCTCCTGCTCAGCCCGATAAAAGACAGAAGGTGCAGAAGAGTACAAAGGGGACGGCCAGAGATATCCTTTTCGAGATATGTGCTGCCGACAGACAGCATGGTCGGCGGCCAGACCAGACAGAGAATCGTACGGTAGAGATTTCCACTGTCATGTCAGAGATATGCTCGGACGGTTGCGATATGGAGTCAGACGTGCTTTTCTGACACATCCATTTTGATGTATGTTTGGGGAAGCGCGCACGCGTCGATGAGCGTGCACGTGCCTCCCCGGGGGCCTATATAAGGACCCCCAGACTTCGACGGAGGTATGCAATCAACCATACTGTAGCTACAGTTCTCCTTATTTTTCTTCAGCTTTCTTCTTGCCTAACTTGAGCGTCGGAGGGTCGTCGCCGGGAACCCTTTCCCGACCCGGCTTTGTTGCAGGTTCGCCGGAGGTCCACCTCATCCCGGCGTCTACGCGGAGCCAGCAGAGAGCGCCACTTCCCCAACTTTCATCAACTCACAGTTCAGACAGGATCAATATTTATTTAATTTTTCTTTCATATCACTTTCTCTCTACTTGTTCTCTCTCATCATATTTTCTCTCTTCTCATTTTATAACTCACTTTCTCTCTCCTTAATCTCTCTTATCACATTTTCTTTCCTATTTTTTTTCTCATTACACTTTCTCTCTCCTTAATATCTTCCATCACACTTACTTCCCTCTTTTTTTTCTCATCACATTTTCTCTCTCATCATATCTCCTCTCTCATCATACTTTCTCTCTCCTCAATATCTCATATCACACTCTCTTTTCTCTTTCTTCTCATCACACTTTCTCTCTCATCATGCTTTCTATCGCATCACACTTTCTCTCTCATCATGCTTTCTATCTCATCACACTTTCTCTCTCCTCAATCTCCCATCACTCTCTCTCCCTTTTATTCTCAACATACTTTCTCTCTCATTATATTTTCTCTCTCATCATACTTTGTCTCTCCTCAATCTCTCCCATCACATTCACTTTCCTATTTTTTCTTATCACACTTTCTCTCTCATCACACTTTCTCTCTTATCATACTTTCTCTCTCATCATACTTTCTCTCTCCTCAATCTCTCCCATCACATTCTCTCTCCTCATTTTTTTCTCATTACACTTTCTCTCTCTTCATCCTCTCTCATCATATTTTCTCTCTCATCTTCTATCATCATGCTCTCTCCCATCACACTTTCTTTCCTCATTTTCTCTCATCACACTTTCTCTCTCATCATTCTCTTTCATCATATTTTTCTCTCACATTCAACTTTCTCTACCATCTAATTTTTTCTCTTATTTTTTTCTTTAAGGGTAAAAAAGAAAATTTTAATTTATTCTGATAAAAAATATTTACCTTACCAAACATTGCTTTTAAGAGTGATATCCATGCTAATACTCATTTTCATTCCACAATACTATGATTCTCATTCCGATTTCTATTCCTAGGAAAGAATCAAACACCCCCTATACTTTAAATTATAAAATAAAAATAAAAATTATAAAATAATTTAGCAAATATTTTATACATATATTTTTTTATGTTATATTGTTCATAGATTCGTTGTAAAATCCAAAAAAAACAAAATAAATTAACATTTTAATATTTATTCGGTACACGTTGAGATGATATGACTTACTAAATATATTATTATTTTAATCACAAGTTTTTATTAAATTTCAAATTTATGTAATTATTTTAAATAATAAACTATTTGCAATTTGAGAAAAATGATAACCCCTTTTCTAATTAGAGCCCCATGGTTTGTGCAAGTCTAATTATGTTGTATTAACAACAATCATATTTGCAATATATGCATTTTTTAATATTAAATATTATTAATTTACTATTTTTTATATGAATTGTTGCTATTTATTTTATTTTTTAGATTTTTTTTTTAATACAAATATGTCTGAAAAATCTAATTTATGTTTAAAAAATTATTGATCAAAATATATTGGATCAAATTGATATTTGAAAGTATAAATATAATCAGAAAAACTAGATAAATATATAAAAACTAATTTTGTGTCGTTTTGAGCTCTCTAATATTAATTTATAATTCTAACATGTTCAACTAAATTGCCTTTGTAACTCTAACATATTCAACTTATACATTTGAAAGTCATCTAATTGACTTAACTATGAAAAAAATATATTATATTAAAATAATATTTGAGGACATTTATATAATCAGGAGAATTAGATGAATACATAGAAACTGATTTCATGCCATTTCAAACACTCTAAGTCCATCAACAGCCTTTTGACCATTTTTTTTGGAAAATCATTCAATCTACAACGAATCCCGGATTCAACGTAGACTGGGTGATTTTCAAAAAAATAAAATAACTATGTTTGAAGTTGATTGATGGACCTAGAGAGTGTTGGAGCAATCCCAATGGTCTATGCAATAATGTGTTTTGGTGTTTGGGCAAAAAGTCTAGGTTAGGTTCACCTTTGTATTTAATATGTGTATATGAGTATGCAGGTTTGCAGGATACACATATGACTCAGGTTGATGGTTTCGGGTCCGGTGAAGGATGGAGCATCCGAGGGACCGTGGACAAGGCAGCAAGGACAAGGGCCGAGGAAAGCGACTTCAGGGCATACACGAAGAATGACATTGGGATGAGCCGCGGGCTTGAGTGCATCAGAGGGACAAGAGCCAAAGGAAGTAGGCTTGAAGGCAAGAGGTAAAAGATGCAATGAAGAGTCAAGTGAGTCGTAAGGGTGAGGGTCCGAGTGCTGAGAGATTGTACTCGGGTACCAATCGACCGGTGATTTCATCAGTCGACTGGTGTAGTCGACAAGGCAGTCGACTGGGAGCGAATAGAATACTTCTGTTCTCTTGACCAGTGTGGAGCAGTTGACTGATACTTTTACCAGTGGACTGATATCGAGCCGTTGTGATGTAGCAATTGAATCTCCATAAAGGGCAGTCGATTGATGGTTTTGCCAGTCGACTGGTATGTGGGGTTTTCCAACCAGTTGCCTATATAACGAAGGCTTGGAAGCTTGGTTAGGACTGACGAAATTGGACTTGGTTAAAGTCTAATTAGTAGTCTACTAGTGCTCAAGATTTCCCTTGTGTCCAAGTGATCCTTTGTGAGTGTTGTGGTGAGGTTTCTCCACCACAAGGAGGTTTGAGCTAGCTGGAGTTTCCGGGGACTAATCCACCGACGGATTGAGGGATCGTCCACCTTACGGACAACCGTTGAGTAGGAGCCTTAATCTCCGAACCACGTTACATCGACGTGTACTGATTTGCTTTTCTTTCTTAGTCTTTATATTTCCTTTAGTGTTTAGCTTGTTTGTTTTGTGTTATTCCACTGTGCGAGCTAACATACGTAGGAAGCTATCGATTTGGGGGCACCACCTATTCAACCCCCCTTCTAGTCGGCCACCAGTCGCCAACAAATGGTATCAGAGCCAAGGTCGCATTTCACTGGACTAACTATCGAGAAGAACAACTACAAAAGATGACTAGCTTGATTGATCCGCCAAAGTTTGAAGGAGGAAGCTTATGGAACATCACATTTTGGTTGGTGAAAATAAAGAACTTCCTCAAGATGGATTGGGACACAATGATGGTGGTGGAAGAGCCATTTGAAGTCCCGAAGGATAAGAAAGGGAAGAAGCTCCGACTACGATATTGGACGGAAGAGCAAACCACACGGTCAAAGGCAAACGATAAGGTAATATCAACATAAAATGGTTCTGTGTGTTGAATTCGATAGGAGCAGTCGACTGGTGATTCTGGCAGCCGATTGATACCAGTCTAAAATTGTTTTCAGCACTAAATTCTGACTGGGTCAACTCGTATATGTGTATGAGATCCTAGGGGGATAAATACACAAGTTTAGGGTCAGTTTGGATGATAAGTTTTGACAATTGGGAGATTGTTGGAGCTTTTTGGATGTTAGGCAAAGGGGGAGAAGTAAGGTTTAATTATGAAAACCTTGAGTGCCTTTGCGTAGGGGGAGCCTTGTGATAGGTTCTTAAAAATCCCTGTGGTAAAATCCTAGCTCATTGGGGAGCTTAGGTGTAGGGGTAGCCTTGGGATATGTTCTAATGCATGTTTACATTTTCCATTCGGCGGTGTAAGTCCCAGTGTGTACCCTTGGCAAAGGAAGTCTATTTGGTAGTGTAAGTCCAAGTGTGTAGCTTTGGCAACGTAAGTCCATTGTTTTTAGTATATTTATTTGCTATTTGTTTTCCCTAACTTAAACGTATTGTCAAACATCAAAAAGGGGGAGATTGTTGGAGTAATCCCAATGGTCTATGCGATCATGTGTTTTGGTGTTTGGGCAAAGGGTTTAAGTTAGGTTCAACCTTGTATTTGATATATGTATATGAGTGTACAGGTTTGCAGGATACACATATGTCTCAGGTTGATGGCTTCAAGTCCGGTGAAGGATGGAGTATCCGAGGGGCCATGGACAAGGTAGCAAGGACAAGTGCCGAGGGAAGTGACTTCAAGGCATATGTGAAGGATGGCATTGGAATGAGCCGCAGACTTGGGTGCATATAAGGAACGAGAGCCAAAGGAAGTAGACTTGAAGGCAAGAGGTCAAAGCTGCAACGAAGAGTCAAGTGAGTGATGGATCGATTTAAGCGATAGAGGGGGGGTGAATATCGCGCGTTTAAAAACTATTCTTTTAATCTTTTGAAACCAAAGTCGTGCAGCGGAAATAAAAAAAGAGACAATGTTTTTTACTTCGTTCGGAGCCTAGCTCGACTCCTACTCGAAGGTCCGCGGTCCTTGACCGCACTGATGGGAAAAACACTATAATCCTTCTTTCCAAACACCTCGGAAAGAAGTGAATCGTACAAGTACAGATATATAAGATAGTAACACTTCTACTATCTTATAGAATTAAAGTGCAGTGCAAAAAGTAAAGCTATACCGACAAAAGTAGTAGTAAATCGTAGCTCGGTCGGCAATCGTATGAAGTTGCTTGCAAAGTTGATGATGACTTGTTGCGTGAGCAGCTTACAGAAGTACACAGGAGTTGATCAGAAAAGTTGTTCCTTACCTCTGTGTTCGAGCCTGCTTTTATAGATGTACTGGAGGTTCGGTCGACCGATCCCACTGTTTGGTCGACCGTACCTGCTCCCTTCCTTCCTGGCTGAACTTCGAAGTTGGCTCGATCTTTCGCATTTACTGGTCTTTAATGGTTCGGTCGACCGAACAGCCTCCTCCCCTGTTTGTCGTGATTCTGCCGAAATCATCAATTAATGCTGAATAAATGCTGATTGGATCGGTCGACCGATCTCCAGGTTCGGTCGACGGATCAGCTTATTTCCTTTGCTGCTGATCGATGCTGATGATCTATCCTGTGCTGAGTCATTAAGGTTTGGTCGACCGATCTTACTGTTCGGTCGATCGATCAGTTTTTGATCGGACTCTGATCTGATCTGTTCTGAGATGTTAGCTGCTTTGTATTGATCTTGTTCGGTCGACTGAACCACAGGTTCGGTCGACCGATCCAGTCGGTCCTGCAACAGAAAGTTAAACAAAAATTATTTCCTACAAAACAGATGTTAGAACAGTAGTAATATAATGCAAGATTAATAATATGAAAGACAGTATAACTGTCTTGATCTCAACTTGGAAACCTTCCCGGTTTCTTCAGTTGGATCAGTGACTTAAGGGTGTTCCCTTCGGGAACCCGACCTCACTGTCGCTCCTCCAGTTGTTTACCTCAATCTACCTGCCAAACTTAGATCCTCCAGATCTAGTTTGAACTTTTCACTTAGCTTTAATCGGCTCGCCAGGACTTTTCCCTTGATCTTAGGTCCTCCAGACCTCTCGATCATACTGCCAAGCTTCAGGTCCTCTTGACCTCCTTGGACTTGCACCTGGGTTCCACGATCTGCTAAGATTTCTCCTGCCTAGCCTCCAACTAGGTCTTTCTTGATTGAGTAAACATCCTGCACACTCAGTCAACTTGTTAGATCATAACAAGACTTAACTTGAACCTTTGACAACATCAAAACTCAGGTTTGATTATGGTGCAACTTGCACCAACAATCTCCCCCGTTTTGATGTTTGACAACCAAGGTTTAAAGTTAAGTTTAAAAATATGCAAAAAGTAAATAAACAAACAATTTAACTTTTCTCCCCCTGAATTCACTATCTCTCCCCCTTTGACACACATCAAAAATAGAGGTAGACCCAAAAATCAAGTAAGATTTTAACCATAACGTTTTCTAAATAAAAATGATTAAAATATGAAAATATTAACTAAGTAAAGTAAATTTTCAATGGAATTATAAAAAAATTTACTAAGTCAATAAAATTTTGAAAATATCTAGAAATTATATTTTGAAAAGAATAAATGTTGAAAAACATTTTGAAAAATAGATTTGAAAAATAATTTTATATTTTGAATAATTTTATATTTTGAAAAGAATAAATTTTGAAAAACATTTTAAAAATTTATATTTTGAAAAGAATAAATTTTGAAAAACATTTTAAAAATTTATATTTTGAATAGAATAAATTTTGAAAAACATTTTGAAAAATTATATTTTGAAAAGAATGAATTTTGAAAAACATTTTGAAAAATAATATTTTGACAAGAATGAATTTTGAAAAAACAATATTTTGAAAAGAATGAATTTTGAAAAACATTTTGAAAAATAATATTTTGACAAGAATGAATTTTGAAAAACATTTTGAAAAATAATATTTTGAAAAAGAATGTTTTTTTTTAAATATATTTTGAAAATATTTTAATCACTAAGTAAAAATAATATAAACTTTAAAAAAATCTTGTTTTGAAGCTCCCCCTAAAATTGACAAATTCCTAAAAGTCCAAGCATGGGTAGGAAAACTAAGGAAAAGTGTCCTTATGATGAAATGTCCAACCTTTGTTCAAGACTAACTACCACTAGATAGTAGCTGATGACTCAGGTTGGTCAATTTGAGTATTTAGTACTAACTGGGTTTTTACCGGTTAGTTAACCCAAATTGATTCATGTATGTTGTTTTAAAGCCCAGATTTATATCGATGCACTGACATAAGCATCTGAAATCTAGGGCTAAGACCTAAGCATCTCACCCATTCTAAGTTATCAAACAAGAGATCCTACTGTGCTTGTGAGATGTTGGCTCCTAGGACTATAGGATCATGCAATTCTACGGTAAGACCTAGACTACTCCAGAAAATTGAAAATAATTTGAAAGAAATTTTGAAAACCAAAAATTTGAAAGGGAATTTTTACAAAAATAATATTGAAAAATAAATTAAGTAATAATTTTCAAAAACAAAAGACCCTATTCTATAAAACACAACCCTAACTGTCTTCTTAGATTACTAAATTCTGCTTCAGGTAAAGGTTTAGTAAAAATATCTGCCAAGTTAGATTTGGATTCAATATAATGAAGTTCTATATCCCCTTTTGACACATGATCTCTAATGAAGTGATGCTTAACCTCTATATGTTTAGTTCTAGAGTGATGTATTGGATTTTTAGTAAGATTTATAAAACTTATATTATCAATGTAAGTTTTTACATTTTTATAATCTAGATTAAAATCTCTTAATGTATGGGACATCCATAACAATTGGGCAACGCATTCACCCATTGCTATGTATTCAGCTTCAGTTGTAGATAAGGCAACACATTGTTGCTTACGGCTAAACCAACTAACTAAAGATGAACCTAACAATTGACATCCTCCACTTGTACTTTTTCTATCTAACTTACACCCGGCATAATCCGAATCCGAATATCCGACTAAGTCAAAATGTGAAGTTCTAGGGTACCAAATTCCTACATTAGTAGTGCCTTTTAAATATTTAATAATTCGTTTAACCAATGATAGATGGGACTCTTTTGCACAAGTCTGATATCGGGCACACATACTAACTGTAAATAAAATGTCAGGTCGGCTTGCAGTTAGATAAAGTAAACTTCCTATCATACTTCTATAAAGTTTTAAGTCAACAGTTTTACCATTTTTGTCACTATCAAGAATGATGTTACTAGTCATAGGTGTTTTAATTTCTTTAGAGTATTCCATACCAAATTTTTTAATAAGTTCTTTTATATATTTAGTTTGATATACATAGTTACCATCTTTGGTTTGTATAATTTGAAGACCTAAAAAATAGTTTAATTCACCAACTAAACTCATTTCAAATTCATGTTCCATTAAAGTTACAAATTCATTTAATAATTGTGAGTTGGTTGAACCGAAGACAATATCGTCAACATAAACTTGGGCTATGAAAATGTCTGAATTAATAGTTTTTATAAAAAGTGTAGGATCAATTTGTCCTTCTTTAAACCCTTTAGATTTTAAGAAACTAGACAGTCTTTCATACCAAGCCCTAGGTGCTTGCTTTAGGCCATATAATGCCTTTTTTAGCTTAAAAACATAGGTTGGGTTTTCTATATCCTCAAAACCGGGTGGTTGACTTACGTAGACTTCTTCCTTAATGTAACCATTTAAAAAGGTAGATTTAACATCCATTTGGTATAACTTGAAACCTTTAAATGCTGCATAGGCAAGCAACATTCTAATTGATTCAAGCCGGGCTACCGGGGCATAGGTCTTGTCGTAATCTAGTCCTTCGACTTGACTGAACCCCTTGGCTACTAGATGAGCTTTATTTCATAGAATTTCACCTTGATCATCTAATTTATTCCTAAATACCCATTTGGTGTCTATAATTGTTTTTCCTTTTGGTGGAGGTACTAAATCCCAAACTTGGTTCCTTTCAAATTGATTTAACTCTTCTTGCATTGCAATTATCCAGTCAGGGTCTACTAATGCATCACTTATGGTTTTAAGTTCAATTTTAGATATTAATGCTATTTGACTTAGATTTCTAAAGGCAGATCTTGTTTGAACCCTTAATTCAGGATTTCCTATAATTTGATTAACTGGATGATTAGGGTTAGATTTTAATATTCTTGGATTAGAAATTTCAGGTTGTTTGTTTTTTGTTAATTCATCTTCTTCTTCTTGATTAACTAGATAACTAGAATTTGGACCATGTTCATTGATTGAAATATGATCATTTTCATTAAAGGTTACATTGGTGGTTTCCTCAATTTTCAAAGTAGATTTATTGTAAACTCTATAGGCTCTACTTGTAGATGAGTACCCAAGAAAAATTCCTTGGTTAGTTTTTGGAGTAAATTTACCTAAGTGATCTTTAAGATTCAAGATGTGAACATTACAACCAAAAACTTTAAAATATTTTATGTTAGGAATTTTATTAAAGTAAATTTCATAAGATGTTTTATTTTGGTCTTTGTTAATTATAATTCGATTTTGGACATAACAGGCTGTATTAACAACTTCAGCCCAAAAATGTTTTGGTATATTATATTCATTTAACATTGTGCGAGTAGCTTCTTGTAAGGTTCTATTCTTACGTTCAACTAAGTCATTTTGTTGTGGAGTTTTAGGGCATGAAAACTCATGGTGATAACCATTTTCTAAACAAAAAGTATTAAAGTTTTGATTTTTGAATTCACCTCCATTATCACTTCTTATTTTCTTAATTTTAATTTCTTTCTACTTTTCTACTTGCTTACATAAATGTTTAAATGTTTCAAAAGTTTCACTTTTATTTGATAAGAATTTTACCCAGGTAAATTTAGAGTTGTCATCAATGATTACTAAGCAATAAAGATTTCCATTTAAAGATTCTATTCCATGAGAATCAAATAAATCTAAATGTATTAGTTCAAGTATTCTATTTGTTCTATTTTGATTTGTAGATTTATGAGTTGATTTAATTTGTTTTCCTTGTTGACAAGAATTACAAAATTTATTTATAGGATTTCCTAGTTTTGGCAAACCTTTTACTAAACCATTTTTGCTTAAGTATAATAAATTTCTAAGGTGGGTATGAGCTAATCTCCTATGCCATAACCAAGTTTCATCATTATTAGTTAGAAAAAATTTGGATATTGTTTTAGGTAGATGAATAGAGTATATATTTTTATCTCTAAAGCCTTTTAGTAATATATTAGTTGAGTCATTGTAACTTATTAAGCATTCAGAAGATAAAAATTTAACCTTAAATCCTGAATCACAAGTTGACTTATACTAAGCAAATTGTAATTAAAATGTTCAACAAGTAAAGCCTTTTTAATTAAAATATTTGACTGCAATTGAATTTCACTTGTACCGATTACCTTTAGCTTGTCATTGTTTCCAAAAGCAACTGACCCTAAGTTTTTGAATTCAATGTTGATAAATTTGTGTTGATCCCCAGTCATGTGTCTAGAGCAGTCGCTGTCCAGGATCCATTTATCCAGAGCTTTGGATGCCTACACAATGTAGGATTAAACCAAAGTTTGGTTAAAGGATGAAATTGAGTGGGTTAGTTGTTTATGAAGTTGGTTGAAGTGTATTTATGATTTTAGATTAAATAATTTTTAAGATAATTAAGTTTAAAAAGTTTTTTAAATAAATTTTAAGATAATTAAATTTAAAAAGTTTTTTTAATAAGTTTTTAAAATAATTTTTAATAAGTTTAAAATAATTTTTAATAAATTTTTAAAATAATTTTTAATAAGTTTAAAATAATTTTTAATAATTTTTAAGATAATTAATTTTAAAAAGTTTTAAAATAAGTTTAAATTTGAATTAATTAAGTTCGAATTAAGTTTGAAATAAGTTTGACTTTGAATTAATTAAGTTTAAATTAGATTTGAAATAAGTTTGAATTTGAATTAATTAAATTTGAACTAAATTTGAATTAGATTTCAATAAATTTTGAATTTATTGAAAGAGGTTATTGAACCCATGTTAGATTCAAACTTAGTTTTGGGTTAATCAAGCAGGCGTCTTAAGGATAAGTTTCAGTTTAGTGGCGAGGCATATGACCTACTTGAATATCATTAGACCACTTGCTGAAGACTTTCTAAACTGTTCCTGCCCAAAAAACTTAGTACTAAATTTTGGTCTAACTAGCCCATGTTTGACTGGGGTAGCTTCGGTCAGATCTACTAAGTCTAGTGCACCAGGTAGAATTCCATATTCAGCCTAGACATGCCTTCGACAAAGTTTTCTTGATGTACTATCATCCCAATCCATTCCGATGCTATGTTGTAGGGTTTGGTAAACCTTTTTTCATCTAACCGTTCTAAGCAGAAAATAATCCTAAGCCTAAGTATTGAGTTTGATTTAATCAAGTTGGTTGGATTGATTTTCTATTTGCTCCCCCTGAGTTATAACTTAGATAAGGTCTATCTAAGTAATGGATTTGACTCTTAGGGACCAAGTAGAGGTTTGGTTCAATTTGTTTGGTTAAAAATTTTGTTTGAACCCATGCTTGGACTTGACTTCTAGTATTTTGACTGATTAAGGATAAGTATGATTTGTTTGTTCGAGTTTGTAACCAAGTCCTGATTTGTTGTACATGGCTCATTGTGATCCAAGTACCATATTTAGACACTTGGATCCCATTTCTTTCCAACGTTTTCTTGAGTCGCTCGACTTGACCTTTCAAATCGGAATTTTCTTCCTCAAGTTTTTCAACTTGAGTTGAAGTTCCGATTTGAACTCGGTTAGTTGAGTCACTCAAATTAACTTGTTGCTTAAGGTGGTATATTTCCTTAAGTAACAAGTTATTTCATTTTTCTGATTTTGACAATTTTTTAAACAAACATTTAACTACTTTAAGCAAATTAGACTTTGAATAAATCATTACCATATTTGAATCTTCCAATCCGGGGTTTCTCTCAGACTCGATGTCGATCTCGGATTCGTACTCTTCGTCAAACTCGGACCCGAAATCTTCGTTTCTTGCCATAAATGCAAGGTGGCTTGAGTGCTTCGTTTGCTCCGCGTCGGAAGAAGTTTCGTCCCATGTTGCTTGAAGAGCCTTCTTTCGTCTTGTTGATTTGGGTCCTTCTTCTTTTCGATTTGGACATTCATTTTTGAAATGCCCCTTCTTGTTGCAGCCATAACAGATCACTTCTGATTTGTTTTGGATCTGATTTGGTGGGGTCTTTTTGGTGCTTCTTCTAAACTTCTTTTTAGTCAACAACCTTCGGACCATGTTGACTAATTCTTCTTCATTTGTTGAGTCCGAGTCTGGTTCGCTTTCTGACTCGATCTTCTTTTTTGATTTTGTTTCCTTGCTTGATCCTGCATACAAAGCTACACCTTTCTCGACATGGCTTGTGTTAGACTGTTCGTGTAATTTCAATTCACAAAATAATTCGTCTAACTTAAGAATTGAAAGATCCTTGGAAACTTTGTACGCATCTACAATTGATGCCCACAAAGCATTCCTCGGAAAAGCATTCAGAGCATACCTTATTGTGTTGCGGTTTTCAAGACTATGCCCGATCAGGTGGAGGTCGTTTAAGATGTCCTTTAGTCGAGCGTGTAGTTGCGAGGCCGTCTCTCCGGGAAACATTTTTATATTCAATAAATTATTTAAAAGTAAATCTCGTTTGTTTACCTTTGAGTCGTCAGTTCCTTCGTGTAGCTTGACTAGCGAGTCCCACAATTCTTTGGCGTTGTCGTAGGGACCGACTCGGTTCAACTCCTCCATAGTAAGCCCGCACTGAATGGTGTTGATCGCCTTGTAGTTCAATTGTGCCTTCTTGATCATTTGGGGAGTCCATTCTTCTGGTTCTAGTGTTGTTCCGTTCTTTGTTGGGGGAGTATATCCTTTCAAAACGGTGAACCAGAGCTCGATATCGGACTTCAAATAACACTCCATCCTATTCTTCCAATAACTAAAATTTTCTCCTTTGAATAGTGGAGGTCGGACAGTACTATATCCTTCTTGATACGAGTTCCTCATCCTTGCAAGACAAAAATTTAAAAAAATATTTCCAAGACTTTCGTCTTGGGATTAGTAGTGCCTGAAGAATAAATAATAAAAATATTCTAAAGGAGAAGAAAAGAAATTTTTTAAAACAAATGCTTTGAAAATCGGTTAAAAAATTTTAGAGCTAACCGTTTCTGATACCAATTGATGGATCGATTTAAGCGATAGAGCGGGGGGTGAATATCGCGCGTTTAAAAACTATTCTTTTAATCTTTTGAAACCAAAGTCGTGCAGCGGAAATAAGAAAAGAGACAAGGTTTTTTACTTCGTTTGGAGCCTAGCTCGACTCCTACTCGAAGGCCCGCGGTCCTTGACCGCACCGATGGGCAAAACACTATAATCCTTCTTTCCGAACTCCTCGTAAAGAAGTGAATCATACAAGTACAGATATATAAGATAGTAACACTTCTACTATCTTATAGAATTAAAGTGCAGTGCAAAAAGTAAAGCTATACCGACAAAAGTAGTAGTAAATCGTAGCTCGGTCGACAATCGTATGAAGTTGCTTGCAAAGTTGATGATGACTTGTCGCGTGAGCAACTTGCAGAAGTGCACAGGAGTCGATCAGAAAAGTTGTTCCTTGCCTCTGTGTTCGAGCCTGCTTTTATAGATGTACTAGAGGTTCGGTCGACCGATCCCACTGTTTGGTCGACCGAACCCGCTCCCTTCCTTCCTGGCTGAAGTTCGAAGCTGGCTCGATCTTTCGCATTTACTGGTCTTTAATGGTTCGGTCGACCGAACAGCCTCCTTCCCTGTTCGTCGTGATTCTGCCGAAATCATCAATTAATGCTGAATCAATGCTGATTGGATCGGTCGACTGATCCCCAAGTTCGATCGGCCGATCAGCTTATTTCCTTTGCTGCTGATCGATGTTGATGATCTGTCCTGTGCTGAGTCACTAAGGTTCGGTCGACCGATCTTACTGTTAGGTCGACCGATCAGTTTTTGATCGGACTCTGATCTGATCTGTTCTGAGATGTTAGCTGCTTTGTATTGATCTTGTTCGGTCGACCGATCCAGTCGGTCCTGCAATAGAAAGTTAAGCAAAAACTATTTCCTGCAAAACAGATGTTAGAACAGTAGTAATATAATGCAAGATTAATAATATGAAAGACAATATAACTGTCTTGATCTCAACTTGGAAACCTTCCCGGTTTCTTCAGTTGGATCAGCGACCTAAGGTTGTTCCCTTCGGGAACCCGACCTCACTGTCGCTCCTCCAGTTGTTTACCTCAATCTACCTGCCAAACTTAGATCCTCCAGATCTAGTTTGGACTTTTCACTTAGCTTTGATCGGCTCGCCAGGACTTTCCCTTGATCTTAGGTCCTCCAGACCTCTCGATCATACTGCCAAGCTTCAGGTCCTCTCGACCTCCTTGGACTTGCACCTGGGTTCCACGATCTGCTAAGATTTCTCCTGCCTAGCCTCCAACTAGGTCTTTCTTGATTGAGTAAACATCCTGCACACTCAGTCAACTTGTTAGATCATAACAAGACTTAACTTGAACCTTTGACAACATCAAAACTCAGGTTTGATTCTAGTGCAACTTGCACCAACAGTGAGTTGTAAGGGTGAGGGTCCGAGTGCTGAGAGATTGTACTCGTGTACCAGTCGACTGGTGGGTTCATCAGTCAACTGGTGTAGTCGACTGAACAATCGACTGGGAGCGAACAGAATGCTTCTGTTCACTCGACCAGTGTGGAGCAGTCGACTGGTACTTTTACCAGTCGATTGGTATCGAGCCGTTGAGATTTAACGGTCGAATCTCCACAGGGAGCAGTCGACTGATGGTTTTGGCAGTCGACTGGTAGGCGGAGTTTTTCAACTTGTGACCTATATAACCAAGACTTCGAAGCTTGGCTAGGACTGCCGAAATTGGACTTGGTTAAAGTTTAATTAGTAGTCTACTAGTGTTCAAAGTTTCCCTTGTGTCCAAGTGATCCTTGGTGAGTGTTGTGGTGAGGTTTCTCCATCCACAAGGAGGTTTGAGCTAGCCGAAATTTTCGAGGACTAATCCACCGACGGAGTGAGGGATCGTCCACCTTACGGATAACTGTGGAGTAGGAGCCCTAATATCTGAACCACGTTACATCGACGTGTATTGGTTTGCGTTTCTTTCTTAGTCTTTGTATTTCCTTTAGTGTTTAGCTTGTTTGTTTTGTAACGACCCGGCCCTCTTGGCCCATTTGGCGGCCCATTTGGCGACCTCTCATGTCGTCGACCATCGGCCCTTATGTCGTCGGCCCATTTGGCGACCTCTAATGTCGTCGGCCGACGACCCTTGGCCGTGTCGTTACTCACTAGGACTTTCCACCCCTGGTCAGTGGATTTTTGCCTCCCCCAGGATTCGAACTCTAAACCTCCAGGCTTAAGTATTAGAGTTTATGAATCCTGGTAACCAAGTGAGATCATCTCACTTGATTACCAGGATTCATAAACTCTAATACTTAAGCCTGGAGGTTTAGAGTTCGAATCCTGGGGGAGGCAAAAATCCACTGACCAGGGGTGGAAAGTCCTAGTGAGTAACGACACGGCCAAGGGTCGTCGGTCGACGACATTAGAGGTCGCCAAATGGGCCGACGACATAAGGGCCGACGGTCGACGACATGAGAGGTCGCCAAATGGGCCGCCAAATGGGCCAAGAGGGCCGGGTCGTTACATGTTTTGTGTTATTCCGCTGCGCGAGCTAACATACGTAGGAACCTATCGATTTAGGGGTACCGCTTATTCAACCCCCTTCTAGCTGGCCACCGATCGCCAACAGAGAGCTCAGAATGACATAAAAATAGTTCTTATGTATTCGTCTAGTTCTCCTAATTATATCCATGTCTTCAAATATCAATTTGATATAATATGTTTTGATCAGTGTTTTTTTAAACACGAATTAAATTTTTCAATATATTGGTGTTCAAAAAATTACTGATCAAAATATAATGAGTCAAATTGATATTTGAAGACATGAATATAATTAAGAGAATTAGACAAACACATAAGAACTCGTTTTATGTCATTCTAAGCTCTTTAAGTCCATCAACTGACTTCAGACATATATTTTTCCGTGACGAATCCATGTATTCATCGCCAAGTTTTCAATGAATCTGTGGATTTGTAGAATTGAAAACAAATCCATGGATTCATTGCAAAATTGGCGATGAATCCATGGATTTATCACCAAATCTGTGATGAATCTAGGATTCGTCACAAATTGAGTGATTTTTCAAAATAAAAAATAAATACGTCTGAAGCTCGTTGATGGATATAGAGAGCTCGGAATGATATAAAACTAGTTCTTATATGTTCATCAAGTTCTCCTAATTATATAAATATCCTCAAACATTATTTTAACCTAATATATATATTTTTCATAGCTAAGTCAATTAGATGACTTTTAAAGGTAAGTTGAATATGTTAGAGTTACAAAGGTAATTTAGTTAAACATATTAGAGTTATAAATTGATGTTAGAGAGGTTAGAATGACATGAAACCAATTTCTATGTGTTCTTCTAGTTCTTCTGATTATATTCATATCTTCAAACATCAATTTGACCCATTATATTTTAATCAGTGATTTTTCAAACATGAATATGTCTGAAAAATCTAATTCACGTTTTAAAAAAAATCTTATTTCAAATTAATATTTGATGGCATAGATAAAATCAGGAGAACTAAATGAACACATAAAAATTGATTTTATATTATTATGAGTTTTCTAGGTCTAATCAATCGACTTTAGACATATTTATTATTTTTTTAAAACCACCTAACCTACGATGAATCCACGGATTCATCGCCAATATTGTGACAAATTCGTGGATTCATCATCAAACCTGCGATGAATCCAAGATTCGTCGCCAAATCTGTCACGAATCCAAGATTCGTCACAGATTGGGTGATTTTTTCAAAAAAAAAAAAGAGTTAAATATATATGAAGCCGGTTGATGAATCCAGAGAGTTCAGAATGACATTAAACCAATTCTTATGTGTTTGTTTACTTCTTTTGATTATATTCACAATTTCAAACATCAATTTGACATATTATATTTTGATTAGTGATTTTTTGAATATTAATATATCCATAAAGTCTAATTTATGTTTAAAAAATCACTGATCAAAATATTTTATGTTAAATTAATATTTGAATGTGTGAATTTAATTTGGAAAATGAGGCGAACATATAGGACCTGATTTCATATCATTCCGAGCTCTCTAGGTCCATCAACTAGTTTTGGACATGTTTGTTTATTTTTTTTAAAAATAACTCAATCTGCGACTAATTCTAGATTCGTCGTAGAAACATAAAATTTTTAAAAATAGCAATAATTCATATAAAATATATAAAAATAAAAATATTTAATATTATCTTAGGATGTTGCGACGAATACAATTATTCGTCACAAACATTTGCAACAAATTCAATATTGATTGCAAAATCTGTAACGAATAATTTTTTCATCGCAAATTCTGTAAAGAATAATGGTTTCATCACAATAATTGCGATGAATTTTTTATTTATCGCAGATTTCATAAAAGATATTTATTTTTGTTGCCAAATTATTACAAATTTGGAGACAAAAATGTTTTTCTATCGTAAATCGGTCAGTAGATGGGTTTAGCGATGGATTTGTGATGGATATATAATTCCGTCGGATATTTTTGTTGTGATATGAATGAAAAAAAGACGCCGAGAGAATCATTTTTTAGTATTAACTAGTTATGAGGTGTCTCTATGTTACGTTTAATGTGACACTACTCTATTTGAGGCCGCACAAGAAACTAGTGTTGATTTGAAATCTGGTAACATTTATAAGTGTCAGTACATGAATTTCACAAGTAAATATGTTAATATTTATGTATCTGTGTCGAGATTTTAACTTCAGAACTAGAAGATTGAAGGTGTTACTATATATTTTGGTGTAATTTGTAATTACTACAGAGGTTAGAAGATTTGGCAAAAAGGGCATAGACGCAGGGCTTGTTTTATAGTCAGTCCCATAGTTATTTGTAGAGAAATAAATTAGAAAACAAAACAAACCATCATATATGATAGGCCTGGCAAACTAGTAAGTTAGAAGAGCTATATATACACGAGTTCATCAACAATAAATTAACTAGTGCATATCAGTGCACTAGCTATATATTGTCAAACTACATTATGTGGATAATTAACGAGACAAATGAATGTAACCATAAAGAGTATCGTTCCTTGCTTAAAGCACTAATTATGGCAATTAGTGACTCTCACCTAATTAAGTAGCTAGGAAGGGCACCTAACAGGGGCGTAGCCAGGATTCAAAGATACCTGGGGCTGACTATAATTGATATAAAAAATTAATCAATTCAAAAATACAAATAAAAGTATGTGAATATTAATTTTTCAAAAACATGACATAAAATATTTAATATTCAGTACATTCAAAAGCATAGAATAAAAATATTATTGAAGTTGTGCTCTTCGATTTTTCTTAGAATCAAACTCATTAATTATTATATCATTATCAATAGTTTCCGCTAACTCCCGTTCAATATAGATGACCATAGAATCTGTTAAAAACTCTTCTTCCATCTTGTTACGAAGAGCTGTTTTAACAAGTTTCATAGCTGAAAATGCTCGTTCCGTTGTTGCTGTAGAGACGGGAAGAGTTAAAACAAGACGAATCAACCTGCCAATTAAATAATATACTGTATTCAATATATAAGTAAATGATATAATTATAATATATATAAACTAATAAATGAGAAAAAATTACCTGTCAATCAAATTGTAACTTCCTGATTTGTTTGTTTCAATTAATCTTCGACATAATTCAGAAATAGTTGATAAATTCTGAAATCTTTCATGGCCAACAATATCAATCTTATAGTGCTCCAATTGCATTCTCAAGTGGTGTAAATCTTGTGTATCAAAATCAAGAGGATAAAATTTCTCAGCAAGTCGATAGATGTGATCAACATTAAAAAGCTTAAAGCTTTCTTTAGGTTCCAAAGCACAACTAAGCTTAAGAAGTTCCACTGCCTCATCCTTGAATCTACTATTAAGCTCTTCAACTTGAAAATCTATTGCAGCAGTAAATACATCAAATCGATAGTGATGTTCAACTGTGATTGAATCATTTTGTTGACAAGAACGACCTGTAGCAGATTTATAACGAGCTTCCATTTGAGGTATCTCAATGTCATACTTGGCACAAATTTCTTTCACATAAGTAAGTAGAATAGCAAATCCTTCTTCTCTCAAAATCTGAAGCAAAGTTTTAGTAGTTGAAACATAGTCCATTGCATTTAAAATATCTAAAGATTTCTCTTGCAATGCTCGACAAAGCAGATTTGTTAACCCCATTATCTTTTGCATCAAATGTAATATGAATATGAAATCAAAAGACTTCATCGCTATCAACAAACCACTAACTTCACCACGGATGGAGTTAGAGGACCCATCATACACCATGTTTTCTAATACGGTAATCACAGAACTATACATATCAATCATGTTACAAATTGAGTCAAAATTAGAACTCCAGCCAGTCTTTCCAGGTCGTAGTAAATTTCCAATTTGATTACATCCTCTACCAGTATCACGTTCACCAATAGCTACCATATGCGCAACTTCAGCTTTTTGAGCAGAAAGTAACTCAGCATGACGTTTAGGAGACGCATTAAAGAGATTACAAATGGAATTCAATTTTGAAAAGAATAACCAAATGGATACCTCTTTTTCAGCAGCTACAGTTAATGCTAGTTGAAGTCGATGAGCGAAACAATGTACATAATATGCACATGAACAATCTTTCAAGAATAGAGCTTGTAATCCATTCCAAGAGCCACGCATATTGCTAGCACCATCATATCCTTGTCCCCGCATGTTGTGGATATGCAAGTCATAACAGCCAAGAGTATTAGATATTTTTTTCTTAAGTGTTGCAGCAGTTGTGTCAGTCACATGTACAATAGCAAAGAACCGCTCTCGTAAAAAACCATCAATATCCACAAATCTTAATACAATAGTCATCTGCTCTTTGTTAGATGTATCTCTTGCTTCATCAACTAAAATACAAAATTTTGCATCCCCGATTTCTTTACGAATCTTAGTTCTCACTTGATTGGCAAAAATATTCAAAATATCTTTCTGAATATCTGGTGAAGTATGCTTTGCATTTTTTGGAGCTTTCTCTAAGACGATGTCCCCAATATTCTCATTCATTTTTCCCATAAATTTTATCATCTCAATAAAATTTCCACGATTATTAGAAGATGGAGATTCATCATGCCCTCTAAATGCGCATGCTTGTAAAGTAAGCCATCAAATGCTTTCAATAGTTGCTGTAAGCCGCAATCTGTTCTTCTGCTTTTCTTCTGAAGATTGTGCATTCATCATTTTATCAATATGACGAGGTATATTCATCAAATTATCAAGATGTTCCATAGCATTATTATGTGGTGAAGTATTGCATCCTATATGCATAAAAAATGCACATCTATCACCATCATTAACTCGCTTCCAATATTTGAATCCATCCGTCGTAAATGCAGGATTACGAGGATGCTTATGATCAAACAAGAAGCATGGAAAACAAAATGCAGCATCTTTTGAAGGAGAATACTCTAACCAAGTAAATTTTTTAAACCAATGACTTTGAAATCGTCGATTTTGACTTCCGAATTTGGTCGGTGGATACTCATTCTTAATAGGCTGATATGGCCCCATCTTAATATAAGCTCGTCTAATTTCATCCCTTTGATTAACAGGATATTTCCATATCGGAGTACGTAATCCTGGATCAGGTTCAAGAGAACTGATATCAATATCTGTTATAGGAGATTTGTTAGATTGTTGATCGCTTGAATTTGATATATCAATATTGGATGAAGAATTCCCTTGACTTGTCAATGTCTCCTCTTTTGCTTTAAAAAAAGAATTAATAGTTTTTCTTTTCTTCATTCCTTGAGTTTTCTGTATTAAAGTGAATAAATATAGAAATTATCATTATCCAATAATAAGAAAATATCCCTTAATAACAAATCAGATACAACATAATACGAAATCATATGTTGCTAATATCGAAACATTAATAACTAAAATAACCAAGTATATAAATAAAAGTAACCAACTTAATGATCTAATCTATATGTCATCGAATCATTTTATCTAACTGATTAAACTAAGTATTACTTATAAATCAATTAAACTGATTAATATTTAATTATCTAATTAAATTATCTTTAATTAATTAATTAATTAAAATAAATTCAATTACCTGATTTGGCTGTAGTTCTCGACAGTAAGATTGGGGCTTCACTTTCTCATTCCAAACATGTTCAGACTTGAAATATGTTACTCTATAGCAACCAAACAAAATTCCTGCAACAAATGATTTTAAATGATATATCGATTCTCGAATAATTTCATATTCATCAAAGTATATTTCTTGTACCTCAGTTCTAAAATCTTCCCTCGATACAATATGTATATCACGATCCCAAAGAGCCCAAAACAATCAATTTGCAAAACGCAATAGGCATGCATGGCAAAGGGAACTGCTTGGGGCATACAAAGGGTTCAGTTCGAGTCATCTCCCCTCCACTCAACCTCAAGGGCCTCGGAATTGGGATTCATAACTTGCATGCCAGCCATGGACATGGCAGAAGCCCTTGAGGGAGAGCGAAAGGTAAATGATCCTGAAGTTTAATTGATCCAACCTCTCCCTAATTACATGGGCTCTTAATTTCACCTTCACTTGTATCTTGAACTTAAACAGCTTACTCTGTCTATATTTATAGGCCTGCGTATATATGAAGAAAACAGTAGCTAGATGCAACTGATCGACTCCAATCATGCATGCACTAGCTAACTAGCTAACTAGCTACCTAGCGAATCAGATCCTCCCATCTATCGACGTCGTATTCTCGAGTCAACTTGGAAAGATCACATGAAGATATATGACTTGGATAGAGGTGGCTCGTGCATATATTGAAGAGGTGCCATGAACAGTTTACTTTAGGACTATGAGGAGGCGAGTATATATTTATAATGTTGGCCCAATCAGGGAATAAAGGTTCGAGGATTAGATCCTTGTCGGTCGCCCAGCAAGTTCGTCCACATAGAAACAAGATCAAAGTGGATAAGGTATTCGTGCTGGTTGGAGAATTAATACGTGCCGGAGAAACTTTTCTACGCAAGATCGTCGTATAAGCTCCACGTGAAGAGTCTAGACATTTGATAACTAAAAAGAATTAGAGGAATGATATCGAGACTAAAATCTTGAAATTAAATTGTAAACATGATTTTTATTTATTTATTAAAAAAAAAGGTAGAGTTAGTGTGACTGGGATGATTGGGCAAAATGGCTAAGAAACATTAAAACCTGCCATGCCCAGAAAAGATACATTTGAATTCAACAATTCTGAATGCCAAAACACCATCATACGCGTCAATCAAAACCCACCACGCGCGCGCAGTGAGAGCTAGCTAGCGATGCCACTGAGCATCATAACGCGCGCGAGCGAGGAGATCATTTTCAGGGGTGAGGTGGTTGCTAATTTACGACCTTCATTAATTAAAAGTTCTCTTTGCACAACAACCGATGCAAGGCAGAGGCAACAACCATAATAAATTAAGCTCTCGAACTCTGTCGATTAAGCTTACGCCGATGTGGTAGAAAATCTAGAGATCCGTGGCATTCAATGCTGCGGGACGATTTGGGAATTCGAGCCACAACTCGGAGCTGCTTCGGGGGGCCGTACAGATGCGGGGCTTTTACTGCGAGGCGCAAACCGACACGGCCGCGTTTAATGCGATGCCGTTCTGGCTCCGAGGTGGGTGCACGTCAACGACCCGCATTAATTGCTCCTGCCTCTTCCGCTCGCTGTCGTCTACAAACGAACCGAGCCGCATCGCACATGTCTGGCTCGACGATTGGAGTAGGCGTTGGTGACTCGTGTTCCACAAGGCAAGTGGTGGGATTATTATTTGCCGTAGGCCTCACTGAGTTGTTGTAGGGCGATTCAATGCCCCCGGCTCTACTGCTCATGATTGCGCCAAATGTTTCAAGGAAGAGAATGATCCTCTCTCGTCGCTCCCATTTTCAATGTCAATCTCCGATGATTAATGGGTTTAACATATGGCTTTGAGATCGGAATCAATTACAATCATAGAGAGTTGTTACACAGAACGTCAATCCCTCACCAACCTTGGCAAATTTGTCAAGGCAGCCTATCAATATTAAGTTGGTTAGGGTAGGTTATAGATTCAGTAGGGGTGGTTTTCAGCATCAACTAGCCAATTTCGGCTTGAGAAGATTTATTTTGATTGTTCCTAATTTAAAATAAGAACTATAAGATTAGATAGATTTACTTATAATGTTATTATATGATTTATTATTTTTTTTTCAAAGAATGAGCTGTTCATGCAAGCAAGAAAAGCAGGAGGATGAGTCAAGTGCCTATGCTTGGAATAATTGCCACAGCAACATGTTAAATCGATCAAAAGCTCAAAGCAGAGCATAGCGCAGCATCATTAAAGAGAAAGAAAAAGGAACAACCCCGCTCTCTTTGCCTCTCCCACTCTGTTCCTACAAGAACATGTTCACTTTATCGAGGGCGAGGGACACCATCATGATTCATGCATTCTGCCCCATTCTCAACTTTCACCAAGCTTTTTCCCTTGAGTAGAGAATGGCTACTTAGTTAGCAAGGCATTCCAAGGAAGGCGTTGCGCCATTGTTGTCGCTGTTTGTAGGAAGAGGATGTGGAACCTTCTCCGCTTCGTCTTGGGGTCATTCCTCTTCCTCTGGCCCTTGCTGGCGGAATCCGCCGCCCTGAACGACGACGTGCTCGGCTTAATCGTATTCAAGGCCGACATTGTGGATCCCCTCTCCAAGTTGGCGTCTTGGAATGAGGACGAGGACGACCCGTGCGCATGGACGGGCGTCAAGTGCAGTCCGCGGGGAAACCGCGTGATCGAGCTGTCGTTGTCCGGCTTCTCCCTCTCCGGCAGGATCGGACGCGGACTCCTCCAGCTCGCGGCCCTTCAAACCCTGGACCTTTCAGGCAACAACCTCTCCGGGAGCCTCTACCCCGGCCTCCTCCAGCTCGCTTCCCTCCGGGTCGTCGACCTCAGCGGCAACAATCTCTCAGGGATGATTGCCGATGAGTTCTTCGAGCAATGCCGGTCATTGAGGTCTCTCTCGTTGGCGAATAATGCCCTTTCCGGAGAGATCCCTCGGAGCATCGGCTCTTGCTCCACCTTGGCGGCCTTGAATCTGTCATCGAACCAGCTCTCGGGTTCTTTGCCAAGCGGCCTCTGGTCCCTATTTGCTCTTCGAACCCTAGACCTTTCCGACAATGCCCTAGTTGGAGAGATACCAAAGGGAGTTAGTCGACTATACAACTTAAGGTCGATCGGATTGAGAGGAAATCGCTTCGCCGGCCGATTGCCGGATGACCTAGGCGACTGTTTGCTGCTGAGACATCTCGACGTCAGTGCAAATTTACTCACCGGCGACCTTCCCGAATCCATTCGGAAACTCACATTATGCCGCCGTTTGGCCCTGAGCTCCAATTTATTCGCAGGGCCAGTCCCAACATGGATTGGGGAAATGAACAACTTGGAGTTCCTTGATTTGTCTGCCAATTGGTTTTCTGGCAGAATCCCCGAGTCGATCCGTGCTTGCAGAAGCTTGAAAAACTTGGATTTGAGTGGCAACTCGCTGACTGGAAATCTTCCGCCATGGATGTTCGAATTGGAGTTGAATGAGCTTTCGGTTTCAGGAAATAGAATGAGTGGATTCATCTCGGCAGCTGCCGATGCGCCCGGTGGTCGGTTTCTGAGTCATCTGGATTTGTCAGGGAATGGATTCTCCGGCGGAGTCCCTTCTGCTCTCGGCACTTTTCAAGGCCTGAGATTTTTGAACCTTTCTAGGAATTCATTTTCAGGTTCTATACCTGCTGCTGTGTTGGCGCTGGAGAAAGTGGAGGTTCTTGATCTTAGTATGAACATGATCAATGGAAACATTCCGCCGGAGATTGGGAAAGCAGTGTCCCTGAAGGAGCTCAGTCTCGAGAAGAATTCTCTGACTGGAGGAATCCCAGCGCAGATAGGGAATTGCTCTTCCCTCAGAATTCTGTAAGTATTTAATCTCTCTCTTTGCCTTTGTATGATTCCTGTCTTCCATTTTTCAATATTAACTCAAATTACTGGTCCTGCTTTTCTGTGTCTCAAAGTTTATGTTTCTTAGAAGTTGTACTCTTGCCGGTAGTTTGTCATTTTGTTGAATGTTGTCAGTGCTGACCAAGCATGTGTGTCCAGGGTTGACTTATGATTCATTGTTACAACTAACTGCTTATAATTTATTGTAGGATAAGAAGTTTGTCTTATTATTTGTTAAGGTCGATCCTCATTAAGTTAGAAATTTTGGTTCAGTTAATACGAAATTCAGTTTTTTTTTTTAAATAATATTAATTATTTTGATTTCTTTAGTTTGATTTTACTAAATTGCTATAGTTAATTGGACAAGGATTTGTTTAATTTTTTTCTATAATTCTCTCATTGTTCGATTCAAATTTATATGTTTGAATTTCTTTCTTTCAGATTATTGTCGCTGAATAATCTGACAGGCCCTGTACCTCCCACACTATCCAATCTCACGGACCTTGAGATCGTGGATCTTTCGTTCAATAGATTGAGTGGCAACCTCCCAAAGCAGCTTTCCAATCTTGCCCGTCTCAACTGGTTCAACATATCCCACAATCTCTTCTCCGGCCATCTTCCCGCAGGAAACTTCTTCAATACCATCCCGCTTTCTTCCATCTCGGAAAACCCAGGACTCTGCGGCTCGGCAGTCAATCGCACCTGCCGCACTGTTCTCCCGAAGCCAATAGTCCTCAATCCCAACTCATCCAGTTCGTCTCCGAATGCCACACTCTCATCTGACAGCATTCGCCACAAGAAAATCATACTTAGCATATCCGCCCTCATTGCGATTGGAGCTGCTACCGTGATTGCTCTCGGTGTGATCACCATCACCATCCTCAACATTCGTGTGCGAGCCACCTCCGCTGGTTCCCATTTGCCTGCTGCCTCTGCCCTCTCCGATGGCTACTACAGCAACTCTCCTGCAAGCGATGTGACCTCGAACAAGCTTGTTATGTTCTCAGGGGACGACACTGCAGGTTTTTGTGCTGGAGCTCATGCGATTCTAAACAAGGACTGCGAACTGGGCCGCGGCGGCTTCGGTACCGTTTACAAGACAAATCTCCAGGATGGAAGGCCCGTGGCTATCAAGAAGCTCACAGTTTCGAGCCTAGTGAAGTCGCAAGTAGATTTTGAAAGGGATGTTAAAAAACTAGGAAAATTGAGGCATTCTAATCTAGTGGCTCTGGAAGGGTACTATTGGACTCAATCCTTGCAGCTCCTTATATACGAGTATGTCTCAGGTGGGAATCTGTACCAGCACCTCCATGAATGTTCCAACTCAAGCTCCCTCTCATGGCAAGAACGCTTCCATGTGATTCTTGGGATTGCGAGAAGTTTAGATTACCTCCATCGGCTGAATATTATCCACTACAACCTGAAGTCTAGCAACGTCCTTATTGATGGCTCAGGCGAGGCCAAGGTGGGAGACTATGGATTGGCCAAATTGTTACCGATGCTTGATAGATACGTGCTTAGCAGCAAGATTCAGAGTGCTCTTGGGTATATGGCACCGGAGTTTGCATGCCGGACAGTGAAGATAACTGAAAAATGTGATGTCTATGGATTCGGGGTGTTGGTCTTAGAGATCATCACCGGAAGACGGCCGGTTGAGTACATGGAGGATGATGTGGTGGTGCTTAGTGATTCAGTAAGAGTTGCACTAGAAGCAGGAAGAGTGGATGAACTAGTGGATGGAAAGGTGGGTGGAAAGTTTCCGATGGAGGAGGTTGTGCCGGTGGTGAAATTGGGACTGGTATGCACATCGCAAGTCCCATCAAGCCGGCCTACCATGAGTGAAGTTGTTCATATTTTGGAGTTGATCATATGCCCACAGGAGAGTCATGAGGAGGAGCTGACTTGAGCTTTGAGATCTTTTGCCCACTTTACTTTCATTTTTTTTTTCTTGATAGCTAAGACGAAGCTATCAGATCATGGAAAAATGCAAGGAAAAATTGGTTCTGATGTGAAAAAAGGAATCTGATTTCTCCTTTCTAGTATGAGTTTAATGCATATGTCCTTGTTCTTTTAGGAACTTCTTCCTTTTAGATTAACATGTCATCTTGAAGATTAGACCGGATGATGATGCTTGTGCTAGCGGAACAGAACGGAGAGAAACATTTTAGAATGAGGCTGTTTTGCTAGCTAGTTTTATTATTTATTTATTTATTTATTTATGCTCCTTATTTCTTTTCATATTATTTGTTGCAGTAATGAAAGAATATCAAAATTTCGGTTGATGATGGGGAATGTGTGTTTTCTAAGAGAACATTTTCTTAGATGTCCTGATCAAAATCTGGTGATTTGCTTTATAAAGATTTGGTTTAAACTGAGAGGGAGATCTCATTCTGTCTTATCTATTTAACTATCCCATCAAATTATTTTAGAAAGTATCGATTAAGTAAAAAAATTGAAGTATGTATGTATATTTAAAAGAAACAAATTTAAGTAGAGGAAAATTTAGCCATCAAACTTATTTCACTAGCAAATCGTGCAAGCCCTAGATTTCCTTTTGAAAGGTGCATGAGTCGTCGTACGTGGAGTCTTGCGGAGGATGAACTACTCAGGTGCGAGAGCCGACGCCACATGAAACTACTCACTCGTACGTCGAGTCTGTTCTTCCACAAAACAGATTCTGGCCCACAGATCGATATATCCCTTTCATTTAAGCAATCTAATCAGCAAATGCTAATTATTGTTAGTTTCTCGATCTCGTTTCCGGGCCCCAACATATTCTCAATCTATTTCCTTAACCACTTCGACATTAAAACACATATACATATTGATTTGTTTAATTAATGATTGTTATATATTGATTTGGTCTGTAGGCGTTCAAATCCTCTGATTTATAATTTTTTGGTCTCCTCTTGGTCCTTCCATAATTTACACGTCAGATCGCGGACGAAATCCGGTCAAAATTGGCTGCGATCTCTCCTGGGTCACATTTCCACCTAGGTTATAGTTTGAGTCAAGGCAAATGGTCGGAGGTCACCGGTGATTGGGCGGACCGCCCCTTGGTCGGTGCCATACAGTCCGTCTAACCACCAATGGCCGCCTGACTCGTCTCAAACTATAACTTAGTTGGGAAGGTGAACCCAGGGGAGATCGCGCCTAATTTTGGTTGGATTCTGGTCGCGATTTGATGTGTAAATTACAGAAGAGACTAGGGATTGCAGATCAGATGATTTGAACTCTCATCTGAAATCGATGTAGATGACGTACTGGGTAGGTGGTTGTGTAGATCTCAGATGGGAGAAAATATGAGCTTCTTCTTCTTTGCACACACTAGAGAGATCAAACAAAATATTAATACCAAAAATCAAGAAAGGAGTCTTTGGTGAAGACTCTCTGATGGTCAAATCAGTGTTTCGTCTGAGCAGAAAAAGGAGAGAGGAATAGTAGATGAGTAGCAGAGCGTAAAAAGTATTACGTCGTGTGAGTGTATTAAAGTATACATTGCCAATGGAAATGACTCCCTTTAGATACCACCTCTCATAACCTCTATAATCATGAGGTAGCATAGAATGTCGGGTGTCAAAAGTTATTGAGTAAATATGTACAGCCTGGAAAGCGTATAGTCACCGTCTAAGAAATCTTTTGTTACATGTGTGCACCCCTTTAATAATTTACGCCATTAATGAGGTGGTTGTAGGAATATGCTATCACAATGTGTCACCTAATGGAAAATATAAAGTCACATTTGAAAAAGATTCCATTGAATGTTCACATTACAATAGAAGAATATTCTCTAACAAGGGCATGGATCTTCTGGACCAGGAATTCCTGGTCTTCTCCTGGACCACACAAGTAGTATAAAACCCTCCTTCATGTGCAAAGCACGTGCACGCGCCAACGCCCAAAAAAACCTAGCCTCTTCCAACTCCAGCGTTGCCTCCCTCCCTCCACCACCGCTTCCCTCCCAGGTCCTCTGGATGCTCGGAAACGACCGTTGCGAGGCGACGTGCATCGACGGATTGAAGCGCCTCTGCCACATCCGCGACAAGATGCACAAGAAGGTCTGGATCGCCACTGGGGACATCATCCTCGTCGGCCTCCGAGACTACCAGGATGACAAGGCGGACATCATCTTCAAGTATATGCCTGACGAGGCCCGTCTCCTTAAGGCCTACGGTGAGCTCCCTGAGAACATCCGCCTCAATGAGGGCATCGGAGGGCTCGACGAGGATGAAGAGGGCGGTGCCGATGACTACATCAAGTTCGAGGATGAAGATATCGACAAGATCTAAGGTAGCAGTGTTCTCTTCTATCTGTTGATGAGATTTTCCTTATCATCGTCTTAAATCCGCTTCTGGGAATTGGGCAATAACATATGTGTATGCTGTTAAGGTCTTGATTTCTGTGATAGTTGTCGGTCTTGAATAAGGTTATAGTTCTTGTTTGATGTGATGAATGGTGCTTGTATTTCACTCGAGTGGGCTGTAAAAATAACATCTTTGAACATCTTTAGTTTGATTGTTGCTATACCCTTTTGAACATCTTTTCTATTTCATCCCTCTCTATCACTTCAACTGTTGTTTTGTTTTTGAAAAATTAATAGCACATAGTGAACCTCAGTTCACTAATGCAATATATTGTTACATTAGTAGCAGTTTAATAGTAGCATAGTGAAGGTGATACAAAACCTCAGGAAGCATCACGACACAATTGCCTTTCCCTAACTACAGAAAAAAAATGCCACTGATCACTATGGCATGACAAAATAAAAGAACAATTTCAGTTCAGTATCATAGCTAACAATTTAATTGCTAGGAAGAATCAAATGTTGCTATGCATCTAGAAAGCATTTGAAAGAAACAACAATAATGGGTACCATTGAAATTTGCAGTGAAAGCTAGCATCTGTCATCATATAACTGAACTAACCCAGCACATCGCAGTCAATCATGCCTAATATGTTTTCGATGCAAGGAAGTACTTGAATGATACTAGAAGTTATTTGGCCTAATATGTTTTTGATTAACAGGTATTGGAACTTTTGGCATGGTGCTTCCAGAGGCTACAAAAGAGAAGGTAATTGCGATAAAGAAGGGCAATGCTATTGCCCTTCCTTTTGGAGTTGTGACCTGGTGGTTCACTCCCAATGACACTGAACTTGTGGTACTCTTCCTCGGGGACACTTCGAAGGGCCACAAGGCTGGGCAATTCACCAATTTCCCCATCACTGACACCAATGGCATCTTCACAGGCTTCAGTACTGAATTTGTTAGTCATGCTTGGGACCTTACTGAAGATGAGGCAATGAACCTTGTCAGCAGCCAAACCAATTCTGGTATTGTCAAGGTTAAGGATGGCCAAGCAATGCTTGAACCTTCACCGAAGGATAAAGAGCGCATAGTCCTCAACTGCGAGGAAATGCCTCTAGACGTGGACATCAAGAACGGTGGATGTGTTGTAGTCCTGGACACTAAGAATCTTCCACTGGTCGGACAGGTTGGCCTTGGTGCTGATCTCGTGAGGATCAATGGCCATGCCATGTGTTCTCCTGGATTCTCTTGTGATTCAGCTTACCAGGTGACTTATATCGTTAGAGGCAGCGGTCATGTTCAGGTGGTCGGGGTCGACGGCAAGTGTGTTCTCAAGACACATGTGAAGGTTGGTTATCTCTTCATCGTGCCAAGGTTCTTTGTTGTATCAAAGATTACTGATGCTGATGGAATGGAGTGGTTCTCTATCATATCCACACCTAAGTATATTTCTCTCTCAACACCCCCATCTTCTTAAAAGAAACAAATTCGATATCATCTAACATCCACCTGTTTTTATGCAACTTTGCAGCCCTGTGTTCACTCATTTAGCCGGAAAGACTTCTGTGTGGAAGGCGATGTCCTCGGAGGTGTTGCAAGCTGCGTTCGACACCACCCCTGAGCTAGAGAAGTTGTTCAGATCTAAAAGGACTTCCGATGAAATCTTCTTCCCTCCCAATTAAGCTAGTAGTTAGTTAGCTAGTTTCTTGCGTCCAAATAAAGCTCAGTACAATTTGTGTTAAGCATTATGATAGACATCATTTGGTGTCTTAATCTACCATGAGATCTAATGTTGGTCTGTTTTAGTGCAATAACGACCTTCTGCTACTGTCTTTTTATTCATCTTCACTGTGGTTAAAGCATTAGCTTTAAAAATCTTTGTGCTCTCAGTCTCTCGTAATTTCAGATAGCGTCCAACAAGAATCACCAAAGTAAAATTCTTGATTAAATTTCTGTGAAAAGGTTTTCTTCGGAGACAAAGAAACAATTTGTCCCTAATTATCCTCAAAATCGTAGCAAATAAATCGCATCGAAGTGATTAATTTCCTAAATCGATTTTAAAATATTGATCTAATTATGAACCGCGAACTAGACTCTACATCGGAAGCGAACCACGAACCAGACCGTCGGTCCAATTCCCACCGGGAACTTGAACCTGAAGCAATAATGGCGGTGTCGGAGGAGTAATCCTCGAGTGCGGCAGCGGCGGAAGAAGGTGGCCACTGTGCTCCGCCACGATCAAATTTTTCTGTGTCGACCCCGCTTGCATCACCGCCTCCAAAAACCGGCCTCGCTTCAGCTTAGGCTTCCTCGCCGCGAGGCTGGCTATGACCACGGCGACACCGTGGTCGTAGCCAGCATCGATGACGACGACGCCAGAAAAAAGATGTTGCATTGGCAGCGGAAGAAGGCGGCCGCTTGCCTCTTCCGCCGTTGGCTCCGCTTGCACAGTCGCCTCCGTTAGTTGGCGTCACTTTGGAAGACGCTTCCTCATGGCGAGGCTATCAACGCCCGACATTGGCGGAGGAGGATTGGTCCACTGGGGTGGCAAAGGAGGAAGAAGGCGGCCATTGCGCTCCGCCGCCCTCAAAATTTTCATCGACAGCCCTGCTTGCAACACCGGCTCCAAGAACCGGCCTTTCTCCGGTAGAGGCTTCTTCTCAGCGAGGCTATCGACCACGACGGTGGTGTAGTCGTAGCTGACACCGACGGCACCGCCAGAGAAAATCTGCGGCATTGTTCAAAAGGGTATAGCAACAATCAAACTAAAGATGTTCAAAGATGTTATTTTTACAGCCCACTAGAGTGAAATACAAGCACCATTCATCACATCAAACAAGAACTATAACCTTATTCAAGACCGACAACTATCACAGAAATCAAGACCTTAACAGCATACACATATGTTATTTCCCAATTCCCAGAAGCGGATTTAAGACGACTATAAGGAAAATCTCATCAACAGATAGGAGAGAACACGGCTACCTTAGATCTTGTCAATATCTTCATCCTCGCACTCGATGTAGTCATCGGCACCACCCTCGTCCTCCTCGTCGAGCCCTCCGATGCCCTCGTTGAGGCGGATGTTCTCAGGGAGCTCACCGTAGGCCTTAAGGAGACGGGCCTCGTCAGGCATATACTTGAAGACGATGTCCGCGTTGTCGTCCTGGTAGTCTTGGAGGCCGACGAGGATGATGTCCCCTGCGGCGTTCCAGACCTTCTTGTGCATCTTGCCGCGGATGTGACAGAGGCACTTCGATCCGTCGATGCACGTCTCCTCACAGCGGCCGTTTCCGAGCATTCGGAGGACCTGGGAGGGAAGCGGCGGTGGAGGGAGGGAGGCGACGCTGGAGTTGGAAGAGGCTAGGGTTTTTTTGGGTGTTGGCGCGTGCACGTGCTTTGCACGTGAAGGAGAGTTTTATACTACTTGTGTGGTCCAGGAGAGGACTAGAAATTCCTGGTCCAGAAGATCCGCACCCCTCTAACAAGCGGTTATTGTTTTCTGACAGGTTGTTGAAATTCTCTGATGGTGTTCTCTCCTAAGTATATCTCGAATGGAGTATATAGTTGCCTATCTTTAAGCCGCTCAGCGATGCACCATGCAATGATGAAAATATGATATTGGAGCAATATGAAGCTCAATTCTCTAGATCTAGTCAGTTTTATGAGCAATTGGACATATGCTGGTTGCCTCTGATGGGGAATCGAGTCCCAAGAGATCCGATCGGTACTTTAAATCGATCGTCCATAGGATAGGAGATGCCTCTTAATAACCTAAGATTTGGAAGCCCAACCGAGTTTATAAGGAGAATGACTTTACACCTTCATGTATATATGAGAGACGGGCACTCTAAGATATATCAATCTGACCGAAACTATTACTAAATTGCTATTGGATCAAACAAACATATGCTGAAGGACATACTGAGAGAGGGAGGCTAATTCCCTAAAATTTGACTTGTCATATGACTGACCAGCCTCGTGGTAGACCGACTATCGCTTAAACCCGTTCGACTAATAGCCGATTGAATATATAATAGACGTCTTAGCATAGGCCTAGAACATTGGGTTCCTTAGGGCCGATCGGCTAATGGACTGGCCATCCTTGTACCGAGGACCTTAGTGCTAGACGAGGGACGAAGTCCTATTGAGAGTGACCTTTTGACTACTACCTTTCCTTGACTTTGACTACCATCTCACCTTAACTTTGATCGCCACGTTTTCCCGGGGTCTGTGTATAACATCCTGTATCACTAGACTTCCCTTCAAGTCTAGTTGAAGGAGACTTGTAGTTGACTGACTAGACCCGAGTCCTATATTTGCTCGTCCGGCCAACTTATTGATCCGACAGAGAGGACGTGCTCCCATTTGCCCACCGATGCTATGCTTTTTGTGATATTTTTTGAAAAAATGCATGTCAGAGGATCAAGGTGCCTAGTAGTATACCACTGATACACGAAAAGACATTTTTCAGTGTAATGATTTAGCTATCTATCCATCATAAATGCTCATTTATGGGTAAACGCCACATGATCCACTAACACATTCTTTGAAGAAAAGGTTGACACACGTCTTTTCGTACATATCAATGACACTTCTCTATTTGTAAATTAACAGTCTTTAATGAGCATACTATTTTGATCAAATGGTTGTGATGGGGCCTAGTCTCGTGGCTTATACTTAAAAACCCTAAGTGATGTAGAAACAAATCACCTTGCACTTTGTCTTCTTCGACCTTCTCTCCAATGCTTTTTATTGGTGTATCTTTCTTCCTTTCAATCAATTAGTTCCTCTTCTGCTTCCTTTTTGTTTCCCCTACACTCCTTCATTGCACAAGAATTTTTTACTTCCTGGAATACTTTTACTCATTCAGATTTTGACAATTATAATCGAGAGGTGCTTCACCTTCAATATGAAATCCCCAAAAGCTACCGCATTCACCTTCCTTGCCCCCAAGAATGCTCTCATCACCCTCTGAAGGGTCATGTTGTTGGTGTAGGGAGCACCAAACGATCGAACATGTATTTTGATAATAGAAAATGGTTCAAAGTTAAGATTACTTGTTGTCTAACAAGTGTGAATGAGTTTGCAGGAAAGTCTTAAGTGTTCTTAGGCAAAAGTCCTAGTGGATTCTAGGTAGGTGGAAAACCCTAGGGGGAGGTAACCCTAGATCTTAGGGGTTGGTAACTCTAGGTTATGGCAAGTCCTAACTGTGGTTAAGCAATGAAGTCCTGGACCGGGGGACTGGGCGAAGTTTTAGCGGGTCAAACACTTTAGGTAAAATGTTAGAGTCGAGGACTTTAGGTGAAAATCCTGAGGGTCACGGACTAAGTAAAAGTCTGGACAAGGCGTAGAGCGGACGTTCAGCATGAAGTCCTGAAGTCTTGGACGCTAAGCAAAAGTCCAGATGGTCTGGAGGACCGATATGGCAAAAGGTAATTTCTCCTAAGAAGAGTAGGTGAGGATGTGTTCCCTAAAAAGGGAACAGTAGGCGTCAGTCTTACCTAGAGTTTTAGAGAAACTCAAAATCAAGACCAGACAGTCTGAAGACTATCAAAACTTATATTTTGTTATATATTACTGCATGAACTAACCTTGTTTTGTAAGAAATTGAGGTACTAGAAATTGGTGGTCCGAGCGCCTGGTGGAGTTCAGGCTCGTTTGCCCACTGATGCTATACTTTTTGTGATATTTTTTGAAAAAATGCATGTCAAAGGATCAAGGTGCCTGGTAGTATACCACTGATACACGAAAAGACATTTTTCAGTGTAATGATTTAGCTATCTTATCCATCATAAATGCTTATTTATAAGTGAACGCCACGTGTTCCACTAACACATTCTTTGAAGCAAAAGTTGACACACGTCTTTTCATACATATCAATGACACTTCTCTCTTTGTAAATTAACAGTCTTTAATGAGCATACTATTTTGATCAAACGGTTGTGATGGGGACTAGTCTCGTGGCTTATACTTAAAAACCCTAAGTGATGTAGAAACAAATCACCTTGCGCTTTGTCTTCTTCGACCTTCTCTCCAACGCTTTTTATTGGCATATCTTTCTTCCTTTCAATCAGTTAGTTCCTCTTCTACTTCCTTTTTGTTTCCCCTACACTCCTTCATGGCACAAGAATTTTTTACTTCTTGGAATACTTTTACTTGTTCAGATTTTGACAATTATAATTAAGAGGTGCTTCACCTTCAATATGAAATCCCCAAAAGCTACCGCATTCACCTTCCTTGCCCCCAAAAACATTCTCATCACCCTCCAAAGGGTCATGTTGTTGGTGTATGGAGCACCAAACGATCGAACATGTATTTTGATAATGGCAATGGGTTCAAAGTTAAGATTACTTGTTGTCTAACAAGTGTGAATGAGTTTACAGGAAAGTCCTAAGTGTTCTTAGGCAAAAGTCCTAGTGGATTCTAGGCAGGTGGAAAACCCTAGGGGGAGGTAACCCTAGGTTTTGGGGGTGGTAACTCTAGGTTATGGCAAGTCCTAGCTGTGGTTAGGCAACGAAGTCCTGGTCCGGGGGACTGGGAGAAGTTTTAGCAGGTCAAAGACTTTAGGTAAAATCCTAGAGTCAAGGACTTTAGGTGAAAATCTTGGGGGTCGCGGACCAAGTAAAAGTCTGAACAAGGCGTGGAGCGGACGTTCAGCATGAAGTCCTAAAGTCTCGGACACTAATCAAAAGTCCAGATGGTCTGAAGGACCGATCTGACAAAAGATAATTTCTCTTGAGAAGAGTAGGTGAGGATGCGTTCCCTAAAAAGGGTAGACATCGATCTGACCAAGAGTTTTAGCGAGACTCAAAATCAAGACCAGACATTCTGAAGACTGTCAAAACTTATATTTCGTTATATATTATTGCATGAACTAACCTTGTTTTTTAAGAAATTGAGGTACTAGAAATTGGTGGTCGGAGCGCCTAGACATCGATCTGACCAAGAGTTTTAGCGAGACTCAAAATCAAGACCAGACATTCTGAAGACTGTCAAAACTTATATTTCGTTATATATTATTGCATGAACTAACCTTGTTTTTTAAGAAATTGAGGTACTAGAAATTGGTGGTCGGAGCGCCTGGTGGAGTTCAGGTGCCCAGAGTCCGGGCTCTCGGAGCTACTCGGGCGCTAGGGAAGCTTTCGCCTGGGCGAGGTGCTTGGGTAGGCACCTTCGAGATTTAGGTGCCTAGAGCTAGTCTGAGCGTCCGGAACACTGAAGTTTATTTGGTCGCCAAGCTGGAGCGCGTTGATTGGATGGGCCTACATCACGGTCTGGGCGCCCGGGGTGGTCCAAGCTCCCAGAATGGGATATATAAGGAGGCTTCGACCAAAGGCTAAAACACTACATTTCAAACAACTTCTATTTCTGTGTGCTACTCAGAAAATGCCTCTTTGACGCCTAAAAGTTGCTCCGATGATAACTGATGTGCGTAGATTGTATACACTTATTAGCATGTTTTGACGCACATTCACATACTTTGAGCATGCTTGATCTATGCATTTTCATACTTTCAGCTTTCCTTTTTAGCATATTTACTCTCTTTGCTCGGAGATCTTCTTTTGTGCATTTTTTGTACGCAAGAGTCGAATCTGATGAAAGATGCATGTTTGAGGACAAATCTGCAAGCAAAACGATGGAGGAAGCCATGACACTTGAACCCTACACGACCCTGCCATAGGGGGTTGCTCAGGCCGTGTAAGGATGAGAGACTGTGTAGCTACACCAGAGAAGGAAGATGATATGGCCGTGTGAACCTCACACAGCCGTGCCAAGTTTTGAAGCCTAAGGAAGCCTGGGCCGTGTACACCATACGACCATGTCAATTTTCCAGAGACAAGAGAAGCCTCGGCCGTGTGCGCTACACGACCGTGTGAGGTTTCCTGAGAGCAAGAGAGTTTTGGCCGTGTGCACCACACGACCGTGCTAGGTTTCCAGAGGTGAAGGCAGTGCAGGCCGTGTGGATCTACACGGCCGTGCAAAGGGGGGCATTGATAGAGGCAAGACACGGCCATGTACCTCACACGGCCGTGTGAGGTCGGCAGAGAAGAGAGTGGAGCAAGCCGTGTGAACCTCACACGGCCGTGCCACGAGGCCGTGTGGCACCCAAAACTCACCTTTGTATAAGCCCTTCTTCTTGATTTGAAAGGGGATCTTCTCCCCTTTGGCAGAAAGCGAGATTTGGGTCTTTCCTTCCAATCTTGGGAGGATTTATGGGCGATCTAAAGGAAGATCTTCAACGGATTCGACTCCGGGAGCGTGGATTGGATCCGAAGACCAAGCTTCATCTTAGATAAGTTTTCTTTCTCTCCACTTCTTGGGTTGGGGATCAAAGAAATGCTTGTAATCTTTGTATTTTCAGATTTCTCTCTTCGATTCATGGAGTAGATCTCTTTGTTTTAGGATGGAGGGAGTATTTGTATGATGAATTGATGTAAACTCTTGTGGATTTGCCATTTCCTTGTTTCTATGATATTGTCTTGTTTGTATCAATTCAATCTTGAATGAATTGTTGTGATGTAGACCTAATTCACATTCTTGATTGATTGTTTGAATGTCCTATGGATCTTGTAGAGATTATCTCCCACTCGATTTTCTGAGGGAAGCACGCGAAAGGTGCAAGCCCGTGTAAGGACGTTTGAGGGATAAGATTTAGGGAAAAATAGGATAATTCAAGAGGGTTGGATAGATTTAGGGATTTATCTTTATATCTTATGGGTTGAGAAGTATGATCTTTGTGTTGATTATCTGAGGGATCTTCGTGACATGAACATGCCCATGTAAGGACAACATAAGTTCATATCTAATTGATCACATTTAGGTATAGATTTCAGTCCTAAGCCGGTTGTCTATTGCAAGAGAGAACCGACAACTTTCTATAAATGTTGGACAATTGAGAAATAGGATTTGGTAGATCATTTACATTGAGGAGTCTACAAAGAAACCAAAACATCCTAGAACATTCCTTTATCATAGCCCATAATCTTGTTTGTTGATCTCTCATTTCTATGTTTACTTTTCATTAGTTACATTTAGCTTTTGGAAACCAATTGATTAGTTGTTTAGCTAACTCGTGTTGAAACATTTCTAGTGTTTATTCTAGTCCCTGTGGATACGATAATCTTTTATATTAGTTGCGACATTTCTGTACACTTGCGGAGGTCAACAAGTTTTTGGCGCCGTTGCCGGGGACTACACTATAATATTAGGAATTATCAATTGAGTTAGACTAGACATAACTTTTCTTTTCATTTGCATAGTTGTAACTAATTGTTAGAATTCTGTTTTTATAAGTTTTTCATTTCTTGTATAATATTCTTGTCAATTTCTTTCTGTTGTAATTCTAATTCTGCATTTTTGATTCTAACATTCTTTGTCTAACTTTTCTCTATTTTCTTTTGATTTACTGTCTCTTTCTTTTGTAAACATATCTTTCCATCTTGTTCTTGTGTATGGGAAGATCTAACTTTGCAGGAGAACTTCTTCCTCTAGACCCTGAGATAGACAGAATATTTCATAGAAGAAAAATTCTACAAAGACAACAAGAAGAACAAGAACATTCTATTATGGCAAACAGACCACTAAAGGATTATGAAGCACCTTATGCTAGGGGTTTTCGATCTAGTATTTCAAGGCCTTCAGTTGAGGCAAATAATTTTGAGATCAAGCCTGCAATCATATCTATGGTGCAGTAAAATCAATTTGGTGGAGGACCGCATGAAGACCCAAATCAACACTTTGAGGTCTTCTATGAAATATGTGGTACAATGAAAATGAATGGTGTTCCTTCAGAGGCAGTGTGTCTACTATTGTTTGGGTTTTCTTTGAGAGATAGAGCCAATCAATGGTTGAATTCTTTGGCTCCAAATAGCATCACCACATGGGAGCAATGCGAGCAACAATTTCTTGACAAATTCTATCCCCCTAGTAAAACAGCTCATATGAGGAATCTTATTGCAAGCTTCAAACAAGCGAACTCAAAATCTTTATTTGAAGCATGAGATAGATACAATAGCATGCTCAGACAATGCCCACACCATGGTTTGGAAAGATGATTAGTGCTACACACATTTTATAACGACATCAACTATCACACAAAAGTGTCCCTTAATTCAGCTGCTGGAGGGGCACTTATGAATAAGAGTTTAGATGAAGCCGAGAAGATAATTGAGAGTGTAGCACAAAACCACCATCAATGGGCTAATGAAAGAAGTGGTGGCTATTCTTGTATGAACCCAATAACAAAAGCATCAGGAAAATTTAATGTTGATGTAGTGACTTTATTGGCTGCAAAACTGGATGCTCTTACAAAAAAAATTTGAGAATATGGGAGCTAGCTCGAGTACAGCCAATGCCATTGTTGCTTCTTGTGAAGTATGTGGAAGTTCTGAACATCTAAGTGACTCGTGTCCATTGGGGGCTATAATTGCACAAATCAATCAATTAAAGCAATGTGATGCAATCATGAGTTTCAATCAGAGGCAGAACAACCCCTACTCAAATACCTACAACCCTGGATGGAAGAGTCATCCTAATTTCTCTTATAGAAATAACCAAGATCAAGGACCATCCATGGGGACAAGGCCTAATTTTCAATCCGGGCAACAAAATTTTTAGCAACAATCTTCTCAAGGCTTTCCTATGTCCAAAATTGAAAAGATGTTTGAAGAAATTATGTCCATTCAAAATGAAATGAAACAAGCTCAGAACGAAATGAAACAAGACATTTTAAAGCTTACTCAGAGAATGGATAATTCTGATAGACATCAAAAGATTTTGGAAAGTCAGATTGCCCAACTAGCTTCCTCATCTTCTAGAGCACCAGGACAATTATCTGGAAAGCCTGATGTTAATTCCATGGAACACTGTAATAGAATTGAGCTTAGGAGTGGACGGACCTTGGGAGATCCCCAAGTGACTGCTCCAAAAGGGATGCACAATGAAGAAGAGCTCTCTCCTCCATCACCAAATCAGATTCAAGTTGATGAGGAGAGTGCCATTAAGGTTGAAGAGACTCTTCCACTCAACCATCAAAGTATAGCAGTCCCTTTTCCTCAAAGATTGATTATGTTAAAGAAAGATGAAGAGTTTGGCAAATTCTTGGAGAAGGTGAAAGAAATATGTGTTGAAGTACCACTCATTGATGCAATCCTTCAGATGCCCAAATTTGCCAAATTCTTGAAGGACATCATGTCAAATAAGAGGAGGAAAGGAGATATTGAGACCATTGCGCTTACAGAGGAATGCATCGCTCTTTTGGGAAAGAACACTTCCCCAAAGTTGAAGGACCCTGGAAGCTTTTATATTCCTTGCAATATAGGAACTGAATTTATTGAAAAAGTTTTTTGCGATTTGGGGGCAAGTGTTAGCCTCATTCCTTATTCTATTTGTAATAAGTTAGGTCTCAAAAACTTTAAACTTACTACCATGACACTACAACTTGCTGATCACTCATGCAGGTACCCTATGAGTATTATGGAAGATGTGCCGGTAGAAGTAGGTGGGAGTATAATTCCCACCGATTTCGTTGTGCTAGACATGGAGGAGGACCCAAATCCCTATCAAATTGGGAAGACCATTCCTTGCTACAGCAGGAGCTATTATAGATGTTAAAAATCATAAACTTTCTTTGATAATCGGTAAGGAACGGTTGGAATATAATTTATCTAAAGCCTCTAACCATGTCTCTTCTCTCTTGAGTGCTTGTAGCAGGACAAGCATTTACAAATTGGAGGAATGGAATTTCCATCCTCATGGGAGGCCACCAAATGAAGAAAACTATGTGGTGGAAGATGTTGGGAGGATACCTCCCAACAAAAATGACAAATATGTCTGCCCTCCAAGGGCAAGGAAAAGGGGGGAGTAATTAGATTGGTCGAGCTAAAGACCTTAAAAAAGCACTTCTTGGGAGGCAACCCAAGGGTTTCTTTTTGGTTAAGTCCTGTTCTATGTTTCAAATTTTCTTTAGTAGTGTTTTACTTGGTTTTTGTTTTATTTTCAGGTTGAAATTTCACTTCCATGAGCTGGCCATGACTTCTTCATAGGTATGGGAATATGGGAGGAGCTAGAAAGGAGGAGAATCCAGAGGAGGAGAGCTTCTCGGCCGTGTTTCACACACGGCTGTGTGAAGAAACCAGTGTAAAAGCCTGCACTGGCCGTGTCATTCGACACGGTCGTGTACTGATTCCAGAGAAGAAGGCTGTTGAGGCCGTGTTCCGGACATGGTCGTGCAAGGAAGGCCGAGAGGAAGAAGGATATGTGTTAGCTAGAGCCCTAGAGCCAATCATTTGATGATTGTATTATGGACTTGTTGTAACATATCTATATAAATAAAGGCATTTGATTTTTGGTTATTATACTTACTTGTATTGGTGCCAAATAAACTAAGTATAATAACGTCCTTGAGTAGAAGGTTCTTACCTATATCAATCGATTGGTTGAATCGATAGTGAGATGATATAGGGAACACTACTCTTAATCATTCCTAGTCGAGTATTAACATTCAGGGACAATGTTAATGCAATAAGACTAGCATGTAGGTCAACTCGATGACTTGATCTCACAAGTCATGGATATAGAGATATCAAGTTGACACATGAGTATGCATTAGAGAATGTATACTGAATGAACCGTCATAAGAAAGTATCATGGATTGTTATATGAGTGTCATATACTTTCTCATGTGGCTATTAGTATGACTACTAGTCCTTAGACCTGAAGTCACCATGGTTCCCTACATAAGGAGTTATGTACTTTGGTTTCGTCAAACGCCACCCGTAACTGGGTGGACTATAAAGGCGATTACTGGGTATGTAACAAATTATGCGGAAGGATGTGAGTGATGTAGATGGGATCTATCCCTCCCATATGACGGGAGACACATCGGTATTCTTGATAGAGTGAGACCACGAAGTGCATGACCATGCCCAAATGAGTCAATATGAGATATTGAGCTCATTTATTTTAGTGAGTCTACTTGGAGTTCAAGATTTAGATTGATTAGAGGATGACATAGTCTATGCCTCACATTAATCAATCTAGATGTCTAGGATAGAAGGACACTTGTCATATATTGTGAGGAGTCACAATTAGTAGTCACAAGGTGATGTTGGATCTCAACATTCTTGTAACTTGGGTAGTAATGATGTATTGCTAGATACCGCTCATTACTTATGGTCCTAAATGGATTTAGGGGCATTGCCAACGTTACAAGAACCTATTGGGTCACACACAAAGAACAAGTGGATGGAGATTAGGTTCATATGATGAACCAAGAGGATTAGATTCATGTGATGAATCAAATTGGATTAAGAGTAATCCTAATTGGGCTAATTGAGTTGGACTCAAGTTGATTCATGTGTTCAATGAGTCTAATTTAGATTATGACTCATTGAATCAATTTAATTAAATGAATTAGATTCTTTATATTAAATTGGCTTGAATTAAATGGTTGGATTAGATCAACCATGAGAGAGATTAAGTCAAGTTTGACTTGACTTGAGAGGAAGAGGAAGAGTCAAGTTTGACTTGACTATTTGCCACATCATTAGTGATTTGGCATTAGGAGGACTAATGATGATGTGCCACATCATCAAAGTGTGCCACCTCATGGGGGTTACAAATCTATTCTCTTTAATGGCCACATTTAATGAGAATGGGGGTTACCTTTTTGATTTTGAATGAGAATGAATTTTTCATTCACTCACATTCACATCATCTTCTTCCTCAAGCTCTCTTTTTGCTCCTTCTCTTCTCTTGGTCGTGGGTTTCAAGCAAGGGAGAAGAAAGGAGAGTGAGTCTAATCCAAGAAGAAAGGTTAGTGAAAGTCACATAGAGATTTTTTTAGAGGAGTGTGTTCTCTTCTTTTCCTTTCTTCTTCTTCCAATCCCATCCGAGAGCATCAAGAAGTGCTAGCACATTTGTGGTGTTCTCTTCTCCATTCTTGTGTGTTAGAGAACACATCTTGTTCGTGTGGATACTTCTAGAGGATTGTCTACGTTGACAATCTTAAGATCCGGCACTTCCTTGGACGAGCGGGATTCGAAAGGGGCACGCATCAAGGGTAATTTTCTAAACATATAGATCTAAGAGTAGATCTAGTTAGTAAACTCGTACATGTAAAATTTTGTTCTATACTCTTCGCACGGATCCGTTGGCTAGGGAGTTTCGGGGTTTCCGCGATGCGAAAAAGCGGTTTTCGCGGCCCGAAAAATCCAACAGTGGTATCAGAGCCACGTGCGAAGGCGTATACGAGTTTATTTTGGTTTTTATGAAAAATAAACATTCTGTGAATTTCTGTAATTTCATGATTTTTATAGTTTTATAGGGTATTTTTCTCGTAGAAGCGAAGCACAAGTGTTTAGACACTTGTAGGCTTCGACTACTGAGAAGATTTTTCCGTTACGGCAATGTTTCGACCCAAAAATTTTTGGGACAACGGGCTAAGGCGCTGTACGATCGCTTAGGAGCAACTCGCGATAGTTAGATCGCGGTTAGGGGTACTTCCCCTAACCCCGCAAGGGGATTTGCTCCGCGATTGTGCCCGAAATCGCTAATCAGGACCGCCGGGAAAAATTTACTCATAAAAATTATAAAATTATGAAAAATTACAGAAAATTATGAAAAATATATAATTTAAAATTATATATTATTTTTGTGATAGTCATGGCCCAAAAAGACCTAATATGATTGGATTTGTGTTGTAATTTATAATACGGCCTACGTGCCGTCATGTGTTTGTGTGTGCTGTATTTGATACGCGACCTGCGCGTCGTGCCTCCCTATTTATATTCTGGTTGTAAATTAGATTTATACTCGAATGTAACTCAAGTTTCAAAATTGTAATGTAAATTTTGAAGCGGTGGAAGGTCCACTCGAGACGGAGTTACGAGGAGGGCGCGAGCAACACGAGGTGGTCAAAGGAAGGAGCTTGAGAAGCTGTTGACCTTAGGTTGACCATCCGATCTTCTCATTGGCTTGAGAAGATCGTAGTAGGGCCATGGCATAATCACAAAATTTAGTTAATTACTTGTGTATGTGATGCATGTTTAATTAAGTAATTAATTAGTACCTAACGATTAAGATTAGATCTAAATCGTGCACAAGATGCACCCTTACGATTAGATTTGATCTACATCATGTACAAGATGCACCCTATCGATTAGATTAGATCTATATCGAGTATATGATACAACATCGACGTTTAGATTAGATCTAAATCACGTCAACTCTAATGCCTACCGTGTCGTGATACTTATCACTACCTCGATCACATGTGTTGTTGAATCTGCCAAAGTAGAGCAACACATATTATCTTGGTAGGGTACGGAGGGACAATCTTGGTCCCGCCTATCAACGCATGGGTGAGTACAACTCAATTAGATTGAGTAACTAGTTAACTCAGTTGGATCGAGTACAACTATAGGCATTCTTCCAACGGTTGGAAAGATAGGACATAAATCACATTTATATTAATTCTTGGGCGTATTAGCCAAAGCTAACTCAAGTTTTAATATAACTGCGGATAATGATCCTATAAATAAGAGTTTCATAGAGATGTAATTGGTAATCGTTACCTACCGATCATACTAAATCTTGGGCGTATTAGCCAAAGCTAACTCAAGGGTTAGTATGATGTGGATCTTGTCCCACATGAATTATAGAATTCAGTGGGAGCATCATTTAGTTGAAGACCTAATTAAATGATTTAAAAGAATATGATATTTATTTCTGCATTTATTTCTGTTGTAGAATTTCCATGACGTCAAACACGAACAACTTCTCTCTGCATTCTGTCCTTAAGAAGGACAAGCTCAACGGAGCAAATTTCCTGGATTGGTACAGGAACCTGAGAATAGTTCTCACCCAAGAACGTAAACTGTACGTTCTGGAGCAGCCCACTCCGGAGGCTCCTCCTGCCACTGCCACGCGAGCAGACCGAGATGCTTACAAGAAGCATCAAGATGATGCATTAGATGTGTCCTGTCTTAAGCTCGCGACCATGAACTCTGAGCTTCATAAGCAACATGAGTTGATGGGCGCTTACGATATGGTTGAACATTTTTGTCACCTATATCAAGGACAAGCAAGACACTAGAAGAGGAACTCCAAAGAATACCTGGAAGATCTTAAGTAGAAGAGAAATAAGATTTCTACTTCAGGTATACATGTTATAGAAGTCAACCTCTTTATTTTTTCATCGTGGGTATTAGATATCGGATGTGCTTCGCACATTTGTACTAATGTACAAGCGCTGAGAAATAGCAGGGCATTGACGAAGGGTGAGGTAGACCTATGAGTAGGCAATGGAGCACGGGTTGCTGCTATTGCTGTAGGAACTTACTATCTATCTCTACCCTCTGGGCTTGTACTAGAATTAGATGATTGTTGTTATGTGCCTGCCTTGACTAAGAACATAATTTCAGTTTCTTGTTTGGACAAGAAAGGATTTTCGTTTACAATAAAGAACAAATGTTGTTCCGTCTATTTAAATGATATGATCTATTGTAGTGCACCTCTGATGAACGGATTCTATATTCTAGACCTTGAGAGCCCTATCTATAACATAAATACCAAGAGGTTCAAGTCAAATGACATGAACCAAACCTACCTCTGACACTGTTGCTTAGGTCATATAAATGACAAGCGCTTATCCCAGCTCTATAAGGATGGTTTGCTGGACTCATTTGATTTTGAATCATATGAGACATGCGAGTTATGCCTACTAGGCAAGATGACCAAGACTCCCTTTAGTGGGCACAACGAAAGAGCGACTGATTTGTTAGGTCTTATACATAGTGATGTATGTGGCCCTTTCAATGTCGCTGCTAGAGGCGGTTATAGGTACTTCATTACATTTACTGATGACGTTAGTAGATATGGTTATGTGTACTTGATGACACATAAGTCTGAATCCTTTGAAAAGTTCAAAGAATTCAAGAATGAAGTACAGAACCAGCTTGGCAAGAGTATTAAGATACTTCGATCAAATTGAGGTGGAGAATACCTTAGCCATGAGTTTCGTGACTATCTAGCTGAGTGTGGGATTCTATCCCAACTCACTCCTCTTGGAACACCATAGTGGAATGGTGTATCCGAAAGGAGGAATCATACCCTATTAGATATGGTACGATCTATGATGAGTCACACAGATCTTCCGACATACCTTTGGGGATATGTTCTAGACACGGCAGCCTTTATACTCAACCGAGTTCCATCCAAGGTCGTGATAAAGACACCATATAGGATATGGACTGGGAGAGATGCCCAAGTGTCTTTCATGAGGATTTGGGGATGTGAGGCCTACGTTAGACGTCAAGTCTCAGATAAATTAGGACCCAAATCCGACAAATGCTACTTTATAGGATATCCCAAGGAAACTAAGGGATATTACTTCTACATTCTCAGTCAGCACAAGATAGTTATGGCAAAGACTGGAGTCTTTCTAGAAAGGGACTTTGTTTCCAGAAAGACTAGTGGGAGTACATTCGATCTTGAAGAAGTTCAAGATGCGGATCCTAGCACTGAAGCCTCGATGGAAGTTGAACTGGAACCACAAAGTGTTGTGGATGATGTTGTTCCACAAAGAGTTGAGGAACAACAACCAGTTCAAGTAGACATACCTCTTCGCAGGTCTGATAGGGTATGTCGTCAGCCTGAGAGATACTCATTTCTCTTGTCTGACCATAATGACGTTGTGCTCATAGAGGATGAGCCTACCACCTATCAGGAAGCTGTGATGAGACCAGATTCTGAGAAATGGCTAGAAGCCATGAGATCCGAAATGGAATCCATGTACACCAACCAAGTATGGACTTTGGTTGATCCACCTGAAGGGGTAAAACCCATAGGGTGTAAGTGGGTCTTTAAGAGAAAGACTGACATGGATGGACTTATCTATAAGGGTCGCTTGGTAGCTAAAGGTTTCAAGCAGATTCATGGTATTGACTATGATGAAACCTTTTCACCAGTAGCGATGTTTAAGTCCATTCGGATCATGCTTGCTATTGCAGCTTACCACGATTACGAGATCTGGCAGATGAATGTCAAAACCGCGTTTCTGAATGGAAACCTACTCGAGGATGTGTACATGACACAACCTGAGGATTTTGTAGATCCAAAGCATACTAGCAGAGTATGCAAGCTGCATAGGTCCATTTATGGACTAAAGCAAGCTTCTCGGAGCTGGAATCTTCGATTCAATGATGCAATCAAACAGTTTGATTTCATCAAGAATGAAGATGAACCTTGTGTCTACAAGAAGGTTGTAGGGGACATAGTTGTCTTCCTCATATTTTATGTGGATGACATACTGCTCATTGGGAAAGACATCCCTTTGCTACAGTCTGTCAAGACTTGGCTAGGGACATGTTTCTCAATGAAGGACTTAGGTGAAGCATCCCACATTCTAGGGATACAGATCTATAGAGATAGATCTAAGAGATTACTTGGCCTAAGTCAGAGTACATATATTGACAAGGTACTCCTTCGGTTTGCCATGCAGAACTCAAAGAAGGGATTTCTGCCGATGTCACATGACGTGAGTCTTTTGAAGACTAAGGGCCCCTCTTCTAGAGAGAAGAGAGACTGCATGGATTAAATCCCTTATGCTTCAGCCATAGGATCTATCATGTACGCCATGCTATGTACTCGACCTGATGTCTCATATGCTTTGAGCATGACAAGCAGATACCAGTCAGATCCAGGTGAAAGTCATTGGATAGCGGTCAAGAATATTCTTAAGTACTTAAGAAGGACTAAAGAATATTTCTTGATATATGGAGGCGATGATGAGCTAGCTGTAAAGGGTTACAGTGATGCTAGCTTTCAGACCGATCAGGATGATTATTGATCGCAGTCAGGGTTCGTGTTTTGCATAAATGGTGGTGCTGTAAGCTGGAAGAGTTCGAAGCAGGACACAGTAGCTGATTCTACGATAGAGGCCGATTATATTGCTGCATCAGAGGCAGCAAAGGAGGCAGTTTGGATTCGCAAGTTCATCACTGAACTTGGGGTGGTTCCTAGTATTGCTGACCCTATTGAGCTCTATTGTGACAACAATGGAGCTATAGCACAGGCGAAGGAACCTCGCTCACACCAACGGACCAAACACATACTACAGCGCTTCCATCTCATTCGAGAGATTATTGAGAGAGGAGATGTGAAGATTTGCAGAGTACCCACAGAGGCTAACATCGCAGATCCCTTGACCAAGGCTTTGGCTCAGAGGAATCATGATGGTCACACTAGGTCATTGGGGCTTAGAGCCTACACTGATTGACACTAGTGCTAGTGGGAGATTGTTAGCTAGAGCCCTAGAGCCAATCATATGATGATTGTATTATGGACTTGTTGTATAATATTCTATATAAATAAAGGCATTTGGTTTTTGGTTATTATACTTACTTGTATTGGTGCCAAATAAACTAAGTATAATAACGTCCTTGAGTAGAAGGTTCTTATCTATATCAATCGATTAGTTGAATCGATAGTGAGATGATATAGGGAACACTACTCTTAATCATTTCTAGTCGAGTATTAACATTCAGGGACAATATTAATGCAATAAGACTAGCATGTAGGTCAACTCAAAGACTTGATCTCACAAGTCATGGATATAGAGATATCAAGTTGACACATGGGTATGCATTAGAGAATGTATACTGAATGACCCGCCATGAGAAAGTATCATGGATTGTTATATGAGTGTCATATACTTTCTCATGTGGCTATTAGTATGACTACTAGTCCTTAGACCTGAAGTCACCATGGTTCCCTACATAAGGAGTTATGTACTTTGGTTTCGTCAAACGTCACCCGTAACTGGGTGGACTATAAAGGCGATTACTGGGTATGTAACAAATTATGCGGAAGGATGTGAGTGATGTAGATGAGATCTATCCCTCCCATATGACGGGAGACACATCGGTATTCTTGATAGAGTGAGACCACGAAGTGCATGACCATGCCCAAATGAGTCAATATGAGATATTGAGCTCATTTGTTTTAGTGAGTCTACTTGGAGTTCAAGATTTAGATTGATTAGAGGATGACATAGTCTATGCCTCACATTAATCAATCTAGATGTCTAGGATAGAAGGACACTTGTCATATATTGTGAGGAGTCACAAGTAATAGTCATAAGGTGATGTTGGATCTCAACATTCTTGTAACTTGGGTAGTAATGATGTATTGCTAGATACCGCTCATTACTTATGGTCCTAAATGGGTTCAGGGGCATTGCCAACGTTACAAGAACCTATTGGGTCACACACAAAGAACAAGTGGATGGAGATTAGGTTCATATGATGAACCAAGAGGATTAGATTCATGTGATGAATCAAATTGGATTAAGAGTAATCCTAATTGGGCTAATTGAGTTGGACTCAAGTTGATTCATGTGTTCAATGAGTCTAATTTAGATTATGACTCATTGAATCAATTTAATTAAATGAATTAGATTCATTATATTAAATTGGCTTGAATTAAATGGTTGGATTAGATCAACCATGAGAGAGATTAAGTCAAGTTTGACTTGACTTGAGAGGAAGAGGAAGAGTCAAGTTTGCATTGACTATTTGCCACATCATTAGTGATTTGGTATTAGGAGGACTAATGATGATGTGCCACATCATCAAAGTGTGCCACCTCATGGGGGTTACAAATCTATTCTCTTTAATGGCCACATTTAATGAGAATGGGGGTTACCTTTTTGATTTTGAATGAGAATGAATTTTTCATTCACTCACATTCACATCATCTTCTTCCTCAAGCTCTCTTTTTGCTCCTTCTCTTCTCTTGGTCGTGGGTTTCAAGCAAGGGAGAAGAAAGGAGAGTGAGTCTAATCCAAGAAGAAAGGTTAGTGAAAGTCACATAGAGATTTTTTTAGAGGAGTGTGTTCTCTTCTTTTCCTTTCTTCTTCTTCCAATCCCATCTGAGAGCATCAAGAAGTGCTAGCACACTTGTGGTGTTCTCTTCTCCATCCTTGTGTGTTAGAGAACACATCTTGTTCGTGTGGATACTTCTAGAGGATTGTCTACGTTGACAATCTTGAGATCCGACACTTCCTTGGACGAGCGGGATTCGAAAAGGGCATGCATCAAGGGTAATTTTCTAAACATATAGATCTAAGAGTAGATCTAGTTAGTAAACTTGTACATGTAAAATTTTGTTCTATACTCTTCTCATGGATCCGTTGGCTAGGGAGTTTCAGGGTTTCCACGATGCGAAAAAACGATTTTCGCAACCCGAAAAACCCAACAATATGGTCGTGCCAATCGGCACGACAGTGTGAATTAACCCGAGAAGGAGAAGGAAGGGGTCGTGTAGATCTACACGACCCGTGTGGGGAAATTTTGCCAGGCCATGTCTACTATACACGGCCAGATCCAGGCCATGTCCCCCACACACCCTCTTCATCTTTGTACCCCCGTCTCTCGAAAACTCCCCTTTTCTCCAACCTCTCTTCCAAGTTTTCTCAGATCTAGTTCTAAAACCTTCCCTTCTCCACAAATTTCAACCAGATCTAGACCCTTCTCTTCTCCTAGATCTAAGTTCTCCATCTCCTTAACCTAAGATCTTTTTCTTTGAGACCTATTTCCTCAAGATCTAATTCCTCTAAGCATAAATAGTACCCACCCCTACTTAAACTAGACATTATGTCCAATATTTTGAAGAAACTACGCAAGGGAGGTGGTGGTTCAAGTGGAGACAAAGGGAAGGAGCCAAGCAAGGATAAGGGGAAACAACCGGTCAAAGGCAAGGGGAAGAGGACATTGCGCGACGAAGGTAATGACAATGAATTCAATATTGTATTTAGAAATGATGATCATATAACTAGATTTGCAATTTTTGTCAATAGAAAGATTGTGTGTACTAGGTATATGGACCCAACTGTTTTAGATATGATGGGAATTAGGGATGATGTAGATTGGATGATAGGGTTCCTAGATTGGAGTGATATGTTGTACTCACATCTACCAACTTATCCTCGCCTTGTTTTGGAGTTTCTGAGTTCGTTAGATGTCCATTTTACCAATGAGGACGATTATGTTGGCAAAATAACTTTTAGATTAATGAATCAAGAATTTCAATGGATATTTAGTGACTTTAACACTTGTTTTGGATTGTCTTCCGGTAGCTCTCGAAGGTTTGATTCTAGGTTTAATTGGAATCATTTTTGGAATTCAATTACCAAATTAGATCACCCTTATGAGCCCTCTAGAGCCAAGGCTTCTCACATGCAAAACCCTATTTTTAGATATCTACATAGTATCATGAGCAAAACTATTTTTGGTAGGGGTGAAAGTGATGGAGTCATCAAAAAAGTAGAACTTTATTCTCTATGGGCTATGCTATATAAGGTTGATTTTGATTCCGGTTTTCATTTCTTACAAACCTTAGTGAGAACTGCGAGGTCGTCCTCGGGATCAATAGTTCTTGGTGGGTTGATTACTCAAGTAGCTGTTAACTTGGAACTTGATTTGGATGAGTTGGAGGTTGTTCATGGCAATGATATGATCGATATGGATGTATGTCTTGCCATGAAAATGATTATTCGAGATGAGAACAATTTTGCATTTCCTAGGAGGAATGGTTTTCCTTTACCTCTTCCTTGTCCCGAACGAACTTCCATTCGTAACCCAGCTAATTGGGTAATCACTGATGTAGACCCCGAGAATGCCCCTTCCATATCCGGAGACACAGAGCCACACATTGAGCCCTCGACATCTGGATACCAGCAGCCATCCGAACATCCGGATCCTGCTAGGCATTCTTTTGCTTATAGTACGGGTTCTTCCAGATTTGACTTTTTTGATTTTTGTACTTCTCTAGAATCGCTTCATGAGAAGCATGAGGCCCAATGAAGAATGTTGGAAGGTCGCTTCTCTTTATCAGATAATCAATTTAGAGAAGTACAAGAGCATTTTCAGTTCACGAGGAATTTTCAAGATCAAGTGGCTGAATTTGTTCAGGATTATGATACAGATCAAGCTAGAATGAGAGATTTTATGCAAAGCATGAGTGTCACTAGTCAACAAGTAGATGCTTTGTTTGAGTATCATATAATCCTAAGCAAAACTCCAGGTTTCCCTAGTTTTTCCATTGGCCAGCCACGTCGTAGGCACCCTTTTCCTCATCCCCCTCCACCTCCACCTCTACCATATTGATTTCATCGGGATGATGAAAAGTTTGAGTCTGGGGGGTGTGAAACCTGATTTCTTTTTGCGTTCTCTTTCAGTTTTTGCTTGTTTTCTTATTTTCTGCATGTTTAGTTTTTGTTTTGCATTCTATTTCGATTGTCTTGCTTGAGTGCTTGTTTTGATAGTCATTTGACTATCTTTTGAAATATTGTGGCATACATCTTGAGAACATCAAAACTTCACTTATATGCTTTCTTGTCTTCAAGATAAAATGTTAGCACGTTCATTATCTAGATTCATGATGTTATAAATGATGCTAGTAGTACGCCTAGTGTACCTCTTTTCTCTATCTTGAGTAGCATGATATAAGCTAAGTTTCATTTGGAGATAAGTTTTAGTCTTGGCTTGACCTTAAGGATCTTATTTTCACTACACTTTGATTTGATGCTTGAATGGTTGATATCATTGAAATAGTCATGATTCATCTTGTTTGTTTAGTACTTGGTTTCCATGGTGATTTTTCAAACTTCACTTTGGTTACTGGATGAGGCTCAACTCATGCAAGCTCATTTGGAAAAATTAAAATATCCCAACATTTGTGCTAAAAGTACACTTGTGAAATAAGATTTGCACAATGCAAATGCTTATGAAAAAAAAATGTGAAAAAAAAGCAATGAAAAAAATGAATAAGGGATATAAAAAATAGTTGTCGTGAGTAGAATCTAGCAAGTCACCCCTTGGAGACCGAGTTGGGTTACTGGGGAAATGACTGCTTAGCTTCTCTTGAGATTGAGCAAGCCTTTGAGACCTTGGGATGATTGAGAAATATTAACCAAGTGTGTGGCAAGTAAGTGCCTATCACTGGTTACTTGTCTACCACCGGATACATTAGGAATTCAAACTTGATGACGACTTGACTAGGACATAGATTGAAACTTGAAGAGTTTTGAGTTGTTTTATTTACACTGTGCACAGGATACTTATGCTTGAGCCAAACTTAACTTGTTTTCATGATCATGCTTACTAATGAAACTTTTTGATAGAGTTAGGAGAATGTATTAGGGATATGAGAGCATTGTAGAACATATGAATTTAGATTACAACATTTTGCTTGAGGACAAGCAAAGGTTTACGTCTGGGGGTGTGATGTGTGTAGATTGTATATACTTATTAGCATGTTTTGATGCACATTCACATACTTTGAGCATGCTTGATCTATGTATTTTTGTACTTTTAGTTTTCCTTTTTAGCATATTTACTCTCTTTGTTCGGAGATCTTCTTTTGTGCATTTTTTGTACGCAGGAGTCGAATCTGGTGAAAGATGCATGTTTGAGGCCAAATCTGCAAGCAAAGCGATGGAGGAAGCCATGACACTTGAACCCTACACGACCCTGCCATAGGGGGTTGCTCAGGCCGTGTAGCTGCACCAGAGAAGGAAGATGACATGGCCATGTGAACCTCACACTGCCGTGCCAAGTTTTGAAGCCTAAGGAAGCCTGGGCCATGTACATCACACGACCATGTCAGTTTTCTAGAGACAGGAGAAGCCTCGACTGTGTGCACTACACGATCGTGTGAGGTTTCTAGAGAGAAGGAGAGTTTTGGCCGTGTGCACCACACAGCCGTGCCAGGTTTCCAGAGGTGAAGGCAGTGCAGGCCGTGTGGATCTACACAGCCGTGCAAAGGGGGCATTGATAGAGGCAAGACACGGCCGTGTACCTCACACGGCCGTGTGAGGTCGGCAGATAAGAGAGTGGAGCAGGCCGTGTGAACCTCACACGGCCGTGCCACGGGGCCGTGTGGCGCCCAAAACTCACCTCTATATAAGCCCTTCTTCTTGATTTGAAAGGGGATCTTCTCCCCTTTGGGAGAAAGCAAGATTTGGGTCTTTCCTTCCAATCTTGGGAGGATTTCTGGGCGATCTAAAGGAAGATCTTCAACGGATTCGACTTCGGGAGCGTGGATTGGATCCGAAGACCAAGCTTCATCTTAGATAAGTTTTCTTTCTCTCATCTTCTTGGATTGGGGATCAAAGAAATGCTTGTAATCTTTGTATTTTCGGATTTCTCTCTTCGATTCATGGAGTAGATCTCTTTGTTTTAGGATGGAGGGAGTATTTGTATGATGAATGATGTAAACTCTTGTGGATTTGCCATTTCCTTGTTTCTATGATATTGTCTTGTTTGTATCAATTCAATCTTGAATGAATTGTTGTGATGTGGACCTAATTCACATTCTTGATTGATTGTTTGAATGCCTTATGGATCTTGTAGAGATTATCTCCCACTCGATTTTTCGAGGGAAGCACGCGAAAGGTGCAAGCCCGTGTAAGGACGTTTGAGGGATAAGATTTAGGAAAAAATAGGATAATTCAAGAGGGTAGGATAGATTTAGGGATTAATCTTTATATCTTATGGGTTGAGAAGTATGATCTTTGTGTTGATTATCCGAGGGATCTTCGTGACAGGAACATGCCCGTGTAAGGACAACATAAGTTCATATCTAATTGATCACATTTAGGTATAAATTTCAGTGCTAGGCCGGTTGTTTATTGTAAGAGAGAACCGGTAACCTTCTATAAATGTTGGACAATTGAGAAATAGGATTTGGTAGATCATTTACATTGAGGAATCTACAAAGAAACCAAAACATCCTAAGACATTCCTTTATCATAGCCCATAATCTTGTTTGTTGGTTTTTCATTTCTATGTTTACTTTTCATTAGTTACATTTAGCTTTTGGAAACCAATTGATTAGTTGTTTAGCTAACTCGTGTTGAAACATTTCTAGTGTTTATTCCAGTCTCTGTGGATACGATAATCTTTTATATTACTTGCAACATTTCCGTACACTTGCGGAGGTCAACAATGACTACATTCAAGATTTATTTCTAAAGTCATCGGTATTGTTTAATTGTCAAGTTACTTGTATTTAATTACTTATTTGCATTTGTAACTTATTCGAATTGATAGTATTTGGCCATCGAAAGTACTCTCATGTGCTGGCCTTGGAGTAGGAGTCGTCACAGGCTCCGAACCAAATAAATCAAAGTGTTAGCATTGTCTTGTTTTCTTTTTTTCTTTATTCCGCTTCCTTTATCTCTCTGATTATTTTTAAAACGAACGTGAAAGCCATGAGTGCTATTAACCCTCCCTCTAGCACGCAATGATCCTACAATTAGTATTAGAATGAGGTCGCTTTGAATTGGTGAAATCATCAATCGAGAAGGGGGTTCCTTTCTGAAATATCGTTTTTGTTTAAAAAATATTTCTATGCTTTTCATTTTTTCCCTCTATTTTTTTTTTAAATTCACTTTCATTTTTTCATCATTAGTAAGAATTTGTGAAATATCATGTTTGACAAAATTTGACATTATATTTTTTATTATATTATTATTTTTTATTATTTTATTTTTTCCTTGAAATTGATATCATCACCCCCTATGATTAGTTTTTTTTCGCAATAGAGTTTTTTGTGTCTCGAAGTTGGTACAAATATCACTCGAGTTATACAATCTCTTTTCATACTGCACTACTAATCCAAAACCAAGTCTTGGTACTCTTTGCTCTTTCATTTTTGTGTACAAGATTCCTTCAAATGGCATACAAAGAAAGCTATAGCACCACACGCCAACACTATTCTACGGTAAGGATTTCGGCTACTAGAGGAACCGAATGGAGTATCACCTCAAAACACAAGTTAAAATGTGAATCATCATCCAAACCGGCTTCGCGCTTCCACTCGATAGTACTGGAAAACCAGTATCATGTGAAAAATAGGACACAAGTCTAATGAGGAAAATCAAGGCCAACACCAAAGCAACCTAGACCCTCCAATGTGGCTTAACCAAAAAAGAATTGAATCGGGTCGGCCCCTTCAACAGTGCCAAAGAATTATGGGAAAAGCTAATCAAGCTGCACAAGGGCACCTTCGATGCTAAGGTAAGCAAAAGAGATCTAATTTTAAATAAATTATATAATATAAAAATATAGGATGGTGAATCAGTGAGTCAACTACACACACACATCCAATACCTTCTCAATGGTCTACATGCAATAGAACAAAAAGTAGAGAATCGCGACATCATCAGGTATGCACTAAATACCTTTCCTAGGAACACCTTATGGACATCAATAGTAGATGCTTACAAGGTATCTAAAGACCTTTCCTTAATTAGATTAGATGAATTATTTTTTGAATTCAAACTTCATAAACAGACTAATGCACTACCAGTCGAGAAAGGTATTGCTTTGATCGCAGGTACAAATAGAATGAGAGAACCAAAAATCAAGTGTCGAACCAAACCTGAGTCCGAAGACGAATCCGACTCAGAAGAAGATGATGAAATTACCGTTGAGCTCGTCAAACTGGTACAAAAAATGTATAGAATGAAGAAGGTGACTCAATAAAACACAAAGGCGAAGTCTGAAGTCATCTACTACGGCTGCAACAAGAAAGGTGTAACGCCCGAAAATTCTCAAAACTATTTTAGAATTATTCTATGATTTTTCTGGAATTTTTAGATATTTTTCCGGAAAAATCGGAGTATCGGAAGTAGAAAAAATAATTAGAACCGTAAAATAGCTTAGGCGGGAATCGAAACCGAGACCTATGGTTTACGGATAAGATTAGTAACCGATGAACCCAGCAGGGCCGTGCTGAAAGAAAGGAGAACCAAATATATTTATATTAGAGTTGGGTTCATTAAACCACTTAATATAAATAATAAACTTAAGTTGGAGTTGGGTTATTTTTATTTTTGGTTCGGCACCTTCTCCTCTCAAACCCTCACGCCGGCGCCCCTCTTCTTCTCCTCTTCCTCACGCACGGCACACCAAGCCCAAGGTCCATCGGTTCACCTTCCGGCGACGACTCCAACACGAAAGAGGTTCTTCTCCGGGAGAGGAACGCGAAGACGTGATCGGATCGTCGAGAGGATCACCTCCACCGGAACTCTAGCGAATAGAATCGTAAGAAATTACGATCAAGAGGTAAGAAACCCCTCACCTGCAGTATAATAGCTCCGTTTGGATTTTCTATGCATTAGATTAGTAATATGCAGATTTTGTTGACATGTAGGGTGTTTTAACCCTCCTCTTAGATTTAGGGATTTTAGTTGAGCACCTTTAGATGGGCCGGACACGCTTACCCTCTTCAGTTGGGGTTGTAGACGTTGTCGGGTGCCTAAAGGTGATCTCCCTAATAAAGAGGAGAGTTGGGGCACACTAAGTGTTCGACAAAATAACTAGATCAGTAAAAATGCAACTTAGGCATTTTAATAGTACAGTTAAATGCATTAGAAGCGTTTAAAACAGTAAATCAGTTTATTTTAGCTACATGGGACTACGATCCAATGGGTGGGCTCCCACAGTCGCCTCTAGGTTCAGATAACCTAGAAACAGCATGTTATATCAGTTAGCTATAGATATCAGTATTTTATTTTCAGTGGCACTGTACTGGATTAAATATCCATTGGGTTAGACTCCCACAGTCGTCCCTAGGTTCAGATAGCCTAGACAACCCTGCCAAATTCGGGACTTGCAACCCCGGGTCTAGTACAGATGTTGGGCCCAAACAGCATGATTATGTATTTTCACTTATTATGTATTAGATTTCAAAACTCAAAATCCATTATGCTAGTTGAGTTTGTTTCCAGTTACAGATTTAGTTTCAGTTAGTTTAGCCTATATTCAGTTCAGTGTTTATTTGGTTGCTTTGCCATGATTCAGTGCTTATGCCATGCTTATATGTTATGCCTTACGATTTCAGTATGCCATGTCTTAGCAAGTTCAGCGCATATTTTCAAATAGCATGATTTAAAAACATATTGCATCGAATGCATGATTTTGTGAGGTAGATGGTTTCTTACTAAGCTTTAAGCTTACAGATTCTACTCTTCCTTATACTGCAGATAAAGGTAAAGGAAAGATGGACTAGCAGTGGAGGCTGGAGGTCAATGCAGATGAGGAAGTGTGTGTATGGAACTGGAATCAAAGATCCTTAGGGGATTGAGCAAGTTTAAACGATTGGACTTTTAGTATTTCTGTGTTATGCACTTTCAGTTATTAAATGCTACAAATTAGTAGACCATGTTTATATTCAGTTTAGAATGCTAGTTTTATGTCATTAGAATATGTTCTATAGATTTTAGAAGTGTTGTGTGAGGTTTTGGCACGCCAAAGTGCTGAAATCCGAGTCCCCGGGTGAAATCAGACTCTGATCGGTCTCCCGACCGATCAGGCCCTGGCCGTGTCACTGGATCGGTCAGCCGACCGATCTAGATCGGTCAGCCGACCGATCCAGCGCGATACAGTAGCGATCCCAGCGTCTCCAGGTGCCTGGATCGGTCTGCAGACCGATCCAGACATACCTGGATCGGTCGTGCCGACCGATCCAGCCTCTTCTGGATCGGTCCGCAGACCGATCCAGCCTCTGCTGGATCGGTCAGCCGACCGATCCAGTTGGGAGCAGGAGCTTCCCCAGCTTTGATCGATCCGTAGATCGATCAGCAGGCCGGCAGGTAGTTGGGAAGTTAGTTTCTAGCCCCTAGCTCAGTTGGGGCATTCAGGTTCCCCTCCGTAGCATATGTGCACCAGCAGAGCAGGTCTTTGGACCTTTCTTATCAGTTGTATCGGTCATTAGTAGAGTAAAAATTTAATTAGCCCAGCTTTCCGCACAGTATAGTTTAGCATTATTGTGACGATTCGCCTTACAGCCTAGTATTAGAAGGTGGGTCTTTACAAAAGGACATATCACATTTCATATGAGGCAAAAAGAAATGATCTTATAAAACTCCTAAAGTCTCAGTAACACCAAAATGCCCCATCAAGCCATGACTATGGGCTTCTCTTATAAACAATTCATGCAATGAACACATAGGCACACAATCTATTTTCACGAAATAAAAATCCATCATACCTATAAAACTTACCTAATGCAAACTTTTCACATACTTTGAACACTTCGAAAAAATCAGCATCGTTAGTATATAAATCCTTAATATATTCAAATCCAAGTAATTTCGTATCTAATATGGAAAGTAAAGTATACCTTCAAGATAATGGATCAGTGACCACATTCTCTTTACCTTGCTTGTATCGAATCACATAAGGAAATGTATTAATGAACTCCACCCATTTAGCATAACGTCGGTTCCACTTATGTTGGCCCTTCAAATGCTTTAGAGACTGATGATCCATGTGAATTATGAATTCTTTTGGCCATAGGTAATGATGTCATGTCTCTAGTACCCTCACCAATGCATATATCTCTTTGTCATATGTGGAATAGTTGAGGGTTGCTCTAGTCAACTTCTCACTGAAGTAAGTAATCGGTCTCATTTCTTGCATAAGTACAACACCTATACTCATACTAGAAGCATCACATTCGATTTAAAATGTTTTAGAAAAGTCAGGTAAGATTAGTAAAGGGGTGGAACTTATGTTTTCTTTCAAGGTGTTGAATGTCTTCTCTTGCTCTTCTCCCCACTTAAATGCCTCATTCTTCTTGATAAATTATATAAGAGGAGCTACAGTATTACTGAAATTGTGAACAAACCGTCTATAGAGGCTGGTCAAACCATGAAAATTCCTCACTTGGCTGATTGTGGTTGGTGTTGACCACTCTTGGATTGCTTCCACCTTTTCCTCATCCATCTCGACGTCTTTAGCACTAACTACAAAACCAAGGAAAATGACCTTTTCTGTACAAAAGGACCATTTCTTGAGATTAGCAAAAAGCTTTTCGTCTTTTAACACACTTATCTTCTAAGCTTTTGCTATAAATCAAAATATCATCGAAATACACAATGAAAAATATGCCTAAAAAAGCACGCAAAACATGGTTCATCAAACAAATAAAAATACTAGGAGCATTAGTTACACCAAAATGCATTACTAACCATTTATATAAGCTGTGCTTGGTCTTAAAATTAGTTTTTCATTCATCACCTTCCTTCATTCTAATCTAACGATATCTACTCCTAAAATCAATTTTTGTGAACATAGAAGAACCATGCAACTCATCAAGCATATCATCAAGCCTAGGAATGGTGATGATACTTTACCATTATGTTGTTGATGGCTCGATAATCAACACACATCCTCCATGTTCCATCCTTCTTGGGGACTAGTAACACAGGCACAATGCAAGAGCTCATGCTTTCTCGATCATATCCCTTCTTTAATAATTTATTAACTTGCCTCTAAAGTTCCTTTGCTTTCTTTGGATTGCTTCTATAGATAGGTTGATTTGGAATGGATGAACTAGGTATGAAGTCGATTTGATGTTCAATTCCTCTAATTAAAGTAAACCATACTGAACCTCTTCAAGAAAGACCACCTCAAATTCCTATAAAAGAGAAATAATAAACACTATGCAAGGAATCGTTAAAATCATTAGTGTTCAAGAGTACCTCCTTATACAAAAGGATAAGGACAACTGATTGAAAACAAAGCTCATTTGAGCTCATATTTTTTTTTTGCATAAAAATTATTTTTCTTTCTTTCTCTTTTTTTTTTCCTTTCCCACTCCTTTTGGCTCTTTCCTCTCAATTTCATTTCTATTAATTTTTTTCTTTAATTTCTTTTCTCTCAATTTCTTTCCCCTAATTTTTTTCCTCTTAATTTTTTCCTCTCTTCTTTTCATTTGCTTTTTGTAATCTCAACTGGTCCTCCATAACCTATCTTGGAGTCAATGGTACAAGAATATATAGGTTGTCCCTTCAAAGTAAAAATATACCTATTTGTAAGGTCATCATGTGTTACCTTTCAATCAAATTACTAAGGTCTGCCCAACAATATATGGCATGCATGCATCGGAACCATGCCACACAAAAGCTCATCTTCATAATTGTCAATGGAAATTGTTACTATGACTTGCTTTGTTACCTTGATTTCACTGCAATCATTTAACCACTGAAGTCGATAAGGACACGTATGTTTTTGAGTTGGTAGTAATAATTTCTTCACCAAATCAGTACTTTCCACATTGGTACAACCCCGCCCCCCAAATCAATAATAACACTCTTGTTATTGACAAAGCAATGAGTATGAAATAAGTTCTCCCTTTGATTACCTTCTTCCTCCTTAGCTTGTAGATTGAGAACTCGTTCGACCATCAATAAGTCTCCAATAATAGCATGTTTCTCATCATCACTATCTTCCTTTTGTGACATGTCTTCAACTATTTCATCCTCATCTTCCGACTCAAGTTCACCTTGGACATTTATTACCATTACCCTTTTGTTCACACATTGGCTGGCTATGTGACCATGCCCTTGACATTTAAAACACTTAATATCAAGATTTGGATGAAATGGACTCACAATTAGCTTGAGTTGTAGATGTTGTGGGTTTGGGCTTCTTGCAGGGTTCAAACTTTGGCTTGCTTTGCAGTTGTTCCTTCCTTCTTGGATCTTCACGTCATGTGTCATTGGTACTCATTAGTTGTCCTTTCCTAGCTAATTATCTCCTCTTGAGTTGTTCCTCCACTTTTAGTGCTTGGTGGATCATGTCCGATAGCTCCACATAATGCTGCAATTCAACAATGTTAGCAATTTCTAGGTTTAAACCATATAGAAACATAGTCATGGTGGTTCCCGATCTTTATCGACATTAGCTCACATCATGGACAACTCCATCTCCTTGAAATATTCATCCACACTTTTGGAGCCTTGAGATAACCTTTAAAACCACTGATATAAGCTTCTATAATAATGGTCGGGTACAAACCTCCTTCTCATGAGGACTTTCATATCCTCTCAAGTGGACACAGGTTGCTCTCTATTCCTTCTCCAAGTCATCACCACTTGATCCCACCAAATAATAGCATAATCAGTGAATTCAATAACAGCTAACTTAACTTTCTTAAGTTCTAAGAAATCATGAAAGTCAAACACCATTTCCGTCTTAGTTTCTCATTCCAAGTAAGCTTTTGGGTCATTTCTCTCTTGGAAGGTTGGAATCTTCAGCTTTATTCCTCCTAAATCATTATTCCTTCTATGCACGTTTCTATCTCCTCGATATACAATCCAGCTTTGGTTGTAGTTTTGCTCACAAAAGTCTTCCCCCACCTCTTCTTCTTCCTCTTCTACATCAACCCCTTGAGCATGTCTTCATTGTGGTACAGTAGAATGGTCTTGTTAATGTCTTCTTGGCATCCCATCCTCTACTCATTCCAACCTCTCATGGATAGATTCTATTTCCACGCTCATCATCCATCGCATTTCCCCCATCAGTACTTGCAATTGCAGGTTCAGAAGTTGTCTAGCCCCCTCATTTCCATCCTCCTAGTTGTTGGACATGTCTACAAAGATGAAAGAAAATCTCACAAGCACTTACTCACGTTTGGATGGTAGGCTCTCAATTGATGATATCTCTTAGTTTTTAATCAAACTCTAGAACAAATTGGAATATCACATAACAATTCAAAAGAAACCACCGAAACTTATGATGGTAGAATTTTAAGAGAAAATGAAAGAGTAGAAGATTGAGAGTAAGAGAAAAAAATGGGTTGTTAAAATTACTTTATAAAACTCTAACTTGCACAAGCAACTTCTTCTTCTTCTTCTTATTTTTTTGCTACATTTTTTTTGATTATGCTTTTCTTTTTTTACCATATTTTTTTTTGTAGAATAGCAAGTAAAGATAGATTTACACTTGCCTTTAAAATTGAATCTCTAATACCAGATGATACGAACGCCATCAACAAATGTGATGAAACCCAAGACAACGATGGATAAAATCCCAGGAATTAGAAGACAAGAGTGACTCTTCACTTGTAACTAAGAATTGACACGAACCAAGTCTACGAAGGAAAAGGAAATGCTACACCCAAGGGTGATAAATTTTGATGTGTTGAACACTGTGAGAGTATACTCGATAAGTTCAGAAGTTGTTTCAAAAACTAAGAGTACACACAAATTTCACCAAAACCAAGTTGCCTTTTATGTTCAGATTTGTGTCCCTTATATAATGGGAGTGAACAAAGAAGATATAAAAATGAATGCATGCAACAAGTAAAGTCCCAATGTCACATGGCTCATGCAAGTAATCTAGGAACCCAAAACAAAATGAATGCATGCAATAAGTAAGTCCCAATGTCGCATATCTCATGCAAGCAATCTAGGAACTCAAAACGAAATAAAGTCATGCAACACTTAGAGTACCAATGTCACATGCAAACAATTAATAACTTAGGAATCAAAAATACTTAAGTCTTCATGCATGAATGAGTTCCCATACTTATTAGCATTCTTTCGTTATGCACGGCTGAGTCATGGATGGATATGCCCTATTACATGGATTAGACCATGACCAACACTTGGGATTATTTTAGTTTCTCCTTTCTCATAATCAACCCAATGTTCTTTGAGTAGCCCATTTAGTGCTTCCTTAAAATGCTTTGCCTAAAGTCTTGTAATTGGACATTCCAGAAGTGACAAATGATAGGCGTACATCACTTGGGCTCGGTCTCATTGCTTCTAGGGCATTCATTTGCGTTGACTAGCACCTCGATATTCTCTTCGAGATGGATCGTTCAAATGCTGATAGTGTCAGTGGTTAGGAGACAGTGAGCACCGACGGAATCTTTGGTTAGCCGCCTAACACCTCTCTAAATTGTAATTGTAACAATTTTGAGTGTTGTGTGCCTCTGATTGATGATATGTGCAGAATTTGGGTGGAACCCATCTTAGGGGCTCGAGGGATCTTTGCCTCTCGGCCTCCACATGTTGTATCGCTTGAGGTCACGACTCTTGATGACGAGGTTGAGGACCTGCTCAGGGTCCTTTATGGGGAGGAGGCGGTGGAGGTGCTCGGTGATCTAGAGCAGATAATGGAGCGGGCATGACCATCTCATTCTTCCGGGCGGATTGCACCTCTTCTACATTAATATACTCGATCGCCTTATCGAGTAGATGGTTGAAGTCTCGAGGAGGCCTCCTGATTAAGGAGCGAAAGAAATCGTTGTCAGTGAGCCCTTGAGAAAAGGTGCTCACTAAAATTTCCAAGATGACCGAGGGAATATCCATGGCCACCTAATTGAATTCTTAATGTAGGCCCCAAGCGTCTCCTTGGTCCCTTGCTTGAGTGAAAAGAGGCTCAAGGTAGTTTTTTGGTAACGATGACTGCTGGCAAAATAATGTAGGAAAGCCTTGTGAAAATCCTTAAAACAACAAATGGATTTGGCAAGCTACCGCTTGAACCACATCTATGCCGAGCCGGCGAGTGTACTAAGGAACATTTAGCACATTATGTCGTCCATATACTGGTGAAGGAGGGCATCATTTTCAAACTTGAGGAGGTGATCCTCTGGGTCAGTTGCACCTGCATATTCCCCTATTGTCAGGGGACGGTAGTGCTTCGGTAGTTTGTCCTCCAGTGCCTCATGGGAGAATGACATGCTAACTAGTTTGGGAGAGCTGCTAACCTTAGGGGGTTTTCCTTTGCACAAATCCTGTGCAAGTGCATCTCTAGAAGATTTTACTTGGGGCCTCTCCTTTCCGCCCATATGCTTGGGCGATGTGCGGAATAACGCCCGGTGGTATGCAAGTGATTATGTCATGGGCTGGAGGTTAACTGGCGAAATATGTGGCGGCACGAAGCCAGCCGCTGGAGGGATTGGCTGGTGCCCCATGGGGCCTTCCACCTGGGCTCCTCGTTTAGTAAGAGGGCCTATTGTTGATGCGGCAGAGTCATGTGGCAAAGTATCGCCGATTGCTGCTTGTTATTGTTGCATCATCTTTTTAGCTCAAGTGGTGACCAATAACGCAAAATCTTCAGCAGACAAGGTGACAGTGGTGTATTGTCCAGTTTCTTCCATCTCACCATTTCAGATGCAGGAAAAAGTTTTCAAAGACGACGCCAAATTTGATCCTATTTTAAATCGGTGTAGATGGCACGCTGGGTAAGTGGTTGTACTGTTAACCGAGAATAGACCTTGAATTGGAGAAAAGAGGAGCTTCTTCTTCTCTACACACCAGATATAGCAAACAAAACAGCAGTGCCATAAACTAGAGAAGGGGTCCCTAGCGAAGGCTCTCCAACACTCAACTAGTGTCTCGTCTGAGCGGAAAAAGGAGAGAGGAACGGTAAATGACTAGCAGAGCGTAAAAAGTATTATGTCGCATGAGCATATTAAAGCATAACTTACTAATAGAGAGGACCTCCTCTTTATATACCATCTCTCATAACCTCCGCAATCATGAGGTAGCAAAAAATGTCAGGTATCAGAAGTTGTCGAGTAAGGGAATATGTACAACCTAAGAAGTGTATATTCACCGTCTGAAGAATCTTCCATTATCCGTGTGCAGCTCTTTTATAACTTACATCATTAATAAGGCGGTTGAAGGAATATGCTATCATAATGTGTCGGCTGATGGAAAGTATAAAATTATTTTCGAAGAAGGTTCCATTAAATGCTTACATTACAATAAAAGAATATTCTTTGACAAGCAGCTGTTATTCTTTGTCAGGTTGTTAGGATTCTTTGACGGTGTTGTCTCATAAGTATATCTCAACTAGAGTATATCTCGAATGGAGTATATAGCCGCTCATCTTTAAGTCGCTCAGCGATGCACCGTGCGATGATGGAAATATGATATTGGAGTAATATGAAGCTCAGTCCTCTAGGTCCAGTTGGTTTTATGATTGATCAGAGATATGTTGGTTGCCTCTGATGGGGAATTGAATCCCAAGAGATCCAATTGGTACTTTAAGCCGATTGTCCATAGGATAGGAGATTGCCCTTTGGATAACCTGAGATTTGGAAGCCCAATCAAGTTTTATAAGGAGAATGACTTTACACCTTCATGAATATATGAGGCAGGCACTCTAAGCTGTATTAATTTGGCTAAAACTATTACTGACCAGCTATTGGATCGAATGAACATATGCTAAAGGACATATCGAGAGAGGGAAGTTGAGTCCATAAATCCGACCTGTCATATAGTTAACTGGCCTTGTGGTAGACCGGCTATCCCTCAAACCCGTTCGGCTGATAACCGATCGAATATATAATAGATGTCTTACCATAAGCCTGGAACATTAGGTTCCTTATGTCTGACTGGCTAATGGGTCAGTCGTCCTCGTACCGAGGGCTTTAGCACTAAGCGAGGGACAAAGTCTCGTTGAAAGTGACCTTTTGACTGTCATCTCCCTTTGACTTTAACGATCACCTCACCTTCACTTTAATCGTCATGTTATCCTGGGATCCACACATAATATATATATATATATATATATACACACACACACATACACACACAGACGGATCTATATTAGGGCTATAGCCCAGACTTATAATCCAGTAAAAAAAAATAGAGAAAGATCTAATTCTTGTGTATCTCTTCTCCTATGTTTTACCTGTCTCTTCGAGGAAAGGGCCAACACCGTCGCTCCTGATCTCATGCTTGCCATCCAACGACACCGACGAAGGCACATCGCCCGACATCCAACCTCAAACATTCCACTTCCACAGTGTAGGCATCGACCCTCACAGCGTATCTCTCCAAGGACAGGACTGGAGTATAGGGACAGGTAACCCTAATATTTTCTTATCTTACCTGCTAATCTCCTCCCGCTGTCGTGGCTGTCGTGGTCACCGCACGGCGAGACCGCGAGCCTTCCAAATTCCGACGACTGTGGCGCACTGTGATTGAGATCCAAGATGAGATTATTTTGGGTAAAATTCGTTCCTTTTTAATGTGCTATGTATGAATTCTTCAATAGACAATAGCTATCTCAATCCCCAAATCCAGCGGCTGTGGCACACCGAGATCGGGATGAGATTTGTGTTTTATTTTTGAGTAAAGATTGCTTTATTTTTGTATTTGTTGCCTTTTGACTCTTGATGAACAAGCTATGTAATTGTTCTAAAAGGAAGAATAGTTCGTTTGTTCTTCTTACTTACGTAAAGAACAATTTCCATTTTCTATTTTGTTGTTAAAATAAAACTCAATTTATTATTTGTTATAGAACTTGTCAGTTTAATTGTCCTGCTACATATCTCAATAAAACTAACTAGAACAGAAGAGCTCAGGTTTAAGTTAGTGATTCATAGTATAATGAAAGTTAACTCTTCCAATCTTGATTATGAGCAATTGACATAGGATCAGTCTCGGATGCATTGAGGTGTTTCAAGTAGTTGATCCACAACTCAGTCGTTCATCTCTACTAGTTTCACTTGAAAATCTGTGGACCTCTGAGATGCTAAAGCTCAAGAAATCATAGGCTTGTTTCGATTGGTCTGGTCGAAACAGTAGTGTATCCATTGATATATTTAACCGTGAAAACACAATAACTAATCTATAGATTTAGTTGGATTGGGTTAATAATGAAACATGACATTTCTTTATGCAAACAGGGGAAGAAGTCTACTGATAGGGCCCTACAATTTCTACTCTTTCTTTGTGAACAATTTAAGAGTGTGACAAAAGCTCCACTTCTTACTTTAACGATGTCTCTTTACTCACTATTGTGGTGGTTTTCATTGTAAGCATCCAGAGCTTTACCTTACGTTCCAAAGATAAATCAAACTAACTGAATAGTAAAATTACATCTAAAGTCCAGCCCAGTCTACGTTTAATTTCTGGATCCGTCCCTATATATATATATATATATATATATATATATATATATATATATATAAAATTAAATTTATGTATACGGTCAAATGAATGTTCAAGAATTTCAAATTAATTGCACACAGTTAATTAGGCCATAGTATAGATTGACACGGTGGAAGAAGAATCTGGATATCTAGGGCCGGCTTGTTGAAATTATAAACTAGATTAATTAAGTATTTAATATTGTGTGCATGAATATTAGAGGTCTTTTGGAGGATTCATGAATGACTCTTTGGATGATGCATGTATATCATTTAATATTGGTTCATGTGTTTATGTAGATACATCTTGGGTATACCCTATAAATACCCTATAGATTTAACAATTTAGACATGAAGAAAATATGAAGAAATAGTTTCCTCCCATTTTGAGTGTTATAGTTTTTTAGTTTTTGCTCTTCATCTTTTAACAAAGTGGTATCAGAGCCACCATTTGTGTTTGGAGACAAAGCTTGAAGAAGATGTCGAATGGAACCCCATTTGTTGTTCCATCTCTCACCAAGGAAAATTATGATAATTGGTGCATAAGAATGAAGGCTTTGATTGGATCATATGAATCTTGGGATCCTGTGGAGAATGACGTTGATGAAAATGTGGCATCCGCCAAGAAGAAGGACCAAAAGGCGCTCACCCTCATCCATCAAAGTTTGGATGAAAAGATGTTCGAGAAAGTTGCTGCGGCAACTACTTCCAAGCAAGCATGGGAAACTCTTCAAGCTTCATTTAAAGGTGTTGATAAAGTGAAGAAGGTACGTCTCCAAACATTGAGAGGAGAGTTTGAATCTCTACGCATGAAGGATTTCGAATCCATTTCAGATTATTTTTCAAGAGTATTGGTTGTCACTAATCAATTGAAAAGATATGGAGATGATATGAAAGATGATTGAATTGTTGGAAAAATTTTGAGATCTTTGGATCCAAAATTTAATTATATCGTGGTTGCCATCGAAGAGTCTAAAGATCTAGACACCATGACCGTTGATGAGCTTGCCGGATCTTTACAAGCACATGAAGAAAGATTGATAAAACTGGTTCAAGAATCGGTTGAACAAGCTTTGAAAGCAAAGCTATCATTGAAGGACACATTCCAAGGCACATCCCAAAGAGGCCGCGGACGTGGAGGATCTCGAGGGCAAGGCCAAGGTCGAGGTCGTGGTCATGGAAGAGGTGGACGAGGTGACAAAAACACCTCATATAATAATGAGAGGAGTCAAAACTTCAATCAAAGAACAAGTCGTGGAAGAGGTAGAAGTCGTGGAGGCCATCAAATGAGGTATGACAAATCTGAAGTTGAGTGTTTTACTTGTCATCGGCTTGGCCACTATTCTTGGGAATGTAGAAATAATATGGAGGAGACAAATAATTTTGCGGAGTGCAATGATGCAAAAGAAGATTTGGGTCCTACTTTGCTTCTAGCTTGCAAAAATGATCAAGATGAGAATGAGAGCACATGGTATCTTGATTCCGGTGTAAGTAACCACATTTGCGGAAGGAGAAATTTGTTCGTGGAATTGATGAATCAACCAATGGAGATATAACTTTTGGCGACTCTTCGAAAGTTCAAGTGAAAGGAAAAGGTACGATTTTGATTCGTTCAAAGGATGGAAGTCATCAATTAATTTCCAATGTGTTTTATGTGCCGGCCATGAAAAGTAACATTTTGAGTTTGGGCCAATTATTGGAAAAGAATTATGATATTCACCTAAAAGATAAATACTTGACATTGAAAGATGAAAGTGGAAGATTGCTTGCTAAGGTGCCCATGACAAAGAACCGAATGTTTTTGCTAAATATTCAAAGTGATGTTCCTATGTGTTTGAAATCTTGTTTCAAAGATTCATCTTGGCTATGACACATGAGATTTGGGCATTTGAACTTCGATGGGCTGAAAATGATGAGCAAAGGAAGAATGGTGAAAGGATTGCCTTCCATAAACCATCCTAATCAACTTTGTGAAGGATGTCTTCTTGGCAAGCAAGCGAGAAAATGTTTTCCCAAGGAGTCTTTAACAAGGGCTCAACATCCATTGGAGTTGATACACTCGGATGTGTGCGGACCAATCAAACCATCATCACTTGGTGAGAATAATTACTTTGTGCTTTTCATTGATGACTATTCTCGGAAAACTTGGGTGTATTTTTTGAAGGCAAAATCGGAAGTGTTTGGAACTTTCAAAAGGTTCAAATTAATGGTGGAGAAACATAGTGGCTATCAAATCAAAGCTCTTCGGTCTGATAGAGGTGGAGAATTCACATATAATGAATTCAAGGTTTTCTGTGAAGAAAATGACATTCATCGAACCATGACGACTCCATACTCACCACAACAAAATGGAGTAGCAGAGAGAAAGAACCGAACTATTCTCAACATGGTAAGGAGTATGTTAAAGAGTAAGAATATGCCAAATAAATATTGGGCCGAAGCTGTCTCTTGTGCAGTATACTTGATGAATCGGTGTCACACCAAAAGTGTTCATGGTATGACACCTCAAGAAGCTTGGAGTGGATACAAGCCAAGTGTTTCACACTTGAGGGTTTTTGGAAGCATTGCCTACACACATGTTCATGATGAGAAAAGAACAAAGCTTGATGATAAAAGTGCAAAGTATCTCTTCATCGGCTATGATCAAAGCTCTAAAGGGTACAAGTTGTATAATCCAAGCAATGGGAAGATTGTCATAAGCAGAGATGTGGAGTTCGATGAAGCAGGTGTTTGGGAGTGGAGTACTACAAAGAAAGAGAGGGGATATAGTTCTTTCCTTGACGATGATGAGGGGGAAGAAGGCATGGCACCACCTAATACTCCACCACCAACACCACCGCCACAAGATTCACAAACAAATGAAGCAAGCTCAAGTGAAGGGCCTCAAAGATTCAGAAGTTTGAGTGACATTTATGATGCCACTGAAGAGGTAAATGTTGGTGATTTTACTCAATTTTGCTTACTAGCAGAAACTGAGCCTATAAGTTATGATGATGCCGCTCATGATAAAAAATGGAGAAATGCCATGAATGAAGAAATCAAGGCAATTACAAAGAATGATACATGGGAGCTAGTATCATTACCGAATGGAAAGAACACAATTGGTGTGAAATGGGTGTACAAAATAAAGAGAAATGCACAAGGCGAGGTTGAAAAATACAAAGCAAGATTGGTTGCCAAGGGGTACAAGCAAAAGGCCGGAATTGACTATGATGAGGTATTTGCACCTGTTGCTCGTCTTGAAACAATTCGGTTGATCATTTCTATTGCAGCTCAAAACTATTGCAGAATCCATCAAATGGATGTAAAATCCACATTTTTGGATGGAGACTTGGAGAAAGAAGTCTATATTGATCAACCTTTGGGTTATGTAGTGCCTAACGAAGAAAATAAAGTGCTAAAATTGAAGAAGGCTCTCTATGGCTTGAAGCAAGCCCCTCGTGCTTGGAATAGCAGAATTGATAAATATTTTCAAGCAAATGGTTTTATCAAGTGTCCACATGAACATGCTCTCTATGCAAGGAATGATAAAAATGGTGATATGTTACTTGTTTGCTTGTATGTGGATGACTTAATTTTTACAGGGAACAATCCAAAGATGTTTGAAGATTTCAAGAGAGCTATGACAAAGGAGTTTGAGATGACGGATATTGGCATAATGTCCTACTATCTTGGGATTGAAGTGAAGCAACGAGATGATGGCATATTTATTTCTCAAGAAAGATATGCTAAAGAAATTCTCAAGAAATTTGATATGAATAATTGTAAGCCGGTCGGGACACCCGTGGAGTGTGGAATCAAGCCACACAAGAATCAAGATGGTGAAAAAGTTGATCCAACTTTATTCAAGAGTCTTGTTGGAAGCTTGAGGTATTTAACCTGTACTAGACCGGATATTCTTTTTGGCGTTGGACTTGTGAGTCGTTACATGGAAGCTCCTACTACTTCACATTTGAAAATTGCCAAAAGAATTCTTCGCTACATCAACGGTACAATTAATTATGGTATCTTGTATGCTTTCTCGGACAACTTTATGCTTGTTGGCTATTGTGATAGTGATTGGGCCGGTGATATTGATAGTCGAAAAAGTACTACTGGGTTAGTTTTCTTTATGGGAAATTCATCTTTTACTTGGAATTCTAAGAAGCAACCTATTGTGACTCTTTCTACTTGTGAGGCGGAGTATGTAGCTGCTACTTTTTGTGTTTGCCATGCTATTTGGCTAAGGAGTTTGTTGAAAGAATTGAATCTGTCACAAGAAGATCCAACGGAGATTTATGTTGATAATAAATCTGCAATTGCATTGGCCAAGAATCCGGTGCTTCATGAAAGAAGCAAGCATATTGATACAAGGTATCATTTTATTCGAGATTGTATATCGAAGGAAGAAGTTAAGCTTGAATACGTGAAGTCACAAGATCAAGTTGCCGATATCTTCACGAAACCGTTGAAATTTGATGATTTCAAGAAGCTACGTTTTTTACTTGGAGTAATAAATCTAGTTTAAGAGGGGATGTTGAAATTATAAACTAGATTAATTAAGTATTTAATATTGTGTGCTTGAATATTAGAGGTCTTTTGGAGGATTCATGAATGACTCTTTGGATGATGCATGTATATCATTTAATATTGGTTTATGTATTTATGTAGATACATCTTGGGTATACCCTATAAATACCCTCTAGATTTAACAATTTAGACATGAAGAAAATATGAAGAAATAGTTTCCTCCCATTTTGAGTGTTATAGTTTTTTAGTTTTTGCTCTTCATCTTCTAACACGGCTAAGTCTATTTAAAGCTTTAGGTGGAAAAAATATTTGGATACTATTTTAAAAAAAAAAAATTACTTCACCCTTTTCATTCAAATTTGGGATCGAATGATGGTTTAATTTTTCTAACAAAATAAAATATTAATTTAAAGAATATTTTTTATATAAAATTTAATTTTCTCCCTTTTTGAAATACAAAATTATTAATTAAATTTTTATATTCAAGTTTTGATACCCTAATTAAGAGAAGTATAGACTTTATAGAATTAAACAGAGTATTATTATTAAATATAATAATATACCTCAAGGATATAATAAATTTACAATTCACTTAGCTAAAAATAGGTGTATTCAAAATTGCTTAAAAATAAAGAAAGATAGAAATATGTCTAATTACTTAAATAAAAGATGGAGAAATCAACCCTTATAAAAAAAACAAAATTGAGGAAATAAGAATAATGAAATAGTATAACAATAGAAAAAAAATCATACTCCCATGCTCACTCATCATCATCTGTGAAGTACAAAAAATAAATAAATAAAAAATATATGTATTAAATGACAAAACTCAATACAATACTTAGAACATTATCATTTATAAAGAACTAAATGTGAGCCTTTTTAGGCATGGAGCAAAATATAAAAGTAAATCATATTTTTTATACCTAAATCAGCGAAAATGATGGAATGGAGACAAAGGAAAAAATTGAACAATTTATGACTACATCTAAATAAAAGTTAAACTTAATGTTTATCAAGGAAACGAAATGGTAAAGATATCTAACTCATTATTGCTCAAAAATAATAAAATTTTCCATTTTAATTAGACACAATATGGATGAATGCATCGATATTTGAATTTAATTAAGCAAGGAGCATAGTAGTAGCATGGATTAGTGTGTTAGTATTAGATTTGGTTTCTCTTCTCTAATCTCATCGAGCAAGAGAAGCACAGAGAGGGGGAGTTGGAAAAGGGGAAGAGGGGAATTTAAAAAAACTAGAATTTTTATTTTACATTGTATTGTATGGATAAGATAAAAAATTTCTAACTCATATTATTATTAATCAAAGGAGAAAACATCAATAACTAAAGAGAAACTAATAAGAGAATACTAAGATTGAGAGATATTGAAGAGGAATAGATTTGATTTTATAAAATAATATCTATAATTCAAAATAAATTTAATTTGTTAAAATAAGAGAGTACTCTATCCATTGAAAAATAATGATATTTTTATGAAATCCTAAGCTTTGATTAGAAATAGAGATTATGTAAAATTTTAATCACGTGGACCTTATTATCAAAATATATTTAATATATTATAAATAATGGCTCTAATTTTTAGAGAATGAGATTATATAATCTTTTATCACATAGATCTTATTATTTTTTATTATTTTTAAAAAGCACATAAAAATATATTTAATATTTTAAAAAAAAATGGGCCTCAATAAAATTAGAGCGGTAGGTATAAATTTTAATGGAGTATGTAAAAACCGGCCCTTGGATATCTTATATAAAATAAACCATTTCCTCAGGCTTTAGGGCGATGTTAAAAGATGAGACGGTTCCATAGACAACTGAGTATTTAAAACTCATGCACGGCATACACACACGCCTGGAGATGAGATCCTCTGTCCCCAAAATGCTGTGTCCCCATGTCCCAGAGCCGATCGGACGGACTAAATCACATCTCAAGAATACAGTGTACATTATGAAAATATCATAACCGTCCGATCGACGCTAGGACATGGGGACACAACATTTTGGGGACAGAGGATCTCATCTCCACACGCCTATGGGGTTCAAATCGCTTGTCACGCTGACCGTCCCGCAAGGCTCATTTGCACTTTCGAATTTATGATCGATAAATTGTTTTTTTTTTCTGAATCAGACCGATCGCCGCATCGTAAAAAAGTTAAATATTAGATTATCTTTAAAAAAACGACAAAATACAAAAAGCCATCGATTGGCATCATGAAATATAATATATCTCGTAGAGGCATGTTTATTTGAAGATGAGAGACGATGAATTAGGGTCTAAACATTTTTCTTCATTTATCTAGTATAAAATTAATTTGCGGAGGGCTTATAAATTTATGCATGGATTAAAATTTTAGTATTTTTTATTTTATTTGGAAATGGGCGAAATGAATTTTTCCTTTTTTTATAAATTTGTTAAAGATGAATCTCAACTTGACGGTAAGAACTCGTGTGGTAAAATGTGACTTGTTCACTTCAAGTGCTTTTGGGTAGATTACAGTGACCGGACAACAGTAAAATGAAGGAAGTAAATTATGATGATCGAATGATCTTTTTAGATTGGAGAGATTTTATTCTCCACGGGATTCTTTTCTCGGGGATTTGATCATTGCTCTTTGTTGGAATTACAATTAAAGTCTCATATTAAAAATACATGAAGAAGATCGTGAGATTATAAGATGAGATATCTCCATTGGTATAAGATCTTTTGGATAGAACCCAAAAACAAATCCAGGAGGGCTTAGTCCAAACTGAATAATATCATATATTCCATTGGTCCAACAAGTAGTATCAGAGTCATGGTCAAAATACAACCATGTGAGGAACTATCTGTTAGGACATGTAGAGAACTAGAGGGAGGATGAATAGCTCGCTTTGATTCTTCTTGCTTTTGTAGTAAATATTTAAAGCTGAGCACACCACAAAGCTAATACTTTCGATTTACTTGGTCTTCATTTTCTTGAGATGACTAATCCAAGGGTCTAGCTCTCACGATCTCATCCACTATGAAATATCTCCTTCTTGAAAACTTTCTAGAGGCAAAGAAACCTCATACAAACTGTTCTTACAAAAACAAAATACAAGCAACACAAAAAATGAATAGAAAATGAAAGCACAACACTTTACAATGATTTCTTTGCTTTGGATGCTTGCTTGCCGCTTTGGATTGCCTCTTGGTAATTAGAAATGCATCAATACTTCTCCTCCAAACCCTCAAGAACTAGTGTATGGATTCTCCTCGAGCTAATTTTTGCCTCCTAATCGATTAGCTTTTCTTACCAATAGATTTCCACGTCATAATTCAACCGTTCAACCTGTAAAATGACTCTTTTTTAAACACTTAATCGATTGGTGAGTCTTATCAATCGATTAGTTAGCCTTTAATCAATTCCATAGTATTTTGTACTATCACAAAAAAGGCCTCAATCAATTGCCTCAATCAATTGGCCTTAGAGTAATCGATTTACCAATCGATTTCAAACCCTACTGTTCTTCGCTAAAACAACTCTCAATTGATTAGGCAATTAGCCTAATTGATTAGAACATGTCTCAATCGATTAGGCAATCTGCCTAATCAATTCGAACATCTTCTATTTGAATCGCATCTCCTCACCTAATTGATTGGCACTGCTCAATCAATTAAGTCAATTGATTCGAGTACCAAAATCTAAAGTTCAGGTTTAGGGTTTGTCATCGATTCCACTCCTTGGAAATTGATTACTAACCATAATTTCGGCCTTTCCGATGTTGAAATCACATTTTGCCTAGTATCTAGTTGACCTCAACTTACTAGGACTTCTATTACCCAACATCTGATCATTATTGGAACTTCCCGTTACCTAGCATCTGGTCAACCTTGACCTGCTAAGGCTTCTTCACTAAGTATCCATTCAACCTTTGAATGACTTAGACTTTCTCATTGTCTAGCACTGCTAGGATTTTTTCACCAAGTGTCTGGTCAACCTTTAACCAATTTAGACATTCTTATTACTTAGCCTTGTTAGGACTTTTTTACTAAGTGTTCGATCAACCTTTGACCCACTTAGAGTTTTCCATTGCCTAGCCCTGCTGGGACTTCCATCGTCTAGTTTCCAACTATCTTTCATTGTCTAGCTCACTAATATTTCAATTGTCTAGTTCCCAACTAGGTCTTCTACCACCTAGTTTCACTAGGTCTTCCACCGCTAGGACATTCCATTTGCTTAACCTTAGTTAAAACTAGTCACTCGATAGACTTCTCACCCGCTTAACCTCTAGTTAGTATAACACCTGTAAATTTCCTTCCTCTAAAAAGAGCTGGGATTTGAACCCTAGACCCTTGATTTAAGATTGGTTTAAATAGCCATTAGGGTGGTGGTAAAGCATAACATTGAAAATAGGAAACTATTCATTATATGTTGATTATGGGTGAAGAGATGCTTCAACTTCCACTTAGTATAAAAGGGGAAGGGAAGAGAAGAAAACCTAACTTTTCATCTTCTCTTCTCCTCCCTAGCCGAAACCTCTTTCCTCTTCCCTTCTTTGTAGTTTTCGGCCAAGAACCCTAGGGTTCCAAGGTTCTAAGTTCTTCAAGGGGAGAATCTAAGAGGAGGGTTTTCATAAGGATCAGGACGTGCGAGAAGGGTAACTTGGAGATTAAGGCGTGCAAGAGAGGATTGTCTTCCTTACACCCTATAATATTAAGATCTAGCGAAAGGATGTAAGTACTACTCACCTGTAGTATAAGTTGTTTCGATGATGCATGTCGTTATATGTTTTCTACATGTAAAGAAGATACATGTCGTATTATGTTTTATGCATGTTAAAATAGATACCTGTTATGATATGCAAGATGCCCTTTGAAGTTTTGGGATTAAGAGCATGTTTAGAGTATCTTGAATTGCTTCCCATATAGTTTTGGGACTAAGAAGCATATTCAAAGTACCTAAAGTGCTTCCCTATAAGTGTGGGGGATTAAGCGCACATAAGGTGTTTGTTTAAATGACAAGCAAGTGCAAGTATAAGAAAGTGATATGTAAAAGAAAGTATTTTACTTAAAAATGGCATGTACTGTACACAAAGTCCATGGGTGAGCTCCTAGATCGCCCCAAGGCCCCTAGATCGCCTAGTAGTACCTTAATAGGTTCGGGATTAACTACCTCGGATCTTATTAAGGATGCGCGCAAAGTGGTACAATGGCGGGCCCAAGCAAGTTATTATTATTTTCACTAGTTATGTAATATAAAGTTTTCAAATTTCATTGTTTGTCTTAGTAGAAGCCTTCTTAAGTTTGAGAACTTGAGTTATGAAGTGTAGCATGGATGAACTCTATAGTGTGGCAAGATTTATGTTTCCATTGCATGTTTACATTGCTAGCATGGTTTTAAGTTGATGTTCTGCATGTCATGTACAAAATTTTCGAATTATGTGTTTTAGTGTGAATTATGGTCAAGTGCGAGTTTTGTGTTTTCCCAAGCAGTTTTAAAAGCATGTTCCTTCTTTTATGCTTGTTTTGTGAGTAGATGATACTTACTAAGCATTCGGTTATAGATTTGCATTTCCTTATGTTAGAGTGTATACTAAAAGTCTAGTTTTTTTATAAAACATTTATTTTGAAATAAAGAATCACATTGGTCAAATGTCTACATTTATAAGCTAAGTGTAGTTGTTCAATTAATTTATATTGTAGATAACATGGTGTGTGGTGTCACACACAGAAGATCATGTTATCAGTTCCTTATAAATTATAAATAGTAACTCACGACTAAGATGGATAGGAACAAACCATTGGAATAGTCATAGTATAATTTGATATTAGCTTATCTTGACTATAAAGTTACACTAGTACACTCTGAGTGTATTGAGCAGGACCATTTGAGGTAATTTCTTTTTATACTGACTAAATAAAAGAACAAGACCTCTGTTATTATGAAAGTGTGTGCTCTTAATCCTAATATATTAACAAGCACATATACTTAATATTTATTTCTTTAATTTATCAAAGGGTGCGATTTAGTTCGATAAATCAATAGGCCCGATAAGTTGGGAAATAATATTATTTATAGTGTGTGTTGTTGATTATAGAAGGAAACTGTGTCCTAGGAATCTAGGTTGATGATGTCTCCAAGAGGAGCTCATAAGGATTGTCATGTAAACCTTGCAGGTGGACTTAGTCCGACATGATAATAAGGTTGAGTGGTACTACTCTTGGAGTTAGATATTAATTAAGTGAGTTGTCAGTAACTCATTTAATTAGTGGACATTCGATATCTTAAACACAGGGAGATTAACACACTCATGATAAGAAGGAGCCTATATAGTAATATGGGATTGGTGCGGTAGTTCAATAATAACTCTTTAGTGGAATGAGTTATTATTGATGAACTCGAGTTGGGTGTTCGGGGCGAACATGGGAAGCTCAAGTTCATCGGGAGACCAAAACCGATTCCTCCTCTCGGTCCCTGTCGTAGCCTCTTAATTATAAAGTGTTATACTTATCCATACCCACCTTCTTACCCATCCTAAGGTGGCTGGCCAAGCCAAGCTTGGAGCCCAAGCAAGGGCCGACCAAGATAAGCTTTGGATGGATCAAGTAGGTGGCCGACCCTAACTTGGAGCCCAAGTTAGTGGCTGGCCACAATAAAAATAAAAAGATTTTATTTTTTAAATCTTTCCTTATGTAGAAGCCATGATTTTAAAAGAGAGTTTTAAAATTAAATCTTTCCTTTTATAGTTTCTACAAAAGATTAAGAGAAAGGTTTGATATCTTTCCTTATTTGTAGTTAAAAGGAAGATTTTAATTTTGGAGAAAACTTTCCTTTTTCGTAATCATCCATATGTTTTAAAAGAGAGATTTTAAATTATAAAAGTTTCCTTTTATAACCAACCATGAAGGAAATTTTTTAAAAAGAGAAATTTTTATTTTAAAAATTTTTGGAAACAAATAAGGAGGTTTTAATTTTGTATTTGAAACTTTCCTTGTTTGGAGGATTTGATGTGGCCGACCATTGAAGTTTAAAAAGGAAATTTTTGTTTAAATTTTCCTTTTGTTCATTGGCAAGGGAAAATAAGGAAGTTTTAATTATGTTTAAAACTTTTCTTAATTGCCAAGACCAAGGAATATAAAAGAGAGGGTAGAGATGTCTCACCTTACAACACATCTATTATTTCTCTCCTCTCTATTCCTTGGTGGTGGCCGACTCTCTCTTCTCTACTTTCTCTCTTCCCCTTTTGTTGAGGCCGGCGATACTTGGAGGCTTTATCTCATCTTGGTGGCCAGTTGCTTGTGGAGAAGAAGAAGAGAAAGAAAGCTTCCCTTCAAGAAGAGTTGGTGGCCGAAACTTGCAAAGAGAAGAAGGAGGCTTGGGTGGATTCTCGTCTCGGTAGATCGTCGCCCACACGACGCCCAAGATAAGAAGAGGAATACGACAAAGATCATGAGGTCTATAAGCTACAAAAGGTATAACTAGTTATTAGTTTCCACATCATAACTAGTTCATCTTTTTGTTTAGATCTTGAAATACCAAACACAAGAGGCTAATATTTCTAGGCTATCGAATTTATGTTTCGATTTTGTATTTTTTATTGTTTTTTGATCTTGTGATTCGATTGTTCTTAATGGTTAAACCTAGGGTTACTATAAGGAGATTAAATATTGAATTTCATTGAAAGGCTTTGTCTAGGAAGTGGTGGTTGCTCCCATACCCAAGAAGGCCTAGTGCCTCGCCATGTTTAACCTGGAAGCCAATCTCTGAAATAAATATTTAATCAAATTTGTAACATGGGTGGATTTGGATCAACAATGTTAAGCATCGTTTGCGATCCAAGTCTAAACAACTAAGAACAGATAAGTTGAATTTGGAATCAATAATGTTAAGTACCGTTTGCAATTCCAAATTTAATTTCTAAAGAACATAATAGGTTGTTATGAAAGGTTCATGACTTGTACAAAATTGTGTACAAGGGAACCAGTAAGATATTCCGAGTAGCAACTGTAAGGGGATCGGTTGGCCGGCTAGAAGGGAGGTTGAATGGACGACACCCCCAAATCGATAGCTTCCTACAATGTTAGCTTGCACAGCGGAATACAAACAAAACAAAAAAGCTAAAGACTAAAACTAAGAAAGGAAATGCAAACTGTTAGGATGTATACTAAAAGCCTAGCTTTTGGTATAAACATTTATCTAGAAATAAGAATCACATTGGTCAAATATCTATATTTATGATAAATGTAGTTGTTCAATTAATTTATATTGTAGGTAACATGGTGTGTGGTGTCACACACAGAGGATCATGTTATCAACACCTTATAAATTATAAACAGTAACTCACGACCAATATGGAAAGGAACAAATCATTGAAAGGTCGTAGTGTAATTAGGTATTAGTTTATCTTAACTATATAATTACACTAGTACACTTAGAGTGTATTGAGTAGGACCATTAGAGGTCATTTCTTTTTATACTGACTTTATAAAAGAACAAAGACCTCAGTTATTATGGAAGTGTGTATTCTTAATCCTAATATAATAACAAGCACATATATTTGATATTTATTTCTTTAATTTATCAATGGGTGAGATTTAGTTCGATAAATCAATAAGCCTGATAAGTTGAGAAATGATATCACTTATAGTGTGTGTTGTTGATTATAGAAGGAAACTGTGTCCTAGTAATCTAGGTTGATAATGTCCCCAAGGGGAGCTCATAAGGATTATCATGTTAAACCCTGCAGGTGGACTTAGTCCGACATGACGATAAAGTTGAGTGGTACTATTCTTGGAACTAGATATTAATTAAGTGAGTTGTCAGTAACTCATTTGAATTAATGGACATTCAATATCTTAAACACAGGGAGACTAACACACTCATAATAAGAAGGAGCCCAAAATGTAATTTGGGATTGGTGCGGTAGTTCAATAATAATTCTTTAGTGGAATGAATTATTATTGATGAAATTAAGTTATGTGTTCGGGGAAACACGGGATGCTTAATTTCATCGGGAGACCAAAACCAATTCCTCCTCTCGGTCCCTATCGTAGCCTCTTAATTATAGAGTACTATACCCACCTATACCCACCTTCTTACCCATCCTATAGGGGCCGGTCAAGCTAGCTTGGAGTCCATGTAACTGTTAGGATGTATACTAAAAGCCTAGCTTTTGGTATAAATATTTATCTAGAAATAAGAATCACATTGGTCAAATGTCTACATTTACGATAAATGTAGTTGCTCAATTAATTTATATTGTAGATAAGATGGTGTGTGGTGTCACACACAGAAGATCATGTTATCGGTTCCTTATAAATTATAAACAGTAGCTCACGACCAAGATGGAAAGGAACAAACCATTGGAAGGTTGTAGTGTAATTAGGTGTTAGTTTATCTTAACTATATAATTACACTAGTACACTTAGAGTGTATTGAGTAGGACTATTTGAGGTCGTTCCTTTTATACTGACTTTATGAAAGAACAAAGACCTCAGTTATTATGGAAGTGTGTGCTCTTAATCCTTATATAATAACAAGTACATATATTTGATATTTATTTCTTTAATTTATCAATGGGTGAGATTTAGTTCGATAAATTGATAAGCCTGATAAGTTGGAAAATGATATCACTTATAGTGTGTGTTGTTGATTATAGAAGGAAACTGTGTCCTAGTGATCTAGGTTGAGAATGTCCCCAAGAGGAGCTCATAAGGATTGTCATGTTAAACCCTGCAGGTGGATTTAGTCCGACATGACGATGAAGTTGAGTGGTGCTACTCTTGGAGCTAGATATTAATTAAGTGAGTTGTTAGTAACTTACTTAATTAGTGGACATTTGTTATCTTAAACACAGGGAGACTAACAACTCATAATAAGAAGGAGCCCAAAATTTAATTTGGGATTGGTGCGGTAGTTCAATAATAGTTCTCTAGTGGAATGAATTATTATTGATAAAATTAAGTTGTGTGCGGTAGTTCAATAATAGTTCTCTAGTGGAATGAATTATTATTGATAAAATTAAGTTGTGTGTTCGGGGCGAACACGGGATGCTTAATTTTATCGGGAGACCAAAACCAATTCCTCCTCTCGGTCCCTATCATAGCCTCTTAATTATAGAGTACTATACCCACCTTCTTACCCATCCCATAGGGGCCGGCCAAGCTAGCTTGGAGACCAAGCTAGGGCCGGCCAAAGTTTGGTTCATGGGTGCTTCAAGGTGGCCGGCCCTAGCTTGGGTTCAAGCTTGGTGTGGTAGCCCCAAATTAAAATAAAAGGATTTTTATTTTTTAAAATTTTTTCTTATGTGGATAACATGATTTAAAAGAGAGTTTAAAAATTTAAATCTTTCCTTTTATAAGATTCTACAAAAGATTAAGAGAAGAGCTAAATCTCTTTCCTTATTTGTAGATTAAAAGGTTGATTTTAATTTTGGTAAAAACTTTCCTTTTAACCATGTTCATGATTTAAAAGAAAGTTAAAAAATTAATAATTCTCTTTTATTAGTTTCTACAAAAGATTAAGAAAAGATTTGATATCTTTCCTTATTTGTAGATTGAAAGGAGATTTTAATTTTTAGCGATAACTTTCCGGAAATTATCCACATGTTTAAAGAAAGGTTTAATTTATAAAATTTCCTTTTAATCAATCATGAAGGGATAAAAATTATTGGAGAAATTTTTTATAAAATTTCCGGAAGCAAATAAGGAAGTTTTAATTTGTGTTTAAAATTTTTATTTGCTTGGAGATTTGGTGTGGCCGGCCATTATAGTAATGAGAAGAAAAATTATTTTTAATTAAATAAATTTTTCCTTTTCATGGCAAAAGAATTAAGGAAGTTTTTATTAAAATTTCCTTATTTGTCAAGACCAAGGATTATAAAAGAGGTGGTAGAGGAGCCTTCATGGGTGAACAACCTCTATTCTTTTTCTCCCTCTCTTCCTTGGTTTTGGTGGCCGACCCTATTTCTCTCCTCTCCTCTTGTTGGCCGAAACCTATCTTCTTGGTGGAGCTCTTGTTTGTGGCCGGATCAAGGAAGGAGAAGAAGAAGAGAAAGCAAACCTCGTCTCTAGCATCCCTTGGAGCATTGGTGGTGGCCGAAATTCTTCATCCTTGAAGAAATTTATTGTGGCCGAAATCTAGAAGAAAGAAGGAAGGTGGAAAGGTGGTTCTCATCTCGGAAGATCGTTGCCCATACAACGTCTGAGGTTAGAAGAGGAATACGGTAGGAGATCAAGAGGTCTTTGTCTTCAAAAGAAAGGTATAACTAGTAATGTTTTTCCGCATCATGCTAGTTTTATTTCTTTGTAAAAATACCAAATACAAGAGGCATGCGATTCTAGTATTTCAAATTTATTTTCGATGATGTGTTCTTTTGTTTTTCTTTTTCCTTGTGATTTGATTGTTTTTTTTGTTGACCTAAAGTTATTTAAGGAAATTAAATATTAGCTTTCCTTAAAAGGCTTTGTCTAGTCGGTGGTGGTTGCTCCCATATCCAAGAAGGCCATGTGCCTCGCCACGTCAGTACTGGAAGCTAATTTTGGAAATTAATATTTAATAGAATTAATAACCTAGGTGATTTGGATCGAAAGTGTTAAGTTCCGCAGGAGATCCAAGTCTAAACCTAAAAGAACAAATAAATTAAACTTTGGATCAAACGTGTTAAGTTCTGCAGGCGATCCAAGTTTTATTTAAAAGAACACATGATATCTAGGAAAAGGTTCAGATCTTTGTACAAAATTTTTGTATAGTGGAACCATTAGGTTTTCCGAGTAGTGTCCAACAGTAACGACCACCCTTCTTACTACTACTACTACTCCCTAAGTATGATCGTTATTTAACTACTAACTCTACTAAACCGGTATGATTGAAACCACAAGGAATCCCTACCAAAAAATTTCGATAGAGTCTCCCCTGTACCGGTGACCTTAAACAGAGATACAAACATAATATACATCAGCCACAGGTGGCTGGAACATATATCAAACATCCACGCAGTTAAATAAGTGTCAAACACCAAAAATACATACTTACTATACAGAATTCATCTTAGCATACTATCTAAAACAATATCAAATGACATGAAACTCAAAATACAATCTCAATATTTATTAATCACTAAAATGCGGAAAACTCAACAACATCCCAAGTCTCTCCCATAGTCCTGGCATCACACACCATCCGCACCTCCTCGTCGTCTTCCTTTATCTGCAGTAAGAGGAAATGCAATCAATAAGCAAAATGCTTAGTAAGCGCTATCTAACTCACAAAAACTCGAATATGCGCATGTAAATACAAAAGATACTGAAAACTGAAATGCTAAAAAAAGAAGGCTACTCATGCTCATCTAATACAAAGAACTAGAAATAAGAATCTATACTGCTCATGCTAGAATCAATAGCAAATGGAATAGAACTAAGACTCAATACTGCTCATGCTCGAAATAGCAAAGAAAAGCCTAACAAGAAAGGAAAGACTAAACAACAAAGGAAAGTCTAAACAGCATAGGGTAGTCTAAACCGCATGCTAGAAATAAGACTAATCATGCTCTATAAACTAATAAGGGAAACAAATAAAACTAATACTGAATGCTTAGAATTCTAAAGAACTAAACTTACTGATTCTAAGCATCTTTGAAGCTTGTTTCATTTGTTCCAAAACTTATACTTTAATGCTTTTATACTTATGTGAAACTTATTTTACTTGTTCAAAAGCTTATACTTATAATACTTCAAAATAATAATAAACTTATTCTTGGGCTCAGGCGTAGTACCATCTTATGCGCGCTCCCTAATAGAGACTGTGGTAGCTAGTCACCAGTCCTACGAGGGTAAAGACCTCGGTCTTACCAGGGCCAAGACTTTGGAATTTGTCACCTGGATTTGTTGAAGTCGGGTACTAGCCTCTTTAAAGTAAAATATCTTAATTACTTTTTCTTTAAATGTCTTGACATTTTAACAAGCACCTTATGTGCCAAAATCCCTAAAGTCTTGATTTTGGGATCTACTTAAGGTCTTGGCATTTTCTTTCTTTTCTTTATCTTTCTTATACTTTTCTTAAACTCAAAATACTGTTAGGATATTTTTCCATATGCATCTATAAGTGAAATCAACTAGGTAACACACAATCATGCATATTTAAGGGAAAATCTAAAGCCTTGTTCTACAATGCTATCCATAAACTAACTATTAGCAAATCTGCACTGCTAAAGAAACTAAATACTTAAAGCAAATCTACACTACAATGCTTAACAACATTCTGTACTGCAATGCTTAACAGAAATCTGCATTTCAATGTTAACTAAAAATCTGCACACAAGGGGATCTAAACTGCACTAAAATTCTGCACTACAAGGGGATCTAAACTGCACTAAAATTCTCACATGACAATTATAAACCTAGAATTTCAGATTCTAGTAACCAGCTGAGACCAAATGGAATCCTTGATATTGAGACATCCAAGTACTTTAATTCTGAACATCAATTATGCCATTAAACTTATGGTCAGAAAGGAATTCTCAGTATAACATCTATATTGATCAACATATAAATCTCTTTTCTCATCTTGTAAACTAAACTTTACTCAGAACTTACTACTTGCATATCTAAATTACTCACATACTTCTCACCTGTTAAATTCATTACATCAATTCAAATCATCTTTAGTCTTAATACATGATACTCACCAAAACAACATATTACATATGCTCCTCTTCACTCTTTCATCCACACTTCTGCACTAAAGAGATTACACTACCTACTTCATCATAAAATAAACCAAAATCACTGCCGGATCAACCTCCAATTAGCCTAATAAACCAATACTCAATCCAAGCCATTCTATGTTCATTGCCTAATAGCAGAACAAAGGGAAACTAAAAGCTTAAAGAAAAATCTAATTATATACTTGGAATAAAAAGCAGTTCGCTGCATATACTAAAATTGAAAATTTACATCTGAAATGTTTTCATGAAATCTGAAACTAACATGCTAAACTTAAAACTATAATTGCAGGTTAAAGGATCACTAACAAAGAATCTAGTAACATGTTAAACAATTGATAACAAAAAGGGTCTAAACTAGTTGAACTTGAAACTCTATAAAACTTATACTTCTTATACTTTAAAATATTAATCTTTTCCTATCAAGACCTTGGTCTCTCTTTACTTATAACTACTCATAATCTCCTAAAAAGATTTAATGGAACACATGCTTTAAATTAAAGAACTATTCTTGCTCATTAAGGAAGTAGCAAACTTTAAATCTGCACCCTAAAAGTGGAGGACTGCATCTTCGTGATATGCATGTTGTTTATGCCCACAGCAGTAATAGAAAGACTATAAACTATATGCTTAATATTAGAAGGTTGTGCAAGCTTATTATAAACATGCATGCTATTCTTAACCTCTTCCAAAACCTAATTCTATACATAAAGCACCCATCTTTAACAAAATCTTCAACCTCATGCTATAGCAGGCCTAAAGAACTACTATTAATACACGACAGCCCTAAACCAAGATTAAAGGGTATTAACTTTCCCTTTTGCATATTCAAATTAAGCTAGAGTGGTTGGGATACATGGCAGCCCTATAGAACCATTTTTAATACACGGCAGCCCTAAAAACCAATAGATGAGATATATAAATATGCTACCCAACTTAGCATGATAAGTGTCACATAGACCAACTAATCCAATGGTTAAAATACTAAACTTAAAGCTAATCATGCTCATGGAGTTAACAAGTAAAAACTAAGCTATAAATTACACTATGTATAGCTGTTCGTACCCAGTATTAGCACAGAAAACTATGATTGAATTTAGCTAACTTGTTGAAAGAAAACTAAATTAGCTAACCTGCTGAATTTGTAACAAAAGGAATAAAACTTGCGGGATTGAAACAAAAGGAATCAAGCTTGCTGAATTGAAGCATAATAAATCAAGCTTGCTGAATTGAAATCTAATAAATCAAGCTTGCTAAGTTGAAACCTAAGTAATCAAACTTGCTTGTTATCAGAATTGAGAGGCCTAACCATTTGCCAAACCCAATGAAACCCCTTCTCATCTTCCTACAAGAACTGACGGCAGGGAACCAAAAGAAGTGAATGCTGTGCTAAACAGAACTTTACAGCATAAATCCGAAATCTGTAGAAACCCAAACCATATACCTAACTAACCAACTAAAATCTGAAGCCAACAGAAGTAATTACATGGCAGCAACCCTACATGCTTAACCTAATTACTTCCTTCCTTTGAAACTCATGGCAGCAACCCTTATCAATGGTTCACACGGCAACTAAGCAAAAAGGAAACCCAAATAGCACCTACTCTGCATAACATGATCCGAACATAAGGAAAACAATTTGCTACTGCCATTACTCCTCATATCCTGTGCCACGGCAAAGAAACAAAAAGGGAACAATGCAAAGCTTCAAAAACAAGAAGAGGGACAAGGAATAAACCTCGGAGCTATCTACTGCAGGTGAGTATCAACTTACCTTAATTCTTGGATTCAAACCGAAGGAGAAGAGCTCTAAGGTTTCGGTTGGCTGAGAACTTGGCCTCCTCTTCGTGCTCCCGGCTTCTCCTCGACGCAAGAATCACGACAGTGAAGGAACCTTCGGAGAACGCCGTCGCCGGCCACTGGAAACGAAGTTAGGGCTTCGTTTTCCTCGCTCGGCAGAATCGGCGCCGTCGCAGAAGGGAAGAGGAAAGGATTCGGGAGAAATTAGGGCTCGGGAAAATTTTGCCCTCTTTTTGTAACTAGGGTTTCATTATCAACTATACCTTAAATATATTCTGCTCCTTCCTAAATTAGCAAAGCCCGCTGGCACAGTTGGTTGGCTGCGTTCTGCTTAAAGCGTGGCTCGTGGGTTCGAATCTCGGCTGCATCCCTTCTTATTCCAATTTATTTCCTATTCATTAAATAGATTTTGCTCCATATTCATTCACAAAACAAATTCTAGAATAGTTGGCTAGCTGGATTCAGTTAAGGCTCGGTTCAGGTCCGAGGTCCACAGTTCGAATCTCGACTTGAATATATTTTTGTCGAAGCTTTCTTTGTTTAGTAAAAATACCAAACGACCTCCAAAAATTGCATAAAAATACTCTAAAAATTTCTAAAAATCTCTAGAGTATTTCTAAATATTTTTGAATAATTTTTGGGGCTCAAAATGAGGAAATTTGGGTTATTACAGTCCAAGCTAGGGCCGGCCAAAGGCATGGTTCATGGGTTCATGAGGTGGCCGACCCTAGCTTGAACCCAAGCTAGGTGGCCAACCCTATTAAAATTAAAAGTAATTTTATTTTTAAAAATTTTCTTATGTGGATTCTATGGTTTAAAAGAGAGTTTAAAATTTAAATATTTCCTTTTATATGTTTCTACAAAAGATTAAGAAAAGATTTGAAATCTTTCCTTATTTGTAGATTGAAAGGTAGATTTTAATTTTGAGAAAACAGTCATTTTTTAACCATGTTCATGATTTAAAAGAGAGTTTAAAATTTAAATATTCTCTTTTATTAGTTTCTACAAAAGATTAAGAAAAGATTTGATATCTTTTCTTATTTGTAGATTAAAAGGAGATTTTAATTTTTAGTGATAACTTTCCTTTTTGGAAATCATCCACATATTTAAAAGAAAGATTTTAATTTATAAAATTTCTTTTTTACAAACGGGAAAAATTATTAGAGAAATTTTTTATAAATTTTTGGAAACAAATTATGAAGTTTTAATTCTTGTGTGAATTAAATTTTCCTTGATTGGGATTAGAATAGTGGCCGACCATATGGTTTGAGAAAAGGAAATTGATTTTAAATCAATTAAAATTTCTTTTTCATGGAAAAGGAATTAAGGAAGTTTTTATTAAAATTTCCTTATTTGCCAAGACCAAGGAATATAAAAGAGGGGGTAGAGGTGCCTTCATGGGTGACAACCTCTATTCTATTTTTCTCCTTGGGTGTGGCCGACCTCTTCTTTTTCCCTCCTCTCCTTATTGTGGCCGAAACTTCTTCATTGGTAGAGTTCTCTTGGTGGCCGGATCAAGCAAGGAGAAGAAGGAGAGAAAGGAAGCCTAGTCTCTAGCATCCCTTGGAGCATTGGTGGTGGCCGAACCTCTCCATCAAGGACTCTTGGTGGCCGAAACCTAGGAGGAAGAAGAAGGTGTTTGGTGGTTCTCATCTCGGAAGATCGTTGCCCACACAACGTCCGAGGTTAGCAGAGGAATACTGTAGAAGATCAAGAGGTCATTAAAGTTCACAAAGAAAGGTATTACTAGTATTTATTTTCCGCATCATGCTAGTTTATTTCTTTGTAAGAATTCCAAACACAAGAGGCAATTAGATCTAGTATTTCAAATTAGTTTTTGGAATTTGTGTTTTCTTTGTTTTTGAATTTGTGATTTGATTGTTGTTTTTGGTTAACCTAGAGTTATTTAAGGAAATTAAATATTAGGTTTCCTTAAAAGGCTTTGTCTAGGCGGTGGTGGTTGCTCCCATATCCAAGAAGGCCATGTGTCTCGCCATGCAGTCCTGGAAGCTAATTTTGGAAATTAATATTTAATGGAATTAATAACATAGGTGGATTTGAATCAATAGTGTTAAGTTCCGCTTGCGATTCAAATCTAAACCATGAAGAATAGATAAGTTAAATTTGGAATCAATGATGTTAAGTTCCGTCTGCGATTCCTAATTTAACTTCTAAAGAATACAATAGGTTATTTAAGGAAAGGTTTGACACTTGTACAAAAAATTTTTTGTACAGTGGAACCAGTACGTTTTCTTAGGACTAACCAACACAAACCGCTACCAGCTGACTGCCCTCTGTGGAAATTCGATCGTTACATCCCAACGACTCGATACCAATCGACTGCTAAAACTAACAGTCGACTACTCCACACTGACCGAATGAACAGAAGCATTCTGTTCGCTCCCAGTCGACTGCACCAATCGACTACTAAAATATGCAGTTGACTGCTACAGTAACGCTATAGTAACACTACAATACTGCTACAGTAACACTACAGTAAACCCCTAAAACTAGGATTTTACTCCGAGTACAATCTCTTGTGCACTCGTACCCTCACCCTTATAACTCACTTGATGTTTTTTTGCAGCCTTGACCTCTTGCCTTCAAGCCTACTTCCTTTGGCTCTCTTTCCTCGGATGCATTCAAGCCCGCGGCTCATCCCCAATGCCATCCTTCGCGTATGCCTTGAAGTCGTTTCACTCGACCCTTGTCCTTGCTGCCTTGTCCACGGTCCCTCGGATGCTCCATCCTTCACCGGACCCGAAGCCATCAACCTGAGTCACATGTGTATCCTGCAAACCTACACAACTCAAATACACATATCAAATACAAGGGTGAACCTAACTTAAACCCTTTACCCAAACACCAAAACACATAGTCACACAGACCATTGGGATTGCTCCAACAATCTCCCCCTTTTTGATGTTTGGAAATACGTTTAAGTTAGGGGAAACAACAGCAAATAAATATGCTAAAACAAATGGACTTACGTTTCCAAGGCTACACACTTGGACTTACACCACCGAATGAACTTACGTTGCCAAGGCTACACACTTGGACTTACACCGTCGAATCAATGCACCATGCATTGGAACCTATCCAAGGCTCCCCCTACACCTAATTAAGCTCCCCATTGAGCTAGAAATTTTACCACAGGCCTTTTTAAGAACCTATCACAAGGCTCCCCCTACACCAAGTCATTTTCAGGGTTTCCCAACTAAACCTTACTTCTCCCCCTTTGCCTAACATCCAAAAAGCTTTTGAACAATATCCCAATTATTGAAAACTTATCATCCAACTGACCCTAAACTCATGTATTTATCCCCATGGATCCCATACATCTATACGAGCTGACTTGGTCAAAATCCAGTGTTGAAAACACTTTCAAACTGGTATCAGTCGACTACAAGAAGTACCAATTGACTGCCCTTATCAAAATGAGCTTACAGAGACATTCTGTGCTCAAAAACACTGTTACCCGTCGACTGCTAACTGTAGCAGTTGATTGGTACGCTATTTCTGAAAAAATCAACCTTTTCTGACCAACTTCAGAAATGTACCAGAAATTTCATAGACCTCCAAAAAATCCCAAATTTTGTGGAGAGTTCTATTTTATCAATGTATACTTGGGAAAAATATATATAAATATATTTATCACAAATCCCAAGATTAATATAAAACACAAAACTAGCTAAAAAGTTCAATTGAACCTTGACCTAAAGTCCTAGTTTTGGCTTCCTCTTGATGTATTTGTCCATACTAACCCACAATGCATTCCTAGCATTGGTTTATATGACATTTATACATTCAAAACCAATTATCATGCAATATGACCCCAATGTCATATTTCTTGCATGAAACACAACCCAATTGTGCCAAAAACCTAGGTTTGAGACTCAAGTCCGTCTCCAAACCACTTGGCACATTTCATGACCCCTCTAGACTCCCAAGTAAAACCCACTTGAGATCCATTTCCCATGAGTCCCAAATTGACTCTTTGAGATCCCCCTAGAGCTCTTAGCCATAGCCACCTCCCTAGGTGACTCATCCACAATCGCTAGGCCACATCGGTACACCTCCGGTGACACTTGGCCTACAAACCTAACCTTCTTAACCTTGGACACCTTGTCCTTGGTTAATTTCTCCTTACCTTTAAATGGCTTTCCCTTGCCATTTATTGGTTTCTCCTTGCTATAGTCATATGCAACCCTAGCATAAGACTTTCCCTTAGCATTGGAGACCCTAGATCGGTATCCTAGACCCGATCTATCATTGTTGGGTCTTTGGCTACCCAACACCATGCCTAAACCCTTAGATCCAACATTAAATCTTTCTAGGGTTTTCTCTAAACGATCAAGATTTGCCTTCAAGGCTTGATTTTCCCTCTCTAGGTTCATAACCCTAGAGTCAACATGTCTACCATGGACATTCCTAGACCTACCCTTTCTAGGCATATGTCTCCCCTTCTTGGGATTAATGCCTTGGGTCTCCTTAGGTCTACCGTTTCTAGATTTATTGTGAATAAATTTCCTAGGGTTTTGATCTACATTAACCCTATTCCTATCATGATATTTGAATCCAAAATTTTGCATGGGCATATAATGATTAACATTATTTTTCCTAGCATGCAAGGAGGAATGCAAATTTGAATTGCATTTCAAATTAGGGTATACCTCCCTTACCCTTGAAGCTCCCCCTTGACTTGAGCTCTTCTTCTTCTTCTCCCATTTCTTCAATTGTTCCAACTTCTTGAGCTCTCCCTTCCTAAGGCATTTTGTGTAGTAGTGTCCCACTTCTCCACACGTGAAGCATCTAATGTGCTTCTTCTCCTTCTTCTTCCTACAACTCAAATTAGATTCTAAATGAATTGAATTGAGTTTAGGAGATACCTCTTTCTTACCCATTGGACATCTACTCTTGTAGTGCCCCTTCTCATTGCACTTGAAGCATACAATGTGGTCTTTTGACTTTGCTTCGGTAGAGGTGCTTGCTAAGTTGACCACTTCCAAAACCTCTTCTTCATCCTCTTCACTTGTCTTGGATTCTCCTTCAATTCTTGAGGATGTTTCCTCATCTTCCTTCTCCTCCTTCTCCTTGAAAGTTGAGTGCTCGTCACCTTCCGGTTGCTTCTCCTCTACTTGAGCTTCTTCATCCTTCTCTTTGGATTTTTCTTCTTCTTCTTGCGTAGGCATAAGTTCTTTGCCTAGAACTTTCTTTACTTTTCTCCACAAATCGTGAGCATTCTCATATTCACCTACATCACTTATCACGTTAGGAGGCAAAATATCAATTAAAATCGATATTACCTTTGAATTTGCCTCCGACCGTGTAGTTTGCTCCTTCGTCCAATGTCGTGGTCGGAGCTTCTTCCCTTTCTTATCCTTCGGGATTTTGAATGGTTCCTCAACGACCATCATCGTGCCCCAATCCATCTCGAAGAAGTTCTTCATCTTCACCATCCAAAAGGTGATGCCCCATAAGCTTCCTCCTTCGAACTTCGGCGGATCAATTAAGCCAGTCATCTTCTTAGCTTCCTCGGTGGTTAGTCTGACGGAGAGCGGCCTCGCTCTGATACCACTTATAAGGGGATCGGTTGGCCGGCTAGAAGGGAGGTTGAATAGATGGCACCCCTAAATCGATAGCTTCCTAAAATGTTAGCTTGCGCAGCGGAATACAAATAAAACAAACAAGCTAAAGACTAAAACTAAGAAAGGAAATACAAACCGCTAACACGTTCATTTAACGTGGTTTGGAGATTAGGGCTCCTACTCCACGGCGTGTCCTTGAGGTGGACGATCCCTATCCGTTGGTGGATTAGCCCCCGACAAACTCCGGCTATCTCAAGTCGCTCCTTGTGGGTGGAGAAACCTCACCACAACACCAACCAAGACTTTTGAGACAGTAGACTACTAATTAGGGTTTACCAGCACTAATTTTGTCAGCTATAACCAAACTCCCAAGCTTTGGTTATATAGCCCGCGGGTTGAAAACTCCGCCTACCAATCGATTGTCAAAACATGCAGTCGACAACCCTCTGTGGAAATTCGACCGTTACATCCCAACGGCTCGATACTAGTAGACTTCCAAAACTAGCAGTCGACTGCTCCATACTGACCGAACGAACAGAAGTATTCTGTTCACTCCCAGTTGACTGCACGGTCAACTACACCAGTCAACTGTTAAAATATGCAGTCGACTGCTACAGTAACGCTATAGTAAAATCCTAAAACTAAGATTTTACTCCGAGTACAATCTCTCGTGCACTCGTACCCTCACCCTTATGACTCACTTGACGCTTCTTTGTAGCCTTGACCTCTTGCTTTCAAGCCTACTTCCTTTGGCTCTCGTCCCTCGGATGCATTCAAGCCCGCGGCTCATCCCCAATGTCATCCTTCACGTATGCCTCGAAGTCGCTTCCCTCAGCCCTTGTCCTTGTTGCCTTGTCCACGGTCCCTCAGATGCTCCATCCTTCACCGGACCCGAAGCCATCAACCTGAGTCACATGTGTATCCTACAAACCTGCACAACTCAAATACACATATCAAATACAAGGGTGAACCTAACTTAAACCCTTTTCCCAAACACCAAAACACATGGTCGCACGGACCATTGAGATTGCTCCAACAGCAACCAACACCTTATACTGTAGATAAAGGTAAAGGAAAGCTCGAGTAGGTGGAGGCAGCAGGAGCGGTGTTTGGGTGTGTGTGATGGAATAGTGGAAGGAGATCTGGGAACTTGTTAATGTTTGGAATATGTTAGAACTTTATTCTAAAGTATTTTCTTTTCTCCACTCTACAAGAAATATTATCACTAGTTGCTTCGGATGAAATTTATCAGTTTGGCAGTAATTAGAGTGGTAAAGATAAGTACAAAGGGGAGAACAACTCTTTTTGTAGAGCAGGGTGTGAGCCCACATGGCCCATGACACAACCGTGTGGGTTCACATTGTTGGTTGCTATATCTGGAGACCACTCTAGTTTCCCTGTACAAAAATTTTGTACAAGCATAGAACTTTCCTAGCTACCCTTGTGCTCTTCTGAAGTTCAACTTGGATCGCAAACAGAACTTAACATTATTGATCCAAATCATCCTTCAGAAGTTAAATTTGGATTGGGAACAATGCTAAACATTCTTACTCCAAATTTAACCGATGTGTTCTTCTTAAGTTAAACCATATTACAGAAGTTGATCAAATATCTATTTCAAGGATCGGCTTCCAGGTCAAACGTGGTGAGACACATGACCTTCTTGGGTATGGGAGCATCCACCACTGCCTAGACAAAGCCTTTCAAAGAAATCAGATATTTAAACTTCTTAAGTAACCTAGGTTTAACTACGAAGACCTCAATAGAAGCACAATATCATAACATGAAATCGAAACGAAAAATCGATTACAAAAACGATAAATAAAAACTGATAGCCTCTTGTGTTTGGTTTTTCAAGATCTATACAAAAGATGAACTAGTTATGATGCGGAATTAAATAACTAGTTATGCCTTTTGTAGCTGATAGACCTCACAATCTTCTATTGTATTCCTCTTCTTATCTTTGATGTCGTGTGAGCGATGATATACCAAGACGAGAACCAACCAAGCCTTTCTTCTTCCTTCCAAGTTTTGGTCACCAACCAATCTCCAAGGGAAGCTTTCTTTCTCTTCTTCTTCTTCTCCACTAGCAGCCAACCACCAAGATGAACCAAAGCCTCCAAGTGCCGCCGGCCTCAACAAAAGAGAAGAGAGAAAGAAGAGAGGATAGGGCTGGCTACTACCAAGGAAAAGAGAGGAGAGGAATAATAGATGTGTTGTTTTGGTGAGGCACCCCTACCCTCTCTTTTATATTCCTTGGTCTTGGCAAATAAGGAAAGTTTTAAACATAACTTCCTTATTTTCCTTGCCAACAAAAGGAAAATTTAATTACAATTTCCTTTTATACTTTTAATGGCCGATCACCTCATCAAGCTCCAAACAAGGAAAGTTTTAAACACAAAATTGAAACTTCCTTATTTGTTTCCGGAAATTTTTAAAATAAAAATTTCTCTTTTAAATTCCTTTCATGATTGGTTATAAAAGGAAACTTTTATAAATTAAAATCTCTCTATTAAAACATGTGGATGATTTCAATTAAGGAAAGTTTTCTCTAAAATTAAAATCTTCCTTTAAACTACAAATAGGGAAAGATATCAAATCTTTCTCTTAATCCTTTATAGAAAGCTATAAAAGGAAAGATTTATAATTTTAAAACTCTCTTTTAAAACCATGGCTTCCACATAAAGAAAGATTTAAAATTTATCAAAAAAAAATAAAATCTTCCTTTTAACTACAAATAAGGAAAGATATCAAACCTTTCTCTTAATCCTTTGTAGAAAGCTATAAAAGAAAAGATTTATAATTTTAAACTCCCTTTCAATGTGAATGTGGCCGGTCACCCTTTCTTGGGCTTCAAGCTAGGGCCGGCCACAACTTGAACCCATCTACCTTGGTTTGGCCGACCCTAGCTTGGGCTCCAAGCTAGGCTTGGCCGACCACCTTAAGGTGGGTAAGAAGGTGGGCTTTATGTAGATATAAGACTTTATAATTAAGAGGCTACAATAGGGACCGAGAGAAGGAATTGATTTTGGTCTCCCGATGAACTTGAGCTTCCCGTGTTCATCCCGAACACCCAACTCGAGTTCATCAATAATAACTCATACCACTAAAGAGTTATTATTGAACTACCGCACCAATCTCATATTACTATATGAGCTCCTTCTTATCATAAGTGTGTTAATCTCCTTGTGTTTAACATATTGAATACCCATTAATTAAATGAGTTACTGATAACTCACTTAATTAATATCTAGCTCCAAGAGTAGTATCACTAAATCTTATTGTCATGTCAGACTAAGTCTACCTGCAGGGTTTACATAACAATCCTTATGAGCTCCTCTTGGGGACATCATCAACCTAGATTACTAGGACACAGTTTCCTTTTATAATCAACAACACACCATATAAATAACATCATTTCCCAACTTATCGGGCCTATTGATTTAACAAGCTAAATCACACCCTTTGATAAATTAAAGAAATAAACATTAAGTATACGTTCTTGTCATTATATTATGATTAAGAACACACACTTTCATAATAACAAAGGTCTTGCTCTTTTATGCAGTCAGTACAAAAAGAAACTACCTTAAATGGTCCTACTCAATGCACTCAAAGTGTACTAGTGTAATTTTATAGTCAAGATAAACTAATACCAAATTACACTACGACTATTCCAATGGTTTTCTCCTTTCCATCTTAGTCGTGAGCTACTTTTTATAATTTATAAGGAATTGATAACATGATCTTCTGTGTGTGACACCACACACCATGTTATCTATAATAAAAATTAATTGAACAACTACACTTAGCATATAAATGTGGACATTTGACCAATATGATTCTTTATTTCAAAATAAATGTTTACAAAAAGCTAGACTTTTAGTATACACTCCAACAATCTCCCACTTATACTAAAAGACTATGCTTTCATATGCCCTGTCATACATCTGATTTCCAACCCTTCAACATGCCCATCAAAAGCTCTTGCTTTAAGGACCTTAATGAAAGGATCTCCCAGGTTATCATCTGATGTAATCTAGGCGACAACAACTTCTCCTCATTTATACGATGTCTTGTATTAGGTGGTACTTGCGCTCAATGTGTTTACTTACCTTATGGACTCATGGTTTCTTCGAGTTTGCTACTGTAACACTATTATCACAATAAATTGTAATAATTTTTGGACAAACCAAAAATCATATCTAAGTCCATTATGAAGTTCCTGAGCCACATAGCTTCTATGGTTGCCTCAGAGGCTGTCATATACTTAGCTTCCATAGTGGAGTCCGAAAAGGCACCTATGTTTAACACTCCTCCATAGTTATGGCTTCACCTCCTATAGTAAACACAAAACCTCGAGGTTGACTTACTATTATCCCTATCTGATTAGAAATTCGGATCCATGTAACCCACAGGGAGAAAATCATCTGACTGGTAAACTAGCATATAATCTCTAGTTCTTCTCAGGTACTTCAATATATGCTTTACAGCAGTCCAATGTCCCTGTCCAGGGTTACTTTGATATCTGCTAACCATGCCCATGACAAAACAGATATCTGATTTCGTACATAACATTGTATACATTAGGCTTCTGACAGCCGAAGCATAAGGAACTGCCTTCATGTCCTCTATCTCCTTTGATATCTTCGGAGACATCTCTTTAGATAAAGCATAAGGTACTTCAATATATGCTTTACATCAGTCCAATGTCCCTGTCCAGGGTTACTTTGATATCTGCTAACCATGCCCATGGCAAAACAGATATCCAGTTTCGTACATAGCAATGCATATATTAGGCTTCTGACAGCCGAAGCATAAAGAACTGCCTTCATGTCCTCTATCTCCTTTGATGTTTTCAGAGACATCTTTTAAGATAAAGCTACTCCATGCTTAAAAGGTAGAAAACTTTCTTAGAGTTTTGCATGCTAAAACGAGCCAGGATTATATTGATATATGAAGCTTGGGATAAGCACAACATTCTTTTCTTGCGATCCGTAATTACTTTGATCCAAGAATATGTTCGCATTCTTCCAAGTCCTTCTTATCAAATTGCTTGGACAACCATACCCTTACTTCTGATAACACTTTGACATTGTTGCCAACTATCAAAAATGTCATCTATGTATAGTACAAGAAATACCACCACGTTTTCGTCATACTTCTTGTATACACAAGACTCATCCAGACACTGAATAAATCCATAAGACTGGATCACTTCATTAAACCGGATGATCCAAAACCTAGAAGCTTGCTTCAGTCCATAAATAAACCGATTTAGCTTACAAACTAGATGCTCTTTGCCCTTTGCTATGAACCCCTCTGGTTGCTTCATATGGATGTTTTCTTCAAGACTTCCATTAAGGAAAGCTGTCTTGACATCCATTTGCCAAATCTCATAATCCATATGAGCAACAACAGATAAAAGAATCTGGCTAGAGTTAAGCATGGATACCAGCGAAAAGGTTTCCTCATAATCGATTCCCTCTTTCTGAGTGCACCCCTTCGCAACAAGCCTTGCTTTGAAGGTTTCCACCTTCCCATCTGTCCCTCTTTTCCTTTTGTAGATCCACTTACATCCAATGACTTTTACACCATTTGGTGGTTCTACAAGCTCCCAGACCTTGTTAGAATACTCAGATTCAATTCATTGCTTTTTGCCAAGATGCTGCATCTTTATCTTGGAGTGTTTCGTTATATGACAAGGGATCATGTTCATGTTCACCAGGGATCAAGTCCAAAGACTCTTCCAAAACATGAATCTTTCAGGTTGCCTATCAACCCTCCCACTACGACGAAGCACTGTCTGTAATTGTGCATCATTTGTGACACGTGTTGCAGTTTTTTATGGTATCTCATCTTGTACTATTGGTACTAGATTAGACGCATCCTTTATTATTTCCTTAAGAACAATTTTACTCATAGGCTTGTGGTTCATAGTATTCTTCTAAAAATCGGACATTGGTGCTAACAATGATCTTCTGATCTTTAGGACTATAAACCACCATTTGTTCCTTTAGGATATCTCAAGCGAACTTCTGTTTATGATTCCAACTTATCAGTGTCTCCCTTCAGCATGTGTGTTGGACTACCCCATATCCGAATATGTTTCTGAGTAGGCTTACGCCTATTCCACAATTCTATGGGGTTAGAGGGTACTGATCTAGAAGGTACCAAGTTCAGAATGTACATTGCTATTTCTAGAGCATATCCTCAAAATGAATTTGATAATTCTAAATAACTCATCATTGATCTAATCATTCCCATAAGAGTTTTATTCATTCGTTCCACCACACCATTCTGTTGGGGTGTACTAGGTGCAGTTAGTTGAGATTGAATCCCGACTTCTGATAAGTAACTCCTAAACTCTCCTAAGAGGTACTTGCCACTACGACCAGACCGTAGTGCCTTGATACTTTTACTATGATGTTTCTCCACATTAGCCTTGTACTCTTTGAACTTATCAAAGCACTCAGACTTGCGGTGCATCATGTAAATGTAACCGTATCTTGAATAGTCATCTATAAAAGAGATGAAATATTCGAAACTACCTCTTGCCTGGATAGTCATAGGTCCACACAAATCAGAATAATTCCAACACATCTTTGGCTCTTTACCCCTTAGTATTAAAAGGCCTCTTGGCCATTTTTCATTCCAAGTAAGATTCGCAGGTTGGAAAGTTTTCCACCACCAATGAACTCAAAAGTTCATCGGCTTTGAATCCTACTCAAGTTAATATATCCTAGCCTTAGATGCCAAAGATATGATTGGTTCATGTTCGAAGGTTTCTTTCTCTTATTAGAGTTAGAAAATGTGCTATTAATTTCCATTTGTTGCATTGTGGGAGTTTTTTGGATTTAGAATATATAAATTACCAACCAACGTACCAGAACAGATAACTTCTCTATTTTTCTTGATAATAACTTTGTTATCAAAAGAGACAGAATATTAAGTTCTTTGAATAGTTTAGAAACTGAAATCAAGTTCTTTCTAAACTTGGTACGTAAAGACAATTTCTCAAAATCCATGTTTTATTTCTATCAAAACATCTCCCACTGCAACAGCCACTACTTTTTTCAGCAGTGCCCATGTAGACGGTGTTTTCCCCTTCATATAGTTATCAGGTTTCCTGGAACTCCTGCAATGAATTGTTGACATGATCAGTGGCTCCCGTATCAACACACCAGGTACCGGTAGAAACACCACTAAACATATTTCAACAACTAATGAATAAAATACACCTTAATTGTTCTTATTTCTGAGAGGACAGTCCACCTTAGTGTCCAAGTTTTGTTTCCAATCATTATAATTGAGACTAGTAAGTGTATTCTCTAACATCTAGGAGATTGAAAAACATTTGAAATCCTAAGAATCACAAAAATATTTGGTCAAGACCAACACCTCAAAATCTTCGTGAATTTTATATGCCACGTTAGTGTGGACGCATACAAATTTAAACATTTGTAAGAGGAGATTTTATCCATTAATTTTATTATCTTATCAACCTATCTTTATGACAAATAAAATTAATAGTTGGTCTGTCTTCTATCAAATATTTGGTCAAAACTTTAGAATTTAAAATAATATTGATTCCTCAAAACAATATCATTTAAATTCACCAACACCTCAAACACCGTGAATTTTGTATGCCACGTTAGTGTGGACGTATACAAATTCAAACATTTGTAAGAGGAGGGTCTTACCCATTAATTATCTTGTCAACCTTAAATTTCCTCAAACACCATGAATTTTGTATGCCACATTAGTGTGGACGTATACAAATTTAATTGTTTGTAAGAGGAGGTTTTACCCATAAATTTTATTTTATCAACATAACTTTATGACAAATAAAATTACCTCAAACACCATGAATTTTGTATGCCACGTTTGTGTGGACGTATACAAATTCAAATATATGTAAGAGGGGGTTTTACCTCGCTTTATTACAAATTAATAGTTGGTTTTCCTTTAGTCACACAAATAATAGCAGTGACTCTGTTGGGGAGGATACTATTAAATGTTTCTAAGTGTATACCATTACTTGATAATTTGTCCATTAAATAGGAGTGTGCCCCTTCAGTTGGAGAAAATCACATGCTCCTAAATAATTTCCTATAACCATCCATAAAGGAAGTTTGATCTAGTGATCCGCAAATAAACTCATCCATTGTAGAGGGAGGCACTCAAAGCCAACATGCAAGTTTGTTGCATCACTTACAAACCAGTAATGGAGATCATGGAAATTATTTAAAATCATTCTCCCACTTAGATATTTAACGTGAGGAATTTTGTCATGCAAGCACACATCACATGTCACAGCAAATAAAAGCAATAAATATGAAAAATTAATTTCCAACTATTATGGCCTCTTCTATCACTGTCCTCCATGTGCCACCAGCCCTAGCAGTCGTTAACTCTAGCCGCCAGTCTTAGGGCTCATGTCGTCGTGTCCATCGAGCTTCCTTTTCCGCTACACCTCTGGTCCTCCAATAGCACCACGCCACGTAAGGATACGATCCACGATAAAAATAGAATTTTATATTTATCGATCCTATATTCCACGAAGGAATGTACATATAATCTAGATCGAAAAAAAAAAGTAAAATTCTAATAATTAATACAGCTCTTGCTGTATTTAATATTACAATCATACACACACACATAAAATGCCCTCGACATGTCCGAGGGTCCAATCACACATAAACACAACATGGCCATAATAGTTGGAACTAGGATGCCTGCAAACACAGAGTTAATCTATTTGCACATCATACTATTATCATGTCTAAATTATGTATGACATGTGCAAAATTAAACTAAAACCAAATACACAGAAGCTAAACCTCGCTCTGATACAAATTGTTGGTTGCTATATCGGATACCATTCTAGTTTCCCTGTACAAAAATTTTGTACAACCATAGAACTTTCCTAGCTACCTTGTGCTCTACTGAAGTTCAACTTGGATCGCAAACAGAACTTAACATTATTGATCCAAGTCGTCCTTCAGAAGTTAAATTTGGATTGAGAACAATGCTTAACATTCTTACTCCAAATTTAACTGATGTGTTCTTCTTAAGTTATATCATATTACAGAAGTTGATCAAATATCTATTTCAAGGATCGGCTTCCAGGTCAAACGTGGTGAGGCACATGACCTTCTTGGGTATGGGAGCATCCACCATTGCCTAGACAAAGCCTTTCAAAGAAATCATATATTTAAACTTCTTAAGTAACCTAGGTTTAACTACGAAGACCTCAATAGAAGCACAATATCGTAACATGAAATCGAAATGAAAAATTGATTACAAAAATGATAAATAAAAACCGATAGCCTCTTGTGTTTGTTTTTTCAAGATCTATACAAAAGATGAACTAGTTATGATGCGGAAATAAATAACTAGTTATGCCTTTTGTAGCTTATAGACCTCACGATCTTCTATTGTATTCCTCTTCTTATCTTGGACGTCGTGTGGGCGACGATCTACCTGTTGGTTGCTACTCGGAAAACCTATAGGTTCCATTGTACAAAAATTTTGTACAAAGGTCTGAACCTTTTCCTAGCTACCATGTGTTCTTTTAAATTAAATTTTGGATCGCCTGCGGAACTTAACACGTTTGATCCAAAACTTAATCTATTTGTTCTTTTAGGTTTTGACTTGGATCTCCTACGGAACTTAACACGTTCGACCCAAGTCTCCTTAAGTTATTAATTCAATTAAATATTAATTTCCATAATTGGTTCCCAGTACTGACGTGGCGAGGCACATGGCCTTCTTGGATATGGGAGCAACCACCACCGACTAGACAAAACCTTTTATAGAAAGATAATATTAATTTCCTAAAATAACTTTAGGTTAACCAAAGAGAACAATCAAATCACAAGGAAAAGAAAAAACAAAAGAACACAACTTCGAAAAACATATTCGAAATTCTAGAACATAAGTCTCTTGTATTTGGTATTATTTCCATAAATAACTAGCATGATGCGGAAAGAAAAATTACTAGTTATACCTTGTAGAAAAAACCTCTTGATCTTCTACCGTATTCCTCTTCTAATCTCGGACGTTGTGTGGGCAACGATCTTCCGAGACAAGAAACCACCAATCACCTTCTTCTCCTCCTAGCTAGGTTCGGCCAACAAAGAGGAAGCTTCACCAAGGAAGAAAATCAAAACACTAACCAAGCTCCAAGAGATGCTAGCTTTCTCTCCTTCTTTTTCTTCTTCTCCGAGTAGTATCCGGCCACCACAAGAGCTCCAATGGAAGAGAAGGGTTCGGCCACCACAAGAGGAAGAGAGGGAGAGGATGGCCGGCCACACCAAGGAACAAAAGAGGGAGAGAAATAATAGATGTTGTATCTCATGAAGGCACCCTCACCCCTTCTTTTATATTCCTTGGCCTAGGAAAATTAGGAAATTTAATTACAATAAAATTTCCTCAATTTCCTTGACATGATTTAATTGAGAAAAATAAAATAAAATTTCCCAAATTAAAACCAATGGCCGACCACATCAATGAAGGAAAAAATTAGACAAGTTTTAATCAACAATTAAAACTTCCTAATTTGTTTCCGGAAATTTTAAAAATAAAATTTCTCTTTAAAAATCTCTTCATGGTTGATAAAAGAAAATTTCTATAATTTTAATTTTATCAACATGTGAATAATTTTAAAGAGAAAATAAAATATCTCACCAATCTACAAATAAGGAAAGAGATCTAATCTCTTTCTTTAATCTTTTGTAGATCTTTTACAAGAGAGATATTTTAATTTTAATTCTCTTCAATAAATTATTTCTTCCACATAATAAAAATTAAAATTAAAATCCCTTTTAAATTTAATTTAGCCGGCCCCCACTAGCTTGGGTTCAAGCTAGGGTCGGCCACCCAATATTATACCTAGGCCGGCCCTAGCATGTTCCCAAGCTAGCTTGGCCGGCCCCTATTGGGTGGGTATAAAAGGTGGGTATAGGTGGGTATAGAACTCTATAAATAAGAGGCTACGATAGGGACCGAGAGGAGGAATTGGTTTTGGTCTCCTTATAAAATTAAGCATCCCGTGTTCGCCCCGAACACACAACTTAATTTTATCAATAATAATTCATTCCACTAGAGAACTATTATTGAACTACCGCACCAATCCCAAATTACATTTTTTGGGCTCCTTCTTATTATGAGTGTGTTAGTCTCCCTGTGTTTAAGATATCGAATGTCCACTAATTAAGTGAGTTACTGACAACTCATTTAATTAATATCTAAGTCCAAGAGTAGTACCACTCAACCTTATTATCATGTCGGACTAAGTCCACCTGCAGGGTTTAACATGACAATCTTTATGAGCTCCTCTTGAGGACATTATCAACCTAGTATCTCTAGGACACAATTTCCTTCTATAATCAACAACACACACTATAAGTGATACCATTTCCCAACTTATCGGGTTTATTGATTCATCGAACTAAATCTCACCCATTGATAAATTAAAGAAATAAATATCAAATATATGTGCTTGTTATTATATTAGGATTAAGAGCACACACTTCCATAATAACCGAGGTCTTTGTTCCTTTATAAAGTCAGTATAAAAGAAACGACCTCAAATGGTCCTACTCAATACACTCTGAGTGTACTAGTGTAATTATATAGTCAAGATAAACTAATACCTAATTACACTACGACCTTCTAATGGTTTGTTCCTTTCCATTTTGGTCGTGAGCTACTGTTTATAATTTATAAGGTACTGATAACATCATCTTCTGCATGTGACACCACATACTATGTTATCTACAATATAAATTATATGAACAACTACAAACAAATGTAGACAATTTGACCAAATGTGATTCTTTATTCATAATGAATGTTTACAAAGCTTAGACTTTCAGTATACACTCCAACAATCTCCCACTTATACTAATGACTAAGCTGCCATATCTTCTACCATACATCTGATTCTCATTCCCTCCACATACCGATCGAAAGCTTTCGCCGGAAGGGTCTTAGTGAAAGGATCTGCCAGGTTATCCGCTGATGCAATCTTGGCGATGACAACTTCTCCTCGCTTCACGATATCTCGTATCAGGTGGTACTTGCGCTCTATATGTTTACTTGCCTTATGAGCTCATGGTTCCTTCGAGTTTGCAACTGCACCGCTATTATCACAATAAATTGTGATGATTTTGGGCAAACCAGGAATCACATCTAAGTCCATTAGAAAGTTCCTGAGCCATACTGCTTCTTTAGCTGCCTCAGAGGCTGCTACATACTCAACTTCCATGGTTGAGTCCGAAACGCATTTCTGCTTAACACTCCTCCATGAAATGGCTCCACCTCCTAAAGTAAACACATAGCCTGATGTAGACTTACTATTGTCCCTATCTGATTGGAAATCTGAATCCGTGTAACCCACAGGGAGCAAATCGTCTGCTTGGTAAACTAGCATATAATCTCTAGTCCTTCTCAGGTACTTTAATATATGCTTTACCGCAGTCCAATGTCCTTGTCCAGGGTTACTCGATATCTGCTGACCATGCCCACGGATATCTGGTCTCGTACATAGCATTGCATACATTAGGCTTCCTACAGCCGAAGCATAAGGAACTGCTTTCATGTCCTCTATCTCTTTCGATGTCTTTGGAGACATCTCTTTAGATAGAGCTACTCCATGTCTAAAAGGTAAGAAACCTTTCTTGGAATCCTGCATGCTAAAACGAGCAAGGATTGTATCTATATATGAAGCTTGGGACAGACACAACATTCTTTTCTTACGATCCCTTATAACTTTGATCCCAAGAATGTGTGCACAATCTCCTAAGTCCTTCATATCAAATTGTTTGGACAACCATACCCTTACGTCTGATAATACCTTGACATTGTTGCCAATTAACAAAATATCATCTACGTATAGTACAAGAAATACCACCACATTTCCGTTACACTTCTTATATACACAAGACTCATCCGGACTTTGAATAAATCCATATGACTGAATTACTTCATTAAACCGGATGTTCCAAGATCTTGAAGCTTGCTTTAGTCCATAAATGGACCGATTGAGCTTGCACACTAGATGCTCTTTGCCTTTTTCAATGAACCCTTCTGGTTGCTTCATATGGATGTTCTCTTCAAGACTTCCATTAAGGAAAGATGTCTTGACATCCATTTGCCAAATCTCATAATCCATATGAGCAGCAATGGATAAGAGTATCCGGATAGACTTAAGCATGGCTACCGGTGAAAAAGTTTCCTCATAATCGATTCCCTCTTTCTGAGTGTACCCTTTCGCAACAAGCCTAGCTTTGAAGGTTTCTACCTTCCCGTCGGTCCCTCTTTTCATTTTGTAGATCCACTTGCATCCAACGGCTTTTATACCATCAGGTGGTTCTACAAGCTCCCAGACCTTATTAGAGTACATAGACTCTATTTCAGAATTCATTGCCTTTTGCCAAGATGCTGCATCTATATCTTGGAGTGCTTCGTCATATGTTCGTGGATCAGGTTCATGTTTACCCGGGATCAAATATGAAGACTCTCCCAAAAACATGAATCTTTCAGGCTGCCTTACAACCCTCCCACTACTACGAGGCACTGTCTGTGGTTGTGTATCATGTGTGACACGTGTTGCAGTCTCTTGTGGTACTTCATTTTGTACTGTTGGTACTGAAGTAGACATGTCCTCTCTAAGTTCTTCTAAAACAACTTTACTACTGGGCTTGTGATCCATTATATAGTCTTCTTCTAAAAACTGGGCATTGATGCTAACAATGACCTTCTGGTCTTTAGGACTATAAAATAAACCTCCTTTCGTTCCTTTGGGATATCCTACAAACACGTGAACTTCTGTACGAGATTCTAACTTATCAGCATCTGGTTTTAGCATATGTGCTGGACTACCCCAAATCCGAATATGTCTTAGACTGGGTTTTCGCCCATTCCACAATTCTATGGGAGTAGAAGAAGCTGATTTAGAAGGTACTAAGTTCAGAACGTATACTGCTGTTTCCAGAGCATATCCCCAAAACGAATTTGGTAATTCTGAATAACTCATCATCGATCTAACCATCTCCATAAGAGTCCTATTCCTTCGTTCTGCTACACCATTCTATTGGGGTGTTCCAGGTGCAGACAATTGGGATTGAATCCCGGCCTCTGATAAGTAATTCCTAAACTCTCCTAAGAGGTATTCGCCACCACGATCAGACCATAGTGTCTTGATACTTTTACCTAATCGTTTCTCCACATCAGCCTTGTATTCTTTGAACTTATCAAAGCACTCGGACTTGCAGCGCATTAGGTAAATGTATCCGTGTCTTGAATAATTGTCTATGAAAGAGACAAAATATTCAAAACCTCCTCTTGCCTGGACAGACATAGGACCACACAAATCAGAGTGAACCAATTCTAACACTTCTTTGGCTCTATACCCCTTGGCCTTGAATGGCCTTTTGGTCATTTTATCTTCTAAGCAGGATTCACAAGCTGGAAAATTTTCCAACTCTAATGAACTCAAAAGTCCATCGGTTATAAGCCTCTGAATCCTACTTAAGTTAATATGACCAAGCCTTAGATGCCAAAGATATGCTTGGTTCATTTTCGAAGGTTCTTTTCTCTTTTTAGAATTAGAAGATGAGTTATAAATTTCCATGTTTTGCTTTGTGGAAGAAATTGGATTTAAAGTATACAAATTACCAACTAATGCACCAGAACAGATAATCACTTTATTTCTTTTAATAACTACATCGTTACTGAAAGAAACTGAATATCCATCTAAAAATAGTTTAGAAACCGAAATTAAATTCTTTCTAAAACTGGGTACATAAAGACAATTTCTTAAAATCAAATTTTTATTTCTACTAAAAGATAAGTAGACGTCTCCCACTACAACAGCTGCCACCTTAGTACCATTGCCCATGTAGACGGTAATCTCCCCTTCAGATAGTCGTCGGGTTTCCTGAAACCCCTGCAAGGAATTGCGGACATGATCAGTGGCTCCCGTATCTACACACCAGGTGCTGGTAGATAACACCGCTAAACATGATTCAACAACTAGAGCATGAGATATACCTTTGTTTTGGTTCCTACGAGGACAGTCCGCCTTCCAATGTCCTGCCTGCTTGCAGATGAAGCACTTGCCCTTCGGCTTCTTCATTCCAGCTTTAAATCCCGTACTCTGAGATTTATTCACTTTCTTTGCTGAGCCAGCTTGTTTCTTCTTCTTCTTTCCTTTCGGTTTAGAAGTAGAACCATTTTCAGCAAAGTGAATTTGAGAATTGTGACGAAATAATCCTTCTGCTGCTTGAAGTTCTGTCAGTAGTTCCCCTAATGAATAAATCCTTTTATTCATATTATAGTTCAGATGGAACTGCTCAAAACTTCTAGGTAGCGTTTGGAGGATCATATCGATCTGGGTTTCCCCATCAATTTCTCCTCCAAGGATCTGTATATCGTTCAGATAAGCCATCATCTTTAGGATATGATCCCTTACAGGAGTACCCTCTTGCATGGTGGCTGTCATTATCTTTCTCATGGCTTCTTGTTTAGAAGCCCTATCTTGATGACCAAAGAGTTCCTTGAGATTGTTCATAATATCATAAGCTGTTGGTAAATCTTGATGCTGATGTTACAATACATTTGACATTGAAGCCAAAATGTAACACCGCGCCATCTCATCTGCCTTTACCCATCTCTTATGATATTCAATCTCCTCTTGGGTAGATTCACCAGTGGGTGCATCAGGACAAGGTTCAGTCAGTACAAATTTATAGCTTTCAGCAGTCAGAACAATGTCCAGGTTCCTTTTCCAATCTATGTAATTTGTTCCAGTAAGTCTATTTTGTTGAAGTATGATGGATAGTGGGTTGAAAGTCATCCTAAGAATCACAAATAACTTTTGGTCAGAACTCTAAATTTAGAATAATATTGATTCCTCAAACAATACTATTTTAAATTAACCAACACCTCATAACACCGTGAATTTTGTATGCCACGTTAGTGTGGACGTATACAAATTCAACATTTGTAAAAGGAGGGTTTTAACCCATTAATTTTATTATCTTGTCAACCTAACTTTTTGACAAATAAAATTAATAGTTGGTATTATTTGGTCACACAAATAATAGTAGTGACTCCGTTGGGGAGGATACTATTAGATGTGTCTAAGTGTATACCATTACTTGACACTAAGTCCATTAATAAGATTATGTCCCTTCCGTTGGGGAAGATCACACGCTCTTAATTAATTTCCTATAGTCATCCAAAAATGGAAGTCTGTTCTAGTGATCCACAAACAAGCTCATCCGTTATAGAGGAAGGCACTCAGAGCCAACGCGCAAGCTTGTTTGTATCACTTACAAACCAGTAATGGAGACCATGGGATATATTTAAAATCCCTCTCCCACTTAGTTATTTATAAATGAGGAATTTTAACTATGCTAGCCTACTAAACTTGTAAACTAACATGCACACACAGCACAATATAAAAGCAATAAATAGAAAATTTAATTTTCAACTATTATGGCTTTTATCTCTAGTTGTTCTCCGTGTGTTGTCATCCCA